>NW_023604972.1:120276789-120580752 GCF_014898055.3 Talpa occidentalis
CTTTTCAAACTTTTTTCAGAACAAGCCAAATGACTAATGGTGCCCCCCTGTCACTTCAGTCTGCCATCTCAATAAGCTCTCATTGCTAGTGCTGCTGTGTCAGCGCTGGGTCTCCTGGAGGATCCTGTGAAGTATTGCTGGTGAGGTGGATGTCACCACGTGCAGATTACACTAAAAGTATTCATATGCTTTTAATGTAGTCTGAAAGCCCCGCTGAGTAACTTGGAAGTTCATCCTACAAAACTCAAGATTTGTGATTCGAGCCAAAGAGTCCTCACCACCCTACCTTCCACAAGCATTTCTAGGCTCACGGCCTAGCCCACACGTGAAAACAAATCCCGCGGCAACTGCGTTCTGTTGTGTTGTTAACGGTTTTCCCATATGTACGCTATGGAATTGCAAGTGGATTTGAAGGCGAGGGAGAAAAATGTCAGAAGTAACAAGATGACCTCTATCTGCCTGACATTTACTCCATTCTAGATGAAAACCAAGCACAGGTGTTAAATCTTTGAGAATTGTTCGCCTCTGTCCTTAGCATTTAAGAAATGAACGCAAGGTTTAATGTAGTGACAGCTCTTTAGTGTTTAGTTTGGCAAAGTTTGCTGATTTCTGTGCCTACTGTATAATGGGTTACCAAATAGTGGTCTCAGGGGTACAAACTTGGAAAAAGAGTGTGACACTGACTAGCCCAAATTAGAATCGTGTTTTCTTGCTTTGGTAGATTTTTTGAACCTCCCCATTAACTTCAGCTTTCATGCCCGCTTCCTGTATTGCAGTCGGTTGCCTTAATATTTAAAAGTTAAATATCTAATATTGTTGTTCTAAGTTTTTAAAATACCTGTTTTGTTTTTTTTTGTGACACTTAAGCATTTTCAATGTTATTCATAAGCATATAATTCCAGTAATTTACTATTTGAGACGACTACTAAGCAATAGCCAGCGGCATTAGCTATCCAGATGCTTCTGGTTGGCTTTCCTTCCTCCGAGAAGCCAGGGCCATAGATCTTTGACCCCGCCCCAAAGCGAGCTTTTCTCTTGATCTTGCATCTTGGCGATTCTGACCTCTTAAATGATTATCAGTCCAGATTATTTGATCCAGTCCTCAATTTTTTAAATCTAAAACTAAAAACATAATGCTTCTTACAGGAGCAGTTACTCAAGGGCTGTTTTCTGTGACATGCTGGTTGGCGGCGGGCACGCTGTATATGGTGTAGGTGGGAGTCATCTGAGCTGCCGGGGGCATCTGTCTCACAACACCCTCCCCCACCCCTGACCTCCCCCCCTCCTCTTTCGTAAGTGACATCTGGAATGAAGGTGGTCTTTGGAAAAGGAGAATGAAAACAAAATACTCTAATATTTTCCCTGCCCTTGGATTGTCTGTGCATTTTGACTTTTGATAGTTAAGACAAAATGACTCGAGACTGTGAAATAGCTGAGTCAGTCAAGAAGTCAAGATATGCCTGTTTTTTAATCATTTGAGGTTCTGTAATGTCTTTGCAAATGATGCATCAGTTGTTTTTTTTTTTTTTCCTAACTCATAATGTATCTTTATGAAAACCACATTGTGGAAAAATCCACTGGGTGACAAGGGACAAAATCTATTTAGGTACTCTGTTTATGAATCCTTACCTTAGCTTCTAGGGTTCAGCTAAGTTCCTCAGCTTTGTGATCTGTGGACATGTGGAATGAAATATAATTAATTATGTACACATGTAGTATGTTAAAACTATACAATAGCTCACAGAGATCTTCAGCAGTGAAAAAAATATCAAAACAGAGCCATCCCTTAAAGAATTTGCCCTGTTGTCTTCTCCTCTTGGGTTCCTTGCCTCAGCTTCCACCCCTGACTGAGTCCCGGGGCTGCCTTCTCTTCTGCTGGAGCTATCCTCACCGTAATCCCTTCATGCTCAACTCATCCCTCGTTCCCTATTGGAACCTCTTCTCCTCCAGTTTACCTCTTTAGAGTAAGTGTTGGCTGAGTTAAAAGTTTGTCAATCTAAACAGCGCTAACCTCAGACCACGGGAGAAGGCCAGAAAAGATTGATCTCTGTGATCAGTGTATGTGTACTTCATCAAGGACCACCTGGCTCCAGTGCCCTTCTGGTGCCCACAAGCCTCTCTGGTGACCAGCTTGTTTGGCTAATGGTGAACGTTACAGGGGGTCCTGAGTCCTTTCACTCTGTCCAACACTTGGCTACTTTTCCTGCATGAAAAAGGTGATGTGTGCACTCACCTCTCCCTCTACCCTCTGGATTTCCACCCACAAAGATCATCTAATGAGAGCAGAATTACTAGAAGCAGAATGTTTTATTAGTCTGGACAAGCTCCATGTAACATGCTTAAAAGAAGGTGGTCTAAGTCAGCAGCCAAAACAGGTCTCCTGTCTTTCGCCACTGATGTGAGGAGGACAGGCAGACCACTGTACAGATCAGAAGGTATGACCTCCCAACCCTTGCCCCACCTGGACTGGTAGGGGCAACACTCAACACTGGGAGAGGGGAGGGAGAGGGAGGAGGGCAAGAGAAATGCCCTCTGCCACATACCCTGCTGTTTATGGTGCTGGAGACCCTGGTGAATGTGCAGGTTGTCAGCTGGACCGTGCCCACATGGGAAAGGCGGTCTGTTGCCTTGTTCTGTCCAATCAGATTAGCTCTGCTCCCTGGGGAAGAGATTGATGTGTGATGTGTTCCCTCCAGCCCTTCCTGACTGAGAAAATAATTGGGAAATCCCTCTTAACTAAAGCCCAACCATTGGTTAGAAAATTCTAAGTGTATAAACTAGAATTATGTTACATTACACTGGTTGACAAATACTGCCTTAGGGACACATTTTCACATCCCTTGTAAGTCCGCTTATTTAGAAGCCCCTCTGAAATCAAGCTTCCCTGTGAGGAATGGAAATGACGGTGGTCATTACACTTGAATTTCTTTTGAGTGGCCATCTTAAGGAAACAATACTCATAGAACATTGTTAGAAGTCACAGCTGGGCCTTAGACATAGATAGACCTTGTGCATCGGGTATTGCATGAGTTGACATCTGTGTGTGGAAGCTGTCAATGCTTGGATTTGAGATTGTAGCCCTGAGGATCTGGATAGTTGACGTGTGTATTCGTGTGCTTAGTTGTAGAGGCGGTTTATTCCTGCAGCTTAGCCAGAGGCAACCATTCACAGCAAAGGTTAAGGGCGGAAATAACAGCCTCATTTTCCAGGCCAGCATCATTTTCACGGTTCAGGAATCTGAAGGATTGTACTTGGAACATCCAGTACCATCGCACTCTCAGAAACAGTGGTAAGAGTCACATTCTTAAAACTTCATGCAACTCGTATTCTTGTTGATTAGCCCTGTAATTTCTTAATTGTCCTCATTACGTCCATATTTAAAGAACATTGTAATTCTTTCTGTATTTGGATAATCTGATTATTATATGGAAGATTAATGAATATTTTCTTCCAAAAGGAATTTGAAATCATTTTGATGGTATATTGAAATGAAGGTATTCCCAGGACATGTCAATAGTCAGAAAATATAATGTTACATTTTTCTTCTGCTCAGGCATATCATTTGATAAAACTTTTTTGTTTTAATTTGCCCTAAAGTAATTGTTACTGTTTTCTCATTAGTATAAATAAAATTCCATTTTTTTTTTAATTTTGAAAGTAAAATTGTGTATCTCAAGAGTAAAATGTGAGATCATTAATGAATTACTAAGGCAAGCTCACTGAGTAATTTTTTATTGACTGAGTTCTGTCCCAAAGCATGCAAATTCAAGGTTGTTTCCCAAATATTGGGCAGGTCTGAGACTATTGACTGGAAGACTCAAGCCTTCTTTGGAGGACTAGGAGTGAAAACTGGGGAGACCAGTTTATGCAAAAACAGCACTAGATACCTTATTTCTCCCTAATTTTGAGTTTTCATTGTTCTTTTGTATATGGTAGGCACACAGCTTAGGACGTGTTTGTACCAAGTAGTCTGTGTTCTAGCAAACAAACAGTAAATTGATGTGAGCTTAATTGATTAATATAAGCAATTGTTCTTTTGATAAACTATTTCTTAAGCATTTATTTTAAACTGGTATTTCCTACTGAAACAAAGTGCCCGTCTTTTGCATCCAGAAGAAAATTTTTCACAAAAGAAAATGATTTATGTCAACTTAATGGAAATACATCTTTTAGACATGACCATAGGCTATCACTGGAAATTACTTGGTTTGCATTTGATCAATTTATTGTCATGGATTGTGAATCAAGGCTATTAAGAATAGTTAAACCTATTTCACCAGGGTAGTAAAATTTGTATTCCTTTTCAATTAGTGTGTTTTTCTTAACTATTACATGATCATATTCATGCTAATTATAATACTGGAGAATTATTTTTATTACCAGTATAGAGGATTAATAATATTCAATTAATTTATATGTAAAACTTTATTGTATATGATAGAATTCCTGGGAATGTAGTGATTTGATCTAACTATAGCCAAAACCTTGTGATTATGACATTGAGTTACATCAGGACTCTGAGAGTAGCACTTATTTCTCCCCATATCAAGAATGTTAATATTTTGGATTATAAATGTCCAAGTTATAACAGAATTTACCTGTGCAAGACAACTCCTAATTGTGCAACATTTTTATGAAAATTAAAAGTAGTGTTTTAACAGGGAAACTCTGTTTTGATGTTCAAGTGCCTAGCTGAAGAACCATAGAAACAATAAGTTCAGAAGCTCTTAAGTGGGTAAACTGTAACTGATCTAATATTATCCAAATGCAAAGCAGTAATTACTTAATTTCTTTTTAGTGGGTATAACTTGAATACCCTAAAAACAAAAATAAGTGAATGGGAAAATCATGACTGTTTAATTGATAAGGAAATTTACTTTTATTGCCTTTACTTATATCTTCTAAGCTTGCCTTTGCAGTAGCCAATCAGAGCTTAAAATTTTTTTCAAAGATCAATAACATAGATCTTTTTGCTGCACTTAAACCCAGAATACTCTGTACACCCAACTGAATGGCTCACTCGAATATATTGAATTTCTTTCTGTATTTAAAATGTACTTCCCTTAGGATGATTCCATTTTAAATAGATATCTTTCAATTTCTGAATCATTCCAGAGATGAATTATAAAAGATCCAGAGATTGTAGATGGTAATACCATAATCATTTAAAAATAAACAAGTTAACTATTATATTTAACATTGGTATTAGTATTTTTGCATTTGATTTTAGAAGACAATACTAATAATGATTTTCATAATTTTTTTTCAAATATTCTTCCCTGGGTTTGATTACAAATACCTTTCCCATTATTTATGATATGCCCTGCTATTTAATTTTTTCCTTCTGACATAATGATTAGGAAAAATGTGAATATGTTATGGATAGTTGAACACTACACAAACAACACACTATTATTCAGGTCATTGTTGTGAAAGTGTAGGTATTATATGATACCCTGGGGTTTTATCTTACTACTTTCTCAAAAAGGAGAACAGCTTTTTCTTAAATGCATTTCAATTCAGAATTGCTTGAAAGAGATTGACCTTAATAGAAAGAGAAATATCTTAAATTTCAGATGATACTACCTTAAAGGTATGTTCAAAGGTAAAACCATTGAAAATTTGCAACTTTCATAGTGGGAATGTCTTCCCTTTTCTTCTCCTTCATCAGCTGGCCATAAATCAGATGTCCTTAATAATTCTTCAGAAGTCACCATAGTTTTTATTTTCAAAATTACATTATAACGAATTACTGTTTACAAAACACACATACTGTGAACAGATACAAGTCTTTGTCCTTTATAAGGTTGTTTGTAGAATGAGTGTTTTTTAAAAGGGGATATTATATGTTAAATATTTTCATTTTATAAATACTAGTAGTTGTTTACTAATTTTTGTTTCGTCAGGTGTGTGCAAATATTGCTGAAAGATAGGGAGAAACTGCAAATCCAAAACTTCCCTTTCTCGTTTCTTGAAATGTTTACCACTACAGACTATTTTTTTAACCTGAATGATCAGTTGTGATATTCTGTTCCTAAAATCATGCTTAATCATATAAAGAAACATTAAATCTACGTATACAGAAAGCAAACTATAGATTGCAGTACGTTTGTGTGTTTCAGTCTGATTCACAGAATTCCGAGTTTTGAATGGAATAAAATAACTCCATGCACAGAGATAACAACTGAGCTATTTTATGCCTTTTGAAAATTGGGAGATTATGTTGGTATTAGAATGGAAAATTTGAACATTTTATATCCTGGTATAATTTCAGAATTTTTAGTTTCCGAATCTTTTGGAAAACATGGTTGTAGCAAGAACATAGAATATAAGTAACCTATTACTAAGCCACCTTAAATGTAAAACTAGTATGCTTGGCTGTTAACTCTAAAGATGTTACTATGTCTGTTTTTAAAACATGCATGTATTTAACAATTTTATCATAGTATTGTCATGGAAAAAAATAAATATATTTTCTTACAACTTAATACTGACAGATTATGGACATTATTTTTTGTTTGTTTTTTCTTGTTTTAAGCACATAGGAAAAGTGGCATCTGCTTTATTATTGCACTTTCAGTTCTATCCCCAAAGAATTACATTGGTTATGAAGAGATCAGAAAGTTATGACTAAGTTATAAATACTGCAATGCATAGCTATACCATTGCTAGAACCTTTCATGTGTTCCATTATCTATATTCTAATTGCCCGAGAAGTGAGAAGTTAGCACAGAAATAACCAAATGATAGGAATACAATATTATAAAACACATACTGAGCCTTAAAATACTAATTTTAATTTTTTTTTCCTTTTGAAGATAACATTTTTGGACATTCTAGGAATGTAGCAACATTTTCATTTCAAGCTTATGAATTTGGAAGTAAAGTCATTGATTCAGCAACACCTTGTAATTTTAAAGTATGAAATAATCTTGAATAGAATTTCATAAACAAGAGAAATTAAGTCTGTAGTCATAGTTAATTTAGGATTATGCAGACTAAACTGAAATATAAGTGGCTATGAAATATAAATGGCCCTGGACTTAACTGGAAGAAACTACAGGCCAATTTTATATTAATTATGACACACATGTTAGTCTTGAAATGCTGTAACAACTCATGCATATGGTCTGTCCGTAGGGAGATCACAATATGTGAGTCCCAGACAATGAATTCTTGAGCTAAATGTAGCGCCATCAACACAGGAACTTAGAAAAGGTCAGAAAGAGGAATGATGTCATTATTTGGGGTAAGAAAACAGAGAGGTGTGAATAATGTTTTTTAATGTACAATATCCGATATCACACTAAAATGTTAGCTTACAAACTCAAGTTCTTTCCAAGAGCTCTATAAAAACTAGTTTTGAATGGCCCATAAACCTAACCCATTTCTTCCTCCCTGGAGAGACTCACAGTAAAACTGAATTGAAAGTTTTTATTCAGTCGACAAGAACCAGGGAAGTTGAAGTAATGATATGTCTTGGGGTTAAATTGTAAATGATTTTATCCTGCGGTGATTACTCTCAGCTAAAAGAGACAAGAAAAAGCCTTGAAGGTGATTTTATTAAAACTCTTGAGGTGGAAACCATGTTAAAGTGCGTGTAAAGTGTGTTGAGCTCCTAATTACCTGTCTAAACCTTTGGAAGAGGTGAGAATTTCAAGTCAGGTCAAATTAGCATTACGCCCCTCGCCATTTTCATCAAGGCCACAGAATTGCCCTGCTATGGTGGTAGGAGAATTATGGGGACTACACCTGAGGGGGAAATCAAATATTGTAAGAAAATTAGAGAAAGGAGGGTGGAGAAGATAGAGGAGAAAGACAGAGGAGAGACAGGAGAGAAGAGACAGAGAAGAGAGAAGAGACAGGAGAGAGACAGAGGAGACAGGAGAGGGATGGGTAGAGGAGACAGAAGAGAAGAGAGAGAGGTTGGAGAGAGATGGAAAGAGGAGAGAAACAGGTTGGAGAGAGAAAAAGAGGTTGAGAGACAGAGGTGGGAGAGAGAGAGCAGAGAGACAGAGACAGGAGACTGGGGGAGAGAGCGGTGGGAGGGAGGGAGAGCAAGCAAGCAATAGACAGTAAAACAGACTGTCCTCCACAATATAGGTGCACACAGTCCAATCTGTTGAGGGTCTGAATAAAACAAAAAAAAGAAAAAACCCAAACCGTCCTTCACTAGAGACTGAGCCTTCAAAGACAGGAGCCGTTTAATCTTCCTATCACCAGAGGCGCTTGCACACATGCCTCCTGCCACATTCTCCTCAGATTTGGTGTGAGACTCGTGAAGTCTTTTTTTAAAAAAAATATGTATTTTTGTGTAGAAAAACTGGGGTGTAGGCCAGACATGTGGTGCTGAGAGGATTCACCAGAGACAGAGTGGGGAGCAGAACAGATGGATCTACTGAATTACACTGCTGAGGGGAGCAGCGGAGAGTCAGGAGAGGTCTGCTGCGCCATGTGGGTCACCTCCCTGGCCGCGGATCCAACTCTTGGTGGTAGTGCTGAGACTTAACCCCTACGCCATCAGGGAGGCTATTGGGAAGCCTTGAAGAAGCAGAGCGTTGAGAATACATGGGGTTTCTTAGTCCCAAATTGCCCAATTAACAGTGCAGACAGCACACACCCCTCAGAAATGTACCTGGAGCCTAATTTTCTCAGTCCTCAGGTGTGGCTCCTCTTTCCCTAGTGGCTGATGCAGTTTTCACGCTCAGGGAGCCAGCTGACTTGCTGTTGAAAACACCTGGCTGCCATCAGGCACACCACTTTCTACCTAGAACTCCCTGGAGAAATGACTCAGCATTTATTGCCACCCAGCTGTGAACCCTGGGGCCTGAGGCTGATCTTGGCAGAGCTGTGCAAGGATTGCAGTTTATGCACTTCTCCTGACAGGCTAGATACTGGATGGATACCAGTGCTTTTCACCCCTTGAGAAACTTCAGGAACACCTCAGACTTTCTGACCAGCACCCTGAAGGGAGCAAAAGCCTCAGAACCAGTTTAATGCCCCTTAGAATACGAATGGCAGCTCACCAGACAAGTGTTACACAGCCAAAGGCCTGCTAGATGACCATGGGTGGAATGCTGTATATCTTGACCTCACTCAGTAATTTCTTTCATCCTCCAGTGTGTAGTGCCAGGAAGGGCACAGAGCAGGTTATCTATGTTTGGAGCAGACGGGTAAAGGAGAGTCCTGGAGCCCTCGGTGGCTTTCTCAGGCTTTTTTTGGGATTTACCAGGCACGGCATTCAGGAGTGCTCGGGGGGGCCGGGAGGCTAGTAGGTCTCCCAGCCCCCAGCAAGCCTTCATACTTTCTGGGCTCTCTGGCCTTCTTTCAGGGTCTCTACTTCTCTGCTCCTTTCCCTCTGTGTTTCCACTGGAAGCTCTCTTTCGTGCTTTTCGCTCTCTTGGCGTCCCTGGGACACCACTCCTATAAGCCCAGTCTCTCAGCCCAGGTGAATCCCATCTACATATCCCACATCCTACTGCAGGAGTCAGCACTCAGGCATGCGTTCAGGACCGCAGGGATCCATCATCAATCCTAAGAGCGGGAGGGCTGAAAAGCCTGATACTTTTTTACTGGGAGTTGCTGGTTCAGAGGAGCCTGTTCCATTATCCTGGGCCCTGTTCCTTTAACTTCCCAGCACCAAACAACCCTAGTTAATGATTAACAATTCGATTCACTTACAAAACTAAATTTTGGGGATACAGCTTCACACCTCAACATGTGCTTGTACTTTACTCACCCACCACCAACACTCCAGGGCCACGACCCATCACGTTACACCCTCCATTCCCTCCCCCCTTGTCCCCCTCTGCCTTCAAGCATCCGCCATATTTTTCAGGGAAGTGTTTTTGTTGTCTTTCGTCAGTCTTTTTCTTTGTTATCTAGAGCTGTATTTGATAACAGGAATGGAATAGCCTCTCAGAGCCACTGCATCAGCACTCAGCATAGTATATGCCACATCACAAGTGCTTGATAAATATTTTTAAATAATGGTGCCTTGATAAAACAAGTGGTTTAATGTTTTTTCCCAGATACAAGAAATATGTTACTTTCCAGAGAGTGCTAATTGGCCAGTGGAATAGTCTCCGACTATGGAAAGACAGGGCAGTTCTAGTCAAACTTAGGAGTTGGAGGAAGAAGCTCAGAGGCTTGCTGTGATGGGCTGAGGCAGCTCCTTGCCCAGGTCAGGAAAGTAGGACCTTGGTCTTTGTTTACCGCAGAATTTCAAGAACTGCTTGATACAGTGACCGTGTTCTCCCTACAAGGAAATTTGCCTCCATCCTCTTATCTTTCACAGCAGCACAGAGGTTAAATGGGCTTTATCTGGGCCTCCCTGGTGGCGCAAGGGGTTAAAACACAACCTATGAAGCTGTCCTAAGCCACTGCAGCACAAGTTCAATCCCCGGCCCGCCAGGGAGCAACCCACATGGCACAGCAGACCTCTTCTGCCTCGCCTGCTGCTCCCCTCACCAGTGTATTTCAGTTTATCCGTCTGTTCTCTTCCCCATTCTGTCTCTGGTGAATCCTCTCACCCCTCCACACCTCTGGCCTATACCCCAGTTCTTGTATGCATAAATAAATAAATCTTAAAAACAGAATAAATGGACTTTATCTGTAGTGACAACAGGTTAGGGTCCTTCCCTGCCTACTTTCCTCCTACTTCTGGTACCTCCCCACTTTTTTTCATACCCTTGGGGTTAGGTCTATGAATCCTTCCAAATGCATGACCAAGTGATCCATGCCTACTCCAGGTCTCTTCCCCAGTTATACCTTCTTATCCAGCACATAATCCTGACCTTGCAGGCAGCTACTTGTGAGGAGGTCAGCCCTGGTATGATCAGGAGTTTGCACCGGGCTTTTCGTCCATTCAAAAGTAACATTTATTTCCTCTCTATATTAAAACTTTCTTCTCAGGCCAGAAGTCCTGAGACAACTGGATCGAGCCTTACAGTGAGAGAAGAGACCTTCCTCCCAGTGAGGACACTAATTGGCCTGTGTCACGCGCCCATCCCTGGCCCAGGCATGTGGCTGACAGAGGTCAGCCAATGTCACTCCTATGATCAGATTACTCATCAGTTGATTTTGCATAAATAACAAGGACAATTACACAGTGGGGAGGAAGGGAGGGTGAAGGTAACCTAATCAGAAGAACTACAAGAGGAACTGGGCTTCCCATAGAGGTTCCACTTCTGGCTAAGAAGAAGCAGGTGGCCAGTGAGCTTAGAAGAGGACTAAGTCTCACCTGAGACCACAACCCTGGAGAACATGTTGATTTGAGGATCTTAATCAAAGTTGGTTCTGGATCCTTTTATGTTCCTTTATGTTCTCACAAGTGGTCTCATCCAGGGGTTGCTTTGCACATAATGAGTCCTCAAAATAACTGTTCATAAAGTGAACATTTTCCACTGCAGTTATCGGAGCCTCCCCATTTCATACCCAGTGAGTGTCTGTGAAAGGAACCGCTACAGTGATGCTTGTAAGGACTTAGGAAAAAAAGACTTAAAAACTAACCTTTGAGGGCCTCCCTGGTGGCACAGTGGTTGAGCTTAACGCTGTGAAGATGTCCGCAGCCTCTGCAGTGCAGGTTCAATTCCCAGCTGGGCAGGGAGATTCCCACATGGCGCAGCAGACCTCTCCTGTCGCACCCGCTGCTGCCCTCAGCAGTGCTTTCGGTCCGTCTGCCTGTTCTGCTCCTCACTCTGTCTCTGGTGAGTCCTCTCACCCTCCCGCTCCTCTGGCCTGTACCCCAGCTCTTTCATAAATAAAATAAATTTTTAAACCAAACCAAAAAAAAGAAACCAAACAAAAAAAACCTTACCCTTGAAAGTTGACTATGGAACTGAAATATCCAGTGTGAGGTAGGGGGAGGGGCTCGGGGAGAACAAAGCGGAAAGGCCGCACAAGGGGTGGTGGACTGTGGGTGATTTGATGGTGGGTGCACTATGATGGTGATACCTGATGGGGGATCCTAATATTACCTCAATTAAAAATAAATTTTAAAAAGTCATGGAATTTAGAAGTCCAATACACTATCTGAAAAGTTTGGCAGGGGAAGACGAGGCGGGAAAGACAGGACAACAGAATCAGTTAAAAAGGGGGCTTCGTTGCATTCCCGGGCGAACTTCACGGGGAAGCTGCGCCTATTGTCAGGGGAAGGCAGGTTTTTATAGGATGGGAAGAGGGAAACCGGGCTTGCAGGTAACGAGGAACAGTTGTTTTCTGATGGTATCAGCAGGTCCTCATTCTCGCCCCTAAGTGGGCTTCCTACCAGATGCCTTTTTGCCCTATTAACTCTGGTTCCCATCAGACCTGTCCTGTTCATTGCACCACAGAGCCAAAATTTGTGAAATTCAAAACAAAACAAAACAAACATTTTACTTCCCAGCCTCCTCCATCTTGAGGACTCCGAGGATGCCAAACAAACTCGGAGGCTTCATCAGCTCTGTCGTGGCCCTCATGTTACGGTGAACGGCCCCTCCTCTCCTGCCCTCTCAGGGGCTGCACCAGGTGGCGGCTCTGCTGCCTTCATTTCAGAGGTCGTGGAAATGTGTCCTGGATGACCCACAGGCACATTTTCCACTGCACCTATCAGAGCCTCCCCATTTCATACCTTGCCTCTCTTGCCCTTGGAGCCCTGAGTATGGTGAGAATGTGGACGTCTTCAGCCAGGCCGGAGGTCACCATGCAGCAGGCCTCGGAACCCCTCCCACAGCGCTCTGGGCCTGACTGTTCTTTGCTCTGCCTCTGCCTTCCCTCAGCCAATTTCCTAGCTGGGCTTGCCGCAGCTAATCCCCTGGCTTGGTGCCTGTTATTTTTGTTTCTAAAAATGAGTGCATATGAGCAAATTCTTTGAGCTTCCCTGGCCTTCCTTCTCAGAGGCAATTCAATCCAAGTCCTCTTGTGGCCAAGTGAGAGTTGTAGCCCCTGAAAAGTGGACTCTCTGAAAAGGTCATAGCTCCTGGCTAGGGCCATGCAGAGGTGAGCAGCTGGGGCATGTGGGGGGTCAGTACCCCTTCAGCCTTTCTTAGTCATCTGGATCTCAAGCAAGTGAGAGAGACAAGACAAAAATACAGCAAACTCATCCCAAATGCTGAGTGGAGTGTTCCTCTCACATCTTTCCAGGAAAAGACTAGTGTTCCCAGGAGCCGTGCACTTTCTAGGACAAAGATATCTCAGCAAGAGCAGGCAGGAAGAAGGGGAGAGGCAGGGAATGTTTGCTCTGCTGCCGGCCCTGCTCTTCAGTTCTTGGCTGGGCCGGGGATGGCAGGGGCCCCGGGGAGCGTACTGCTGCTTGGAAATAGTTTGCAACAACTCCCCTGAGCTCTGAATGTTATTTGTGGAGGGGAAAGCAAAGAAGGGAAAAGTTCAAACCCAGGCCTCATTGCCAGTCAGGAGGCCCCAAATCCCAGTGCCATGGAGTTGGTCTGATCTCCCCTTTCAGATGTGTCCTCTGGCGTCCTTGCTCCTGGAGAACTTCAGGAGAAAGCAGACTCAGAGCTGAGAGGAAAAAAACCCCTTCAGCCACTGGGTTCTTGCAATGATGACTAGCCAGAGGAAACCCCAAAATTGCCACTGAACATCCTGGTGTCCGTGGGCAGGCTGCAACAGACTGAAGGTGGGGAAGGAGTAGAAAACGCTCCAGTAAAGTGTCATGGCTGCACCTCATGGCCGGGCTATGGCTAAGTTACCCAGGCTTTCTGGCCTGCTTCTGTCTTCCTCATGCCCATCTGCTCTGGCCATCACAGAAGGGCTGTTATTAAGATCAAATATGTGAACATTCTTTGAACGTGACGTTGAGTGTGATTACTCACAGGGCCTGTTCTAGAAGCCAGTCCATGTGGCTGAATTGGATTAGTCATTTTGCTCCTGAATAGAGTCACCTATGAGCTGGAGCTTCCTAAGGCCGTGGGCACATCCACAGGACCCACCAGTTTAAATGCCTTCAGGCTGAGGGCACTTAACATTTCCCTCCTCTGTTTGGCATGTGCTGTAGAACAGCCAGCTACGACGCAGTCGAAGACCCACAGTCTCCACTCAACCGTGCGGTGTGTGCTGAACAGCACATGTCCCACATGGTGGATTCTCATGTTGATTCCATGCTCTCGCTCTTCTAGCTCCTTCAGGGTCACAGTCTCTGAGCGTTTCTTTCCTGCCTCTGAGAAACTAATCACACGCCCTTCCCAGCCCGGGGTCTAGGCTGTCCAAGGAAGGACTCACACAAACCCCCGACCTCCACCTGCAAGGGCAGCTGCTGCGTGCTCCTGGTGGGGTCAGAGATGGAAGAGGCAAAAAGGAACCAGCTCGTGCTTCTTCCAGGCCCCTCTCCCAAATTATTCACTGTCTTTCCACTTGGAGCTGGAATTCTCTGCCTTGATTTTCCCCAGCAGCTGGGCCTCTGCGGGCTGTCGCCTGGTGCTTCCCTCCCAGGGAAGAACAGCCTTCTGGGGTGGGGGGTTGGCCGCCAGGATTCTGAAAGGGGCCCTCCTATTCCCTATTCTTCTTCCTTTGGGAACTCTTAGTGCTAAAAACAAGGTTTCTGAGAACCGTTTTTTTTTTCTGGGTTAAAGGTGAAAAATGCAGCTTTTCCTCCAAGTGGAAAGCATTCAGCCTGCCAACTCCAGGCACATTTCCGAGATCCTTCCTCCCACTCAGGGAGGCGGCAGCTCCTTGTGAGGGAAAGAAGAGGTGGCCCGTGGAGGGAAGTCGGAAGGAAAGCACCAGTTACTCTGAAACCAGACCTATTAGTGTGGAAACCAGAGGGACTGTTTGTGTTGGCCGGGCCTGGAGACTGGAACAGGACACGGGAGGAAATGATGGGCTGAGAGGGCGGGCCGGCGGCGCAGCCATTCAGAGTGGGGTCTGATAGGCCGGGCCAGGGGCTTCCAGGGCAGTGTAGGGACAAAAAGGGCCCGTAGACCTTCCTGAGAGAAATCCCAGGAGGAAACATGGGGCTGTGAAAGTCAGTTTTAACAAGAAAAGCAAGAACATTCCCTTCCCTCACCTACTGCCAGTCATGCTTGCTGCTTAGAATACACAGGAATTTCCGGGGGATTTTCTCAGATCCTGGGAAGGGACAAAGCCTTTCAGGAACCCGTGCTTCATGATCTCTTCATGCGACAGGGCTACTCCATACTGGTCTCTTCCCTGGCTACTCTCTACTGGTCTCCCTTGAACCAAGAACCCAGCCAGCCTTCTCAAAAGCTACTGCCCCAAAGCCATCGCACAGCACCCCCCACATGCCAAAATAACAACACAGCTACAAGTGTCAGGCAACAGGTGGAAGACTGAGGGAAAATGGGCTCAGCAGGCGAAGCTGGAGGAGAAGCGAGTGCTGCCCCACCACCTGGCCTGTTACTGTGAATGCCAAAGACCTCGTCCCCCAAGCATCCCTGCAAAGAGCTATGTCAAGGGACCACCTCAACCCGATAGTACTTCCCTCAACATGTACCTTGCTGTGCTGGCTTGACTGTACTAATGGCTCTGACTGTTTTTATCCCTCCCTGTATCTGTGCCCTTTGCCAGGTGACTTTGTAGTTTCTCTCACTGTGGAGATAGAATCTGTTTCTTCATGTCTTAACTCTATAGATTGTAAATAATAGGAGGCAGCTTAAGTGACATGACACCATTCCAAACTGTGAAAATCTTCCGGCTTGAGTCCGGGGCTCTTGCCCTCTTTCACAGCTGAGAGCATGTCAGGCCAGCCCCCTGGTCCAGGAGGAAGACAAGAATCATGTGGAAAGACTCAAAGAACCTCGCCATCCTAGCAAAGGTCATGCTGAGTTGACCAATCCCTCCACATGTGAACGAGTCCAGCTGAGATCAGCAGAGCTACCAAGCTGGCCCCTCAAGCACATAAGCAACAAGTACCACTGCGTGCCACTGAGGCCTCGTGGTTGTCAGGCAGCAGAGTTGTGATGATAACACACCCTGGGGGTCCCCAAACCCAGGCCCAGCTCTCCTGCTTACCTGAACCCAGGCCTAATCCCTTAGCTGCAGGACAGTCCTTTCACAACTACCTCTGCTTTGAACTCATCCCCTTGCTTCTGTCCCCTGAGGGGATGACAGAGCCTCCCTCCTAACTTGGGCAACGTAGTCTCACCCTGCTTCTGCCCTCGACACCCATGTCTCAGCCAGGGTCTTCTTGGGTCCCCACTCTGCTAGTCCCTCCTCCTTGCCAGCAGGATCCTCACTGCCCTATGTCTATCACAGCATCACTACCCTCTTATCCCCTTTCCTGTCCCACCCAGGGAGGACGTGGCTCAGAATCCTCATCGGCTTCAATATACACTCCCAGGCTCCTGTCCCCGGGTCATTATCTTTTTCTTTTGCTAGCACTTGCGAGGAACATCAGCTCGTCCACAACACAATCCTTCTGGCTTCAGCTCAACTATTATTTTGCTAAAAAATAAATCACGGTAATTTATTTTTTTTCATTTTGGCTGGAGGTAATAGATTCAAAATATGCTATGAAAGCAATTCCATTCAATCTCTGGATGCACTGACCCTCGCCATCTGCAAGGAAACGGTGTTGAGGTGAGGATGGGTGGGAGTTGACAAACCCACTTTCTACCATGTGACTTTCTCCAAATTGCACTCTCCAAGTGACATGTAGGGGGAGGATGATTATTTTATTACCATTATTCCTCTTGTTGGAAGGATCCTCATCATCAAAGGGTCGTAAAGACCTGAGGCAGAAGGTTGAACCCCAAGGTGACTGCCTCTGACTTGTCTGTTCATTTTTTAGAATTCTTTATGTGCCCCAAACTGTGCTTTGCATAAAACTCAAAAGTCTCCCCTGAATGAACGCTGCACAGGAGGGGCAGAGGCACGCCTCGGACTAATTATAGGCGCCTGTGTGATTTGGATCGCGTTTCCGCCTCTTTGGGGGCAGCGCTCTCACCTTTCCCTCAGTGAGCCCTGGCATGGGAATCTGGCCAGAGAGCCAGCTGTCTTCAGGGTCACGTGTGACTGGCAAAGGGGCATTGCTGATGGCTTAGAAGGCAGTGGCCCAGATCCCGGGATTCTTGCCCACGTGGGTAGGTCATGCTGACAGCACAGGTTATGTTAGTGTCCGTGTCTGGATCTGCCCTCTGCAAAGACCGGTCCATGTCCACAATGAATGACCAAATGAATGGGACTTAGTCTTCTTCATCTCCTTTATTCAAGCTTGCTCTTAAAACAAAACCAGTAGTGACCCGCCTCAGTAACACGTTTCCTTTTCATCTGCTTATTTCGAAAAGCCTTCTATTCATCTCCTTGAGCCACCAGCTTTACTGAAAAGCGTCTACCCCAACTTACCTACCCGCTTCCACAGATACCACCAAGGGTCCAAACATGTCTCCTTTGGAAGAAAATTTTTAGGAAATGTGCAAAGAATTCAGGGTTGTCCACCCAAACTTGAAAAAGTATACTTTGTGGACAATCTTCAGCTATAAAAATATACACATACAAAATGACAGCTAAAAAGTCATGGTGCCTATTTTCTTAGATTTGTGTTAGAAAAAGTAGGGATTGCTCATTGAAAGTAAACCTTAGGGCACAATATTATGATTATGATTCTGTCTAGTTTCCCCATGTCCACATGTTCATGGAATAGTCAGAGCACATTGAGCCAGTGATGACTAGAATGGGTTAATTCTAATTCATGAGCCAAGGTGAGAAATTCGAGGTTCAAGGTCACACAGTTATTCTGCTGTCAGGAAGAGTATCATGAGTCAGAGAAGGAGAGAAGTGTTTTAATACTGACCTTCAGGTCCCCCCCCCCTCTCTCTTTTTTTTACACTATGAATCACAACACAGTCAAGGAGCTACTGCAGGCAGGCTCTGGAATTTGCATTGATGTGTGACCTCTAGTAGCCATTACACATTCAATGGACAAAGTCTGATGCTTCCGCCACTGAGTAATCCTCCGCTGGGTTTGGCCCACAGAGCGTCAGCAGGAAAGGCCACGCAGGAATTCCCGTCTTGGTTCTTTTTTCTCATCAGGGTATACTTTCTCTTTGATGAGAGGAAGTACACCTGGTCCCCGTGCCTCTGTGGATGACATCAGGCAGGGTCGTGGGGCCCCCTGGGATTCCCAGGATAGAAGGCTCTGTCCCTTGGGCAAGGCCAACTGGTGTTACTTGGCTCCACAAGTGTTGATGTTTTTCCCATCCATGGCATCTTCCACGAGGGAAATGTGGTAATCAGTGGAGAGGGTGAAATGAGAGATGCAGCCCACGAGGCCTCGCATGTATTGCCTGTTCGTGTGTAGAGCAATTTCCTTCATTCCACCTGCCAAGAAACAAGAGGGAGATGAGGTGAACCAAAGGGAAGATGTCTCTTTAGGAGACTTAAGTGTCTAGTGACCATGGCGTCCCTTGGCTGACAGGCTAAGTAAGGACTGTGGGTTTCTCAAACTGCTCAGTATATCACATCTGTCTAATGCATATTTTTGAAAGAACAGGTTGACTTCGATCAATTTAATATAAAACCAGATATTACAAATGAATTCCCCATGTGTGATTTCTGACCCAACTGGCATCTTAAAACCAAATAATAGGGCCTCCTGGGTGGTGCAAGGAGTTAACACGCAACCTATGAATCTATCCACAGCCACCACAGCATGAGTTTGATCCCTGGCCAGGGAGCTACCCACATGGCACAGCAGACCTCTTCTGACTCACCTGCTGCTCCCTTCAGCAGTGTATTTCAATCAATCTGCCTGTTCTGTTCCCTACTCTGTCTCTGGTGAATCCTCTCACCCCCCACACCTCTGGCCTGTACCCCAGTTCTTGTATGCATAAATAAATAAATCTTTTTTAAAAAACCCAAATAATAGCTAGTAAATTCTGAAATATTATATAACACACACAAAGGTAGTATGTAGTTAAAGGTGATGGTATCTTAAACCAAAAACAATATACCAGTGTTGAGTTCTTTTAAGTAAGTTCACTTTTAGATATGATCACATGGATAGCGGTATCTTTTCATGTTAATGGAAACAGACTGGCTGATTCTAAGCTATTCATAGAAATACCACTCATTTTAATTCTGAGATGGCCCAGAATGAAAACTCTTCCTTCCCCAGAGAAAATACACGGAGCTATATTTAACAGGTTCCTGTTCTATAAACAAGAAAAGCATGGTTTTCCTGGTGGATTTGTCCAAAACACAAAAGCATCTAAGAACTTCCTGCCCCCTCAGGCATGAGTCAGAAGTTCAGAAAATGGAAGAATGAAATATTTGGAGAGCTTCCTGATTTCTAAGTATCTGACTGAGACAGCAAGTACACGGCTTTGAGGAGCAACATCATGGCAAGGAAGGACTCAAGGGCAAAAGCATCGGCATAGTGTGGGTTTGGTTCAAGGTCACTTACCCACATACAGAGCACCATTGATGTTGAGCTGCCTCATCATGCCAGGTGATTTGCCAGTTCTGGCCCCATAATCATCCACAGTGATCTTTCCTGATTGGCCATCCCTATAAAACCACACCAGTTTTTGAACTTCATTCAAATATTCATTCATGTCAACAAAAAAGGGCTTAAGTACCCACTATGAATCAGCAAAATGCTAATGATGGAGCTGCAAAAATAAACAAAAAACAACAAAAACAAATTCCTGGCCTTCAGGAGTTTATGGTCTACTAAGCAAGACAAGACAAACAAATTGCATGGCATTCTGTGGTGGAAGAGTACCAGGTGGGAGGAGATTCTGGCCTAGACTAGGAAGGAGATGGTTACTGGAGATAGGGTCAGACAAAGCTTAAGAAAGGATATTCTGTCTGAATTTTCAAGGTTGGGTAGATCTGGTGAAGTGGAAGACTAGAACAAACATGCAGTGCAGAGGTAGAAGAGACGGGGACCAGTACACACTAAGCGTGGAGAATTCTGGAGGTGGGAGCAGAAAGGTGAAAAATGAAGGCAGCAGCAGATGGTGGAGGGCATCAAAAGCAGTTTAGACTTTATCCTGAAAGTGAGAAGGAATAGAGAAGAGCTTTAAAAGGTGGGGAGTTGGGGACAGGGTGACACACGTGTGTTTGGATGTTATTCTAGATACAATTGCAAGCCAATGAAACAGTTTTTGCAGGCAGAAGGTTGGGTTACTCTAGCAGAGAACAAAAAATGACTTATACGTTTCTAAAGGACACACAAAGTCACTCCAAAGTGACTCTGAAGACAGGGGTGGAGGGGTTTATCTGTGGTAAGGGCTCTGCTTTTTTCTAAGTTGGTTTTCAAACTTATCCAGCCCAATAAAACATCTTTAAGAAAATGTACCTGCTTCTATATATTTAGGGGCTGTATCTCTAGACCACAATTATTTTAGAAAGAGTTCTTTTCTGATCTTTTAATGTTCCTTTTCAGTAGCACACGGTTTTTGTTTCTTGGGTTAATAGCCTCTCATCTTTCTGATGATACCAATTTTTTATCTTTTTTTTTTCATTTGTATTCTGTTTCCTCCAAGTTGCTTTGTTATGTCTAGTTGTTCTGATACCCATTTTTAAGTTGGAGATTTTGTTGTTGTTGTTGTTGATCCTAGACTACAACTTCACTTTGGCATTGCAAGGTGGATTGTAAACTCTGTGCCAGGATGAGTTTGTTGACTGTGACTTCTTAGTACTGATGAATCTGGCTCAGTCCTTTCCTTGAGGGATACCTGGATTTTCTACTCTTCTTACTGTAGGGTATAGACTTTGATATCAGCATTTTAGAATTCATTGGGGAGAAATTATAGGCTTATTAATATTAAAATATGAACTTTCACATAGTTCCAGTCTTTATTTATATAGTGTACAATAGACCAGCATTTAGTTATACCTAGTATCTTCCACTACAGACACTCACTAGGCTACTTTCTCCAGAAAATTAGCTTTCATTATTTTTTCAGGGATAGGGAATGAGCAGTGTGATATTTATAGAAAGCAGAGAAAGGGCTTAGGTTCTAACTTCTCAAATTCAAGTAAAGTTTTTAAGGCAATCTTCTTGCTTTTAACCCATCATTCACCTTGTAGCATTTCCTGGCTCTATCCTATTTGGGGAATACATGGGGTTGAGCAAGGCCAGCTCCATCACAGATACCATGACAAGATTGACTTTTTTTTGTATCTTGCTAGATACTTTCTAAAAATATGTGCATCAAAATTACAATTGAAAGGGAATGATTCACCCAAAGTTAATCAAAAGTCAGGGTAGCTACCTCTGTGAGGGGTAACTATGTGAAAGGGCAGGGTTCACAAGGCTTCTAAGGTTCAGGTAATGTAATGTCAGAAAAATGAAGTGGGCAACTACCTACATAACAAGATTTGAAGCATCCTGTAGGGTCCACAGGACCTGATCTCTATTCTCAGAAGAGACTTCTAGATCTCACAGGTAATGAGCTCCTCTTCCAGGTTAGCCACTGAAAAGTTCTTTATCCATAAGCCTGCTGTTGAGTGAGCCTGTGGGGGTTCAGCCTCTCTGGCCTGTCATGTCAGTAAAGGGCACAGGTGGGAATTGGGAGCATGGTACCCTGAATGAGGAGAGCAGGTTCCCTGGGGAACAGGACAGAGGGAATGCAGAGCACACCTCATCTCTGCTGAGCCATGGCTCTGTCTCTGCCGCATTGGCTCTCACCTCACAGCCTTGACACGGTGCCACCGGCCATCGTGGAAGGAGCCATTCACCATGATCGACGCCACACCACTACCCAGGTTGTAGCTAAAGGCATCAGAGGAGAACAAGATGGGGCACAGAATCAAAGAATGACCCACAGCAGATGCTCACTCACAAGCAGTTCTCATGGCAAAATTGTTTGGGATGCAGAGTATGGATTTCTTAACACAAAGCAAAACATGGTAATAAAGGCATTAGTTCCAGGTGAGGCCATGAAT
The DNA here is from genome assembly GCF_014898055.3 of Talpa occidentalis. Classification (NCBI taxonomy): domain Eukaryota; kingdom Metazoa; phylum Chordata; class Mammalia; order Eulipotyphla; family Talpidae; genus Talpa; species Talpa occidentalis. The sequence continues at coordinate 120,298,639 of NW_023604972.1, forward strand.
GATTATAAATATTTTTTATCTATAATTGTGTTTAAAATATACATGACCAAACTTACCATCTTAGCCATTTTTAAGCGTACAGTTCAGAAGTATTAAGAATAATCACTTGGTTGTATAAGTAATCTCCCCCATTTCATCTTGCAACATAGCAACTATCCCTCCTGAACAACATGCCTCCACGCCCCAGTACTGGCAGTCCCTGGCAACCCCATTCTACTTTCCGGCTCTATGAATTTGAGGTACCTCCTATAAGTGGACTCATTCAGTATTTTTTTTCTTTTTGTGACTGGTTTATTTTAATTGGCATTACATCCTCAAAGTTGATTTTTTAAAAAAGTGTATCAGCGTCTTATAAAGAACAAGAAGGACTTTCTAATGTTGCTTTAGGTTGAATGAGGTCCCTGTCCCAAATTCAGATCAGAGGGTCTTTGCAGATGTAATTAGTTAAGATGAAGTCACACTGGGTCAAGCAGCCTAAAGCCATTATGACTGTGGTCCTCACAGACAAGGCCACGCAGGGAAGAGGCCTTATGAAGATGGAGGCCGAGGTTGGAAGGCGGCCTCCACAAGCCACGATCACCAGGGTTGTCAGCCACCACAGAAACTGGGAGAGAAACACAGAACAGAGTCTTCCTCAGAACCCCAGTAGGAGCCGACCCTGCTAACACCTGCATTTCGGACTTCCAGCCTCCAGAACTGCGACAGGACAAATTTCTATCTTTCAAACCACCCAATTTGTGGTAATTTGTTACAGCAATCCTTGGAAACTGATACATGTGTTTTTACTTTGAAAAAAAAAACAAAACAACAAAACAGAACAGAACATTGCAGAAGAGAGTCCCAAAGGGATTAAGGGAATTTGTCTAAAATCTCAAAGTTAACATGTAGAACTGGGCATATTATCTGCTGCCACCTGCCCCCCGCCCTCTTCTCCCCTACCCCACCCCACCCCATTTTACTTTGAATTCAGGTCCACCTATTAGCTTTCCATTTTCATGGTCAGTTTCCAGACACCCTGATACCCAAAGCGTATCGAAGACACGAACATGTTGTTTACCAGAGAGAAACAGCCCTCTTAGTCCAGGGTTCATTCAATTATTCTAATTTAATTCATTCAACAAATATTTAGTGAGTGACTACTCTAGCCTGGGCACTGGACCAAATGCCTGGCCTTTCCCTCATAACGGAATAAAGCCCATGTGCTTTTAAAAGAAATGTGTTCCACCGGGTGGGTACGGCTCTGTCCTTTACCTCCCTGCCCCAGAAATTACAATGTTGAGAGGAAGCCTGGACTAGTTACTGAGCTCTTGTAAAAGAACAAGAAGAGAAAACGTTTGGCTTCCCCAGGGAAAGCACCATAGGCCCTTTCTTTCAAAGGGGAGGCTCGTAGGCATTTAACTAAGAATAGCATTTGGGTGACAGGACAAAGCGTCACTCTGACCTTGTAAAAATCCACTGTTTTCGAATGAATTTTCCCACACCAAGTGCCTCCTGATAGGAAGCAGCCTGGAGGTGGAATTTTTCAGAGTTCATTATGTAGTGGCCAAATGCTTGCTGAAGAAATAAATGAACGTGGGGCGGGGCTGAGAGTGGGTGGCAGACACTTAGCTGGGTGACTCTGCATGGTTTCCAGTAGTTTCCTGGGAGGCAGCTCAGAGCCACGCAAAAAGCACAGATGCTCAGCTCACACTGACCTGCTTTGGTGCCCCATGTTGCCGAGGCCAAGCTGTGACCTTGGGCAACCTGCTTTATCTCTCTGAGCCTAAGCTTCCTCCCCTGTGAAATCAGGCTAATAACACCATCCCCAAAGCATCCCAGGGTGTCAGATAATACATATAAAGAGCATAGCACATAGTAGGAGCCAAAAAAATAAGCCCCCCACCCCAGCCCCGAATATACACAGTACCTCATGTAGCTCCTCCTCAGGGTTAACAGTGTATCAGGAGGAACTAGCAATAGGAGAAAGTTGCCACCAACAGTTAAGCCTCTCCTGAAGAGCAGTCACGTGTGCGAGTAAAGGAGCAGGTGGTAAATGTGTAACCCAAAGTCTGGTACGTTGAGATCTGAGTGAAGGTGACCTGGGTATTCATCGCAGGGACACGGGACTGGAGCATAACTGTGATCCAGTGAATAGAAACTTTTTCCATTGACAGAGAATGGGCTTTTCTCCTCTGTGCTCCGGCCTCATGGTGCCGCTGTTCATGCAAAGAGCCAGAATGCTCGAGGGAGTCTCAGTGACAGCGGACGGGACGCCAGCCGTTAGAGGAGGGGGTGGTAGGGCAACTTGGTATCTCAGTGGCCTGATTTCTCCAACCCCCACTCTGTCTGATTTCAGATTCTTCAAATGACTTCCCATTTCTCCAGACACCCTAATGTCAGGGATAGAAAAGGGCTCCCGCCCACCCCAGGAGCACAGCTGCATTTCTGTACTTCCTCAGCCCAGCTGGGGCAACTCTTTGTTTCAAGGACCAGATAAGGTCTGCGGGTCTTGGAGCCTTGGGAAGAGTCTTTGAACTACAATGTTCCCCTCCCTGGAAAAGAGTCCCAGTGAGCCCAGGAATCAGGGAAAGCAATGGGAGCAAGGTTACATGATACGGAGGGACCCTCACTATCCAGAAAGGAACATCCCTTCAAAGTCCTACTGCTTTACAGCTCGGAGTAGCTCTAGATTCCTGAGGTGCCCACTGCCTGCCTCTGTCCTGTTGCTTCCAAACTCTGCTGCTGACTCATTCTGGTACTTTGTGAAATTCTTGTCTGGGGAGACACCAAGGACCCTTGGGTGTCACATCTTCAATGCTGATCTTTGACTCTGGAATATCTCTTTTATATAATACATGACAAGACATGAACATGGGAGCTTAACGCAGGAAGGCGGCAGCCTTCCTGGGTGTAGGAAATGTTCTGTACCTTGTTCTGGGTGGTGGTCACACAGGTGTTTACATGTTTGAAAGTTTGTTGAACCGCACACCTAAAACTTGGTCACTTTATGTAAACTGTACCCCACTATTTTAAAAAGTAAAAACATACGAATAAATGAACAAATGAAAGCATGTCTTATCTACCAATGTCTCGTGAATTTGGTGAGCACAACTGGTTATGCTGTTCTAAGTGGAATACTTCAGTGGCATGCAGGAAAAGCTCCAGGGGAGCACCACGCTCAGGCACCAGGTAACGCCACCAGGTGGCGCCCCTTGGGAGCCTCTTGGGTGCTGCACCTACAGAGACAGGTCTAAATCTTTGCTGCTATTAGATCTCTTCCCTTTCTCTGTTGCATGAAAATGTAACCAAGGTCACATGGAAAATTAGTGGGAAAGATCGTCCATCAAGGGATTTTTCACAAGCCCACTCCTGGGTTTATAGTCTCCTATAATCATCCAACAAAAAGAAACCAAAAGAAACCCAAAAACTGCAATCTTAGCTGAGTTCTTTGATTCTCTCTTCTTCTTAATCTTGCACCAAAACCATAAGTAATTTTTTTTAGCGTTTCATTGTTCTTTCTTATTAATTTCAAGCAGTAAATCAACAAAAGAACCCAGCATTGAGGTGAGGAAAGAAAGTTGAGAATATATTTTAATAATTTACATTTCCAGTTGTTTGCTTTGACCCTGGAAGGAATACCAAAATCTCAGAAAATGATCCACCTACCCTGTGGACCAGTTCACACTTGGTTTCACCAATACAGGCTGCTGAAGGGCAGGGCCCCTTCTTATTAAAAATCCTAATAATAACAGTTACGGCAGCTATGTTTTATGAAGCTCATTTCCATACATATGTGATCAATCTGAGGTAGGAATCTCTAAAACATAGAACACACTCAATGAAAGATAATCATTTTAAATGATCATTAGCACGAAGAACTAGCTCTGGCAGATCCTGCATTAAGCTCTTTACATGAATCAATGCCTTCAGTCCTCACAGCTAAGCCTTTCCTTTTACACCGAGGCTGAGGAGCATGCAGGCATCTCATAGTCACGGGAACTGGGCACATCTGGCTCTGAAGCCCATGCTTTTGACCTCCTCCAACCCTGTTTCCAGGGCATGATTCCTGGAACCAGCTGGGTGATTATTTCCGATCAGAGTCTGGTCCCCACCCAGACCTACTCCATCAGAATCTCTGAGGGGTAGACCCAGGAATCTACTCCGGAACCAACTCCCCGCTGGCTCACCTTCTGCTGACACTTTGAAACCACAGGCTTGCTCTCCAGTTCCTCTCCATGCCCAGCCAAGCGCAGTGCTTCCCCGCGCCGGTGTGGGGTGATGGATGAGGGGAGATACTGCCCAGCGGACGGGGGCGCCGAGCTGCAGTGCTGTGGCTCCAGGCCTGGCTGGCTAAGCATTCTATCCTTTGTGCTTACAACCAGGCTCCCGCTTACGAGGAAAACACAGGGCCAATTTTCAGAAACTTGAGAAAGAAATGGTAACATAAGAACTACATCCGGGATGAAATGGAGTTGTTAAAAGGGGTTCTGGGGTCCCGACAGGTGGGGGGCGGCTGAGCGCCTGGCCAGGGCTGGTGTGGGAGCCCAGGGGAGTTGCTGGGTGGCCCCTGCGCATATCGGGTTTCCCTATCTGGCTGGGGAGGACGGTGAATGGGTTTTAGCTGGTGGTTTCAGGGGGAAGTTGGGCCTCCCACCCAAGAATGAGCTACTGTTTCAGTTCCCTTTTCTGGGCACGATTGAGTACTTGAGGCCGTGGCGAGGTTAACCACAGGAAAACCACAAGAAAATGGCTTCGCGGCAGTCAGCCCGAAAGGGGTGTGAAGAGCTGGGGGTGACCTCTGGACCAGCAGGGTAAAAGGGGTGGAGATGGTAAGAAGCTGCCTCAGGAGTCAGCCTCTAACCTCAACCATACATGTCTCTCCAAAGTCCCCACACATGACACTCTCTCACACTTAGCCTGCTCAGTTACTTGGGGAAAAGGGTGAGGTTGAACAAATGCCATTTTTCTCTAAAAAAACATTCATTCTAATTAAAAAGGGCATACATTATGTTACCCTATCAGTAATCTCAGTACATGATCCACAGAGGCCTAGAATTACGTCTTCATCTTTGCTGTAGCTTGGTTAAAGCTCTCTTTCATCAATTTCAATTCTATATCAAGTAGTGAGAGTTGTGCCAGTCAGGGGAGAGGGGAGGTTAGAGAAAGGAAAGTCAGAGAATTTCCTGGAGCAGATGGTCAAGAGACTGAGGGGTAGTTTCGCTTCTTAGCAGGTATCAGAATCACCTAGAAAAACATTGTTGGCCCTGCACCAAAAGTTTTTCTCTTTCAGTGGTTCATGGATGAGGCCTGGGAATCTGCATTTCTAACAGGTCCCCAGGTAATGCTGAAGCTGCTGGTCCAGGCACCAAACTTTTAAGAAGCACTGGTCTACCCGGGAGTGAGGATGTTATCACATTCCCCCCATAGTATAGCTTTTTCGCATAACATAGGGCAGTCTTGGCTCCTTGGAGACTCGGTTCCCACCTGTTCTAGTGGGGAGTGTAGGGGAAAGTTGTCCAGAAAATTGAGTAACTTCCTAGCCACCCATTTGACAAACCTGAGGACAGTCCTAATTCACTTAAAAGAGATAAGAACTTCCCGGACTGTTGTTTCAAGATCACCGAAGAAGCATTTACAAAAATTCCTATGTGGGGGACACCTGTTGAGGTAGGGGTCATGCTTGTTCTTTCTTGGAGTGGGAGACTGGAGAGCAGGGCTTCTCCTTCCCAAGGCTGCACAGCTAATTCAGAGCAGAGTCTTTAGGTCTGCTGAGTTGGTAAGCATGGAGCTGAGAACTCACATTCCAGGCGGCTGTAACAAAATCCTCTTTCTACTATTTCCTAATTTTCAAGTGGGGAGCATATGGCAATAAGGTACTAGAATGGTGCCACAAAATTTTTCAGTAGGGGGCTAGAATTAGATGTTTTCACCTTTGCCATAACATCCCTATTGGAACTGCTCAAGTGTGCAGACAGCATGGAAGCAATCACAGATAGTGTATAAATGAATGAGTTTGGCGGTCTTCCAATGAAATTTCATTTACAAAAATGGGTACTGGGCCAAATTTGGCACTCAGGCTATAGTTTGCTCACTGCCGATTGAAAGATGATTCTGGAAGAAAGACCAAGAGCCTCAAATAAACGTGGAGCCTCAGGCATCAGTCAATTCCAGCAAACACTGTCCTGGCTCATTTTTACATCACTCTGTCTGGAATGATCTATACTGTCTGAGAAAAGCATCAAGGCAGCTAGTGATGGGATTACCTGAACACCAGGGCTCCATCCCGAAGGCCCAAGGAAATGAAGTCACTGTTGGGTCTCATGGGGCTGTCTCCCCTCCACATCAATAGGCCATCCTTGGAAGTTGTCTTAAACCTCATAAATGCATTTGATCTTGATCCTGACACCCTGGAGGAAATACACAAATAATTTCACCAAGTTAACCAATCTCTACTAACATCCATTTCTGAGTAATCCCAGTTTTGCCTGCCTAGTTCCAAGCCACACCATCTGGCATTTCTGACACTCATTGCCAGGAGGTTAGAAATGGCATCACCACCAGGAGTGACACCACAGGACTTTGCCCAGGGCATGGGATGTCCCTGGTAGCTGTGTCTCCCTCTCTGCATATGGTGAGAGAGCTTGCTATGTCACAGACTTGCAGGCTGGCAATGCCATGGTCTCAGCCAATACCCCCAATACATACATGTCTTCCCTCTCTCCCATCCTGTTACGCAAGGGCCCTTGGGAAAGTGTCCCCCACACCTCAACAGAAAGTGGGCTCCTTCATTGCCTATAGGTTCAAGCTGGTGGCTGCTCTCTCTGTGACTGTGCTATGGCTGGTCAGTCTTTCCTTAAGGAAGAAGCAACAGGATATGGGGGCATAATCTCAGATGGAGAAGATGGTTTGAAGGGATAATGGTCCTGAGATGTGTGGGGGCAGAGGCAGGGCAGAGAGGAACAGGAAACTGGGAGTAGGAAGGGTGCTCAGGCAGTTCAATCTCAGGCCCTACAGCTATGGCTGGGAAGGGAACCATACTTGTGTGTTTGGTTGTCCAATGAGATAGTGGAAATTTACCAAGAGGATTCTAGGAAATTTCCTTCCCTTTTAAAAAGAGTTACATGGAAGGGAAAAAATCTTTTTCACTTCCCTTGGATATTCTACATCATTATAGTCATTTTATAAGCACCTTGTCTACAGTGGCCTTATAACATTCAAGGAGTGACTTTTGGAGAATATGCTGAGGATAACAAGAAAAAAAAAAAAAGGAAACAAATTGGGCCTTCGATGATGCAGTTAATTCCCTGAATTAATCTGCCTAAGACACAGTCTGAGTTTGGATACTCTTATTATATGAGATAATAAATAACCTTCATGTTTACGAATTTGAGCTAAGATTTCTGTTACTGGGAGCCAAGGACATCTAATTGATATAAACCCTGAACTTGACTTTCACCTGCAGCTTCACATATACACACACGCACACAAGGGCAATTGGAGCTGCTGCTCCACCCACCAAATTCCTCAAACCAGTGCTTCTTACAAAGCACCAGGAGCCTGAAAATTTGAAAGCACCATGAACCCTGGTGCTGGCAAGAGCTTTCCATCTTTTGGGAGAAACAACTGGAAAAAGTATAAGGTCTCTCTTGACTGGAAATCCATTTTGTGTGAGGTCTCATGCCAGCACAACATAGATAAATACCACCTGGGATTAGAGAAATGAAATAATGTCTGTCTGATATGGGTTCAGATTTATCAGGACATCCAGTGCCCCAGGAAAATGTCTCTCAACCACTTTTGTTCTATTAAAAGCCATCAGCTCCATCCTAAGAATTAGGTACCTTCAGCTTAAAGCTTTGCCTGAGTATGTTAATATGCAGTCAACCTGAGGAGGAAAGAAAATTCTAGAATGACTAGACTGGTAGTGGGGTGGGGGATGGCACACTAAAAACTACAAAGAACTAGGATATGGAAAAGAAGGAAGCAGCAGAACCCCAAGCAGACACTTTGTTGGGTTGAGGATTTTGCCTACAGCCAGCCTTTCCTTCGTTATGCAAACAGGCATGTCCAAACCAGAAGCTTGGAGCTTTTGCCGCCAAGGATTAAAAGCCATGACTGAGATAGAGCACCATCCCTGGTCATGCTTTTATAAATACACAGAGAGAGATGAGGGGCCTCTCCTGAACTGACCAGAAGTTGAAATGAACAGTGGACCTTTGTTGATAAAGTTGTAAGGTAGAAATGAACTTGGAATTGCTCGTCTGATTGGGAAGCATCTGAACTCTGAGTGCTGGCTCTAGGGCCTAGAACAGCACCAAGCTAATTGCCTGCCTGGGGAATCACCTCCTTGCCCTGCCTTCAGGAACATGCATTCTCATTCCATCTCAAGGTCTGAGCACTGGAACTCCTGGGGCTGCGCATACCCCTCCTCTATGCCCTCTAAAGAGGAAAGGTTTAGGTTGTTTGCAATGGATGAAAGGTAGAAAGGTTGGATTTTTCAAGTTTGGTTGAGATTTGTTTTGTCTTGTTCTAGTTTCTGTTTATTTGGCGAGTCCTTCTCCACCTCCTTACTTTTCCCCACCCCTGCCCCAAGGCTATGGCTTAACTGCCTTCTTTGAGATTAGCTTCTGACATATAAGATAATATAAAGATATTGAGAAATCTACCTACAGAAAGATAAGGACGCTACCTGTTGAAGCTCATTACCTCTTGAGGATATCTGGATTGTCATATATCAGGTAACTGTGGCCGATAAACTGAGGAATCTCGATGGCTTCTGTGATGGCTGAGAGAGAACAGAAGGTGGAGGTTATGTGCTAGGTGGCTCTCTTGACCCCAGCAGTTAACCATGTGCTAGGAAAATACAAAGAAAATCAGCCCTGAAAATATGACCTTTAACAACTTGTCAGCCCCTTCCTTTTGGCTGCACTTGACCATGTACCCAGCTACCCAGGCTGATGACCTAGAGTTGGTGTCTCTGCTTATCTCCTCCCTGGGGACTTGCTGTCACTATTATTGACCTCAGATCACTGAGAAGAGCTTGCAAAGTGCTGAAAGTGAGCTGTGCCTGATTATTTTTGGAAGGCAAAGAGTAGGTCTTGAGCTACAAAGGGAGTGACTGGAGATAACCCTAGATGGTCTCCAAGGGAGACAGAGGAAATAATTCCCAAACAAGGCCCATCAGGATTTCTTTATTTGAAGCCCATCTGCCCCAGAAGCTTATCACTCAAGACCTCAAAGGGACTGATGGAGTGCGAGGAAAAAAGCTTTGACTTTTGTTTTTACAAATCACCTTCCAAACCTATTTTCACAAGATTTTCACTACCATCTCCTGAGGTAGCAGGGAGGAAGGAACAAGGAGAGGCTTGGTCATGCCCATTTTATAGAAGAGAAAAATGAGGCACAGAAAACAGAACAAATTTGCCCAAGGCCCTACAGCTTGAGAGAAATAGACCAGGAATTAGATTTGCTCTACTTAATTCTGCTCCCACTGCCCCAACTGCAGTCCACTCTTGCTTTCCAATATCTAGATGTATATTTCTCACTTTTCAATTTCTCATTACTTCATTTCCTGGAGAATTTTATATATTTTGTACATTGCAAATGAGTAGGTTAAGTAGCTGTGCTTGGGGTTATATCTTGAGAATAATTTGTTAGGTTTCTACTAGAGAGATAGCAGCTACAACCCTTTCCTCTTTAGAAAGACACAGAAATGGCAGTTAAAAAAATTAAGGTAGAATCAATCTTTTCCAAAGACATGTGCGAAACAGGAGGGAATATCCAGCTTACAAAATAATTGAAAGATTCACAAAGATACCTTGGGATTGTAGCAAAGCTGAACTGAGGACTTAACACCCTAGTAGGAAATGTATAATTGCTTGACCATAGGAAAAATACAGAGTTTAAACTTAGCTTCTAAAGGGGGGACAGGGAGGGAGCAGGGAAGAAAGGGCACAGGGGAGAGAGAGAGACTAGCAAAGTCCAAAACCCAGTATGTTGGGGTCACCGAGTAGAAGTTCCTGTTGGCAATGCCAGAGGGTCTGTCAGGGACAGAGATGACTGCTTCTTATGTCTTAAAATCCTGGGTCACACCACCAGCATCTTTCCCTTCTGGTGAGAGCAGGTAGGAGGAAGAAGGGAAAAGAAGGAAGAAAAGCAGAGATGGGGAAAAGAAAGGTGACACAAGAACAAGAGCAGAGCTTAAAGTGGACAGAGGGTAACAGGAAGGAGAGAGCTGGAGGGAGAAGTAGAGAAAGGCAATGCCCTGGAACAGGAGGGGAAGGCGGGGGGGGGGGGGGAGGAAGAGACAGGTGCACAGGAAGTCATGGGCCAAGGCAAGGAGAGGGGCGACAGAGCTCTCCTCTAGGGCGAGATCTAGAGGAAGAAAACGAGAAATGAGAAGGCGTGATTGCAAGCTGAGAAGAGAAAGAAGAACACAGAAATTCAGGTCAAAGGGAGCGCTTAGACGGGATGCAGGCGTTGCATTTCAGGCTATTCGCTCTGAGAAGAGAGAGGAGCACGGATATCCAAGATGACTTCCCAGGGCTCACTGTAACCAAGTGCCCCTGTGGGGTTTGGCTGTCCCCCAGGGTGAGAGGCAGAGGCAGGCCTGTTCCTGCTGTTCTTGGCCATGGACATGGGCCAGTAGCCAACAGTCATTCTCCTGAACTCCTTGAATAGTCAGGACGTGCTTGTCACAAGCTCCACAGGCATTGCCTCAAAGGGTTCTGGAGAGCCCCGGCCAGCTAAGCCCCTAACACAGGAGCTCCGGTGCTAACAAGGTCTAGCTGGGAGACAAATGAGCTGTCAGGGCTGGTGCTTTTGGAGAGAGGATTCCCATCGCCCTGGGAGATGTGTCAGAGTCCCCTCCCCCCCAACACTTACCCCGATTACCCTCTGCATGTGGTTGGCACACACTGTGCCCTCAGCCTGGCCAAAGCTGCCCTGGCACGGGCCCAGAGCCCTTTCGCAGTCTGCTGGGACTTACTGTACTTACTGTTGAGGCAGTAGTTCCCACACGCTGCCAGGTGCCAGCATGAAACAGAACAGTCAAAGTCAGAATTTCACAGGCACTGCAAACTCCTAATTACTTTTCGCTTTCAGCTCACGAGGAAGCAGCCTTGTTTCCCTCCGAAAGCTCCGCAGAGAGCCCTGCCTGTCCTCTTGGGGATGCGCGTAGGAACCCCCACAGGAGCCAGGGGAGATCTTTTCTCAGCATGATTAGCACTAGGGCACCCAACTAGCCTTCGGGTCTGGGCTGATGAAGGTCTAGGGAGGCGGCGGGGGGTAAATCAAGAACATGTATAAAATGAGCTGTCCAACACTTTTTTACACACTGAGGCTCCTATCACCTTGAACTGACAACCCCCATTTATTTAAACCCGGGGAACGTACCTTGCTAACAAGGTACTTACCTTGTCTATCGTTATAACTTTTCTCGGCTCTAGGTTGCATGGGGGAAACAATAAGCCAGCCAGTTGCCTCTTTTCTCTCCACAGGGGAAAGTATTGCAGTCACCCCCACCCTCGTTTGCAAGATTCCAGAGCCCTGGCCATTCTGTGGTTAACTAAGTTCAGGGGGTCACCCCAGAAATGACAACTGTGAATACAAAACTCAGTACAGTCTACACAGATAAATATTAATTCCACCCGAAAGCATTAGGGTGGGATTCACCCTCTGGCCCTTTGTGGTTTGTTTAAATATTGTAAACATGATTATACTCTATCTTAACCTTTTATAGCTATTTTATCCTACTTTTTTTTTCCCCCTGTGGCGAAGATCCTACTGAGAACAGTTGAAATGTGTTTTTGTCACTCTCACTTGTATACCTAAAAGCTTGTGCCATCTGGTGACACAAAAAATCACCCCAATCAAAAGCACCCCCTAAGTTAGCATCGCAGCTGCTCAGGCAAAGCCAGTGTCCCACTTGAGGGACTTGAAATTCCCAATAGATGGTGCAGAGTGGCTGGCGCTGATTGTCATGCAGTCACAGGGCCCCAGTGAAGGGAGGACCTGGGGGTGCTGTCATCCAGTTTTCCCAAACACCAGGACTACTCTCAACAACATGCTGATGGTGGCGGGGGTGGGGTGGGGCGGAGGGCATACAGCTGGAGACGACACTTCTGAGCTGGGCAGCTCCCTCATCCACAGGGCAGCGCCCTCCGGCTGGACAGATCTACTTGGCAGAGAATTCTTGCTTACTGGAGCTCACTGGAACCCCCCAAATCAACCAACAAACAAAATCTTTTTTCTGCTCCCAGCCTTCCAATGTCTAAAGATCAACATCTTGGTTAGAACATCAGCTCCTTCCTCCCAATTTTCCCTGATTTAATGATACACCAACCAAGGAAAAATTCCCTGTCATATGCATAATCAGCATGTTTTATTAATTTGTGTTTTTAGAGTCTGAGTTTTCTGAAACTACAGCCTATATTTATTAAAGTTTTCTTTAAATACACTGGGACTCACAAAAAGCACCCAAATGTGAATCTACTAAATACCATGTTTAATGCCCTGAATGTTGTGCATGTGACAGATCATTACTGACAAAGCCTGATCTGCTTTTTTAGAGTTGGGCATCCCTGAGGAATGTATGCCCAAGCCCGGCCGTGGCCTCAGCTAGCCCAACCTTGAGGGCCGGGCAGTCCCCCTGCTGCAGAGAAACACCGCCATCTAGTGGCCGGCAGGGTCCTGTACAGTCCAAACTGTTCTCAGTGAAGCCGGTCAGGGAAGGGAGAACCAGGGCTCAGAGTTCTCGCCCAAGCGACTGCAAGAACCCCAAGAGGCAACCACTGCATCCTGCGCTGTTGTCTGGGACATGAACATGAAGGCTCTAATAATCCCTGCAGGAGAGGAGGTACTTAACTGGGTCATCCCAGGACCAACCTACTTACTGGACCACAGGACCCCTGGGGCATGCATTTGTGCGTGTGAATGCATGTGTGTCTGTCTCCGTGTGTACAAGCAAAACAGCCATCAATAGTCCTTACATTGTCATTGTTACGTCATTATATAAAATCTGCTGTACCTTGTTAGTAACTTACTTAGCTCTGAGGGACAAGAACACAAGATGGTACGCTTGAATGAGAGTTGAGAGAAAGGGGAAAGAAATCTCTAAGGATGGGCCTCCCTGGTGGCACAGGTGGTTGAGCGCCGCACTGTGAAGCTGCCTGCAGCTTCTGCAGTGCCAGTTCCATCCCAGCTAGCCACGGAGAAATCCACATGGCACAGCAGACCTCTCCTATCTCGCCCGCTGCTCCCCTCCACAGTGAATTTTGTCAGTCTGCCTGTTCTGTTCCCCGCTCTGTCTCCAGTGAATCCTCTCACCCTCCCACACATCTGGCCTGTACCCTGATTCTTGTATAAATAAAATAAATCTTTTAAAAAAAATAGAAATCTCTGAGGAAAGGGGTATCTCTTTGTTAGTATCTGATTTTTGTTCTAATATGGGAATTAGAAGAATCTCAGGCTCCTCCTGTTCTGGTGGGTTCCTGAGGTTTGGGCTAAAAGGTTCAATTTTCTGAAGCAACTGCTGCAGGGAACCTTCAGTGCCCTGAAAGCAGCCCAGGAACCTTTGCCCAGGCTCATGCTCTCTTGCTCCAGCCTGACTTTGCAGGGTCCCTGAGCCACCACAATGCTGCCTGAAGGGCTCTAGCATTTGTCTGCGTTTCTGGCCCCTTCCTGTGCCACCAGGAGGTGAGAACAAATGTCAACTCTCAGATTAGAACCTTGAGGAATTTGCCTGCCAATTCCAAACACTGAGGAAAAACAGACTTACTGAACATCCAGAAAACGAAATTCTGGATGGTGAAGATGCCCCTTCCGTAAGGACAGAACAGGACCTGGCACTGGTGGTTTCTACACATAAAAGCAAGTAGTATTTCTGTGGGGGATACTAGGGATAGGATCTTGCTTTTGAAGCTTGATCTGGTCATCAGGAAGAGGGGAGGGAGAAAAGCCTTTAAATATATCAGGCTAAACAGCCAGTATCATTCTCAACGGTGAAAAGCTGAAAGCAATTCCATTAAGATCTGGAACAAGACAAGGATGTCCACTCTCACCACTGCTTTTCAATATAATACTGGAAGTCCTAGCCAGAGCAATAAGACAAGAGAAAGACATCCAAGGAATCCAAATAGGAAAAGAAGAAGTCAAACTATCACTATTTGCAGATGATATGATAATATACATAGAGAATCCCAAAATCTCCACAGAAAAACTAATTCAACTCATCAATCAATTCAGTAAAGTGGCAGGATACAAAATCAACACGCAAAAGTCAGTAGCCTTCCTATACACAATCAATAAATCTGAAGAAGAAGAAATCAAAAAAACCATCCCTTTTATTATCGAAACAAAAAAAATCAAATATTTGGGAATAAATCTAACAAAAGAGGTAAAGGACCTATACAAAGAAAACTATAAAACACTGTTAAAAGAAATAGAAGAAGACACAAAGAAATGGAAAGACATCCCCTGCTCATGGATTGGAAGAATAAACATTATTAAAATGGCCATCCTACCAAAAGCAATATACAGATTCAATGCTATTCCAATCAAAATTTCAATGTCATTCTTCAAAGAAATAGAACAATTATTGATGAAATTCATATGGAATCACCAAAAACCCCGAATAGCCAAAGCTCTACTGAAAAAAAAAGAAGGAAATGGAGGCATCACACTCCCAGACTTCAAATTCTACTGCAAAGCCATAATCATCAAAACTGCATGGTATTGGAACAAGAACAGACACACAGACCAATGGAATCGAATAGAAAATCCAGAAATAAACCCACAGATTTATGGTCAACTAATCTTTGACAAAGGAGCAAAGACTATGCATTGGAGCAAAGAAAGTTTGTTCAATAAATGGTGCTGGGAAAACTGGGTCGCTACATGCAAAAGAATGAAGCTTGACCACTACCTCACACCATACACAAAAATCAACTCAAAATGGATTAAAGAACTAGACATAAGACCTGAAACCATAAAATACATAGAAGGAAATATAGGCGAAACACTACGGGATTTGCACATCAAAGACATCTTTACAGACACATCACCCAAAGCAGTGATAGTGAAGGCAAAGATAAACAGCTGGGACTACATCAAATTAAAGAGCTTCTGCACAGCAAAAGAGACAATAACAAAAACAAAGAGAAACCCCACCAACTGGGAGAACATTTTTGCACCCAACACTAATGATAAAGGACTGATCACAAAAACCTGCAAAGAGCTGATGAGACTCAGCAACAACAAAGAAAATAATCCAGTCAAAAAATGGGCAGAAGAGCTAAAAAGAAACTTCTCTGAAGAGGAAATGCAAATGGCCAACAGGCATATGAAAAAATGTTCAACATCACTTGTAATCAGGGAAATGCAAATCAAAACTACCATGAGATACCATCTCACACCAGTGAGAATGGCACATATTAAAAAACCTAGCAACAACAAATGTTGGCGAGGGTGTGGAGAAAAAGGAACTCTTCTGCACTGTTGGTGGGAGTGCAAACTGGTCCAACCACTGTGGAGAGCTGTGTGGAGATTTCTAGACCTACTAAACATAGAGCTTCCATATGATCCAGCAATTCCACTCCTAGGTATTTACCCAAAGGACACAGAAACATCAATTCCAAAGAACACCTGCACCCCTATGTTTATAGCAGCACTGTTTACAATAGCTAAGCTTTGGAAACAACCCAAATGCCCAAAAATAGATGACTGGATCAAGAAGATGTGGTACATATATACCATGGAATATTACTCAGCATTCAAAAAAGATAAACACATGCAATTTGCAGCAACATGGATGGTGCTGGAAGGGATCATGCTCAGCGAAATAAGCCAAAAAGAAAAAGGAAAATACTGGATGGTCTCACTCATAGCAGGAATCTAGAAAACTTAAATAAGGGACCAGGGAAATGAATAACTATAAGAAAGTGAAAATCAAAATCAACAAAACACTATGAACCAGAGACACTTTTTTGGGGGGTGGGGGGCGTGAGGGGAAGGATTGGGGTCAGAATGGGGCGTTTGCAATTGTATGGGGGAATATAAAAATAAAATTTATTATTTAAAAAAATAATAAAAAAATAAAAAGGAAAAAAAAGTTTAAGATTCTAAAAAAAAAAAAAAGAATATATTAATTTAATAAATAAACCGACAAAGGGTTTTGCAGCCTTCTAAATAAATAAATAAATAAATAAATAAATAAATAAATAAATAAATCAGGCTACAATTCATCTTGCTGAATTGGTCAGGATTGTCTTGTTCAACCAAGACTGGCTTTGAACCTTTTTTGGTCTTTTACACTAAGGATTTACCCAAACCTTTGAATGTTCTCTGGCATCTCTATGGAGCAATGGAACTGTCCATTTCTCTTCCCTTTCTTCCAAATCCTTATCCAGAACAGGACGCTCTCCTCAGTATCAGTTTATGGTTACTGCCCACCTCTGTGTGCCTGCTATTTTTGTTAAATTTGTCCTGAAACAATCTGAAGTCATACCCAGAGCCTTCTTGATTATCTCAAGCCAATGATGTGACACAGGTCATACCTGCCACATAGGAGCCTCCCTAGGATTGGCAAGGGCTACCATTTTGCCAGAAGCACTATTTTTATTTCAAAAACAGAAGGAGATATTGACACAACCAAGGGCAGCTGATGGTTCATCTGGGTTTTAAATCTTGACTGTCACCTAGAAAGTTGTAGAAAGGGTCCTAAATGCTCCTCAAGTTCCCCCCACTACTCACTGCCCATTCCTTGAATCTTGCAGGAGGCCCAGGTTCTCACCAAAGGTCGGCTTTTCATTCTGGTGAGATTTCTTCTTCATTGAACCTTAACCTGTAGTTAATCTCTAAATATGGGTACTTTATATCTGTTGTGGTTTGTGTTCAGTAGCAGAAAACATGCAGGAACAAAATCACAAATGAGCCTTTCCTTTTCCATTTAACCCCAAAGCTAAATGTTCATAAATCTTAAGCTTACATATTGACCATCAGTGTTAGCACTTCAAGGCAGGTGCAAGCTTGAACTGCCTGTGGAAACTGGAGGCACAGGAAATTCAAACACCAATGGGTGAAATCCAAACCCAGCTTTTCGAATGAGTGGACCCGTCTTGAACTAAATCTCTGCAAGCACATGCTACCAGCTAAACAACTTGCTTGTTAGAATTATCATCAGGTCCATTCACAAATGGTACAATTGCTCTTTGGGCGCTCAGCACTTGGTGACTATGTCAGTAAATAGATTTCCTATGATTTCTCATATAGGTTGCAAAATTCATCTAAATGTAATTGCTACTCAGGCTTTCAACTGGAAAATTAGCATCTTCATATTTTCTGAATGCAAAACAACAACTCCTACTATCCCATATGCCAACATAGGTACCTGTAATTTACAATTTTCCTCTAAGCTCCAACTCTGATACAAATCAGATGCCGGCAAGCAAATAGGAGAGAGAGAGAGAGAGAGAGAGAATACATTCCTTGACTTATACTCCCTGCCTTAGTTGCTTCAGGCTGGTCTGCCTTTTTTGATTAGTACTCAACCAGCAGAAGCCATCTTGACATTCTAATCTAGAAGGAGCACATGGTCTGACATAAAGGCCACATGAGGGTGTGTCTCTCCTAGACAACAGGCCCGTGACCTCTGTTTTCCTCAAGCAAGGGTGACAGGTCAGTCCAGCAGGACTTGTGTCCTGTGACATGCTCTGCTCTCAGACAGGGGTAGGCTGGAGCTGAGTAGCTCACGGCCCTGCTGATGGAGTTTACTTCTCTCACCAGCAGTAACAGTGGCTGGTGCCTTGAGTGGGGGCAGGCATCCCTCTAATGCTGGATGCATAATGTATCACTTCTTCTACTACAGAATTCCCTGCTAGATATGGTTGCTATTATTATTCCCACTTATCAGATGAGGAATCTGAGACACAGAGGAAACAGGTAGCATGGAAAATAGCACTCTGGAGAAGTTAGTCTTGCTTCAGTTTGGAGCAACTAGTGTATCGTTATATTTTTCTGCATTTGATGAGATTTCCCAGCTCTCTCTTTATAGCACTCACAGGCAGGGCTCAAAACACTTTGTCAAAATATTCACCAGCCTAGAAAGCACAGGCATCCAGCTGTCAGGTTAGGTCCTGTGAGCAGCTCAAATCAGGGTTCAGGGAACCCCAGCTCCAAGATGGGTTTACCTTTTTGGCTGCTAGGCCATCAGGGGATTCTCAGGCAATGGGGAAGATGTTACAGAAATATTTCAGTATTTTAAGTATTAAATGATTATAGTAGTTTATATAGAATCAATCGCCTAATATGCTATTGAAATCCCTGATTAA
The DNA here is from genome assembly GCF_014898055.3 of Talpa occidentalis. Taxonomy (NCBI): domain Eukaryota; kingdom Metazoa; phylum Chordata; class Mammalia; order Eulipotyphla; family Talpidae; genus Talpa; species Talpa occidentalis. The sequence goes on from NW_023604972.1 coordinate 120,316,944, forward strand.
AACAGCCAGTATGGCAGCCTCAATATTACCAGCTCTTCCTTTAAAGGTGGTGGTTCCCCAAATGAACCATCCACTGTCCTTGCCCCAGAAGTGGTAGCTGAGCCCCCCACCCCACGCATGTGTACCTTTCTGGCAGTGCAGGCCCTCAAAGCCCAAGGGGCAGTCACACTCATAGCTGTCCTTCCTGGGCCGGCAGCTGCCCCCGTGGGTGCAGGGGGCCCCCACGCAGGGGTGGGCTGCATTCTCCACGTTCACACCCCACGTAAAGTCATGCTTCATGTGGATGGCTCGGTCGTTCAGGATGATCTAGAGTTGAGAAAATGGAAAGAAATTCAGGTTTTCATAAAACATCTTTGCCTTCTTCTAAAGTTTCCCCCAGCACACTAGCCTGAACTAGGGATCGAGAGGGAGCTTTGCAAATAAGAGAAAAAGTCCATTTCTGGGCTTCTTTGTCTTGTAAGTGTTGGTGGACCTGAAGGGATGATGATGGGCCTTTGGGAGAACATGCAGAGAGCAAAGCATTCTCTGGTTCTGGAAGGACTCAAGGAGGTCATAAGGAAAGATAAAGAATTGGGGTTCTCAATCTGGCTGCACATTAGAATCGCTCAGTTCTGAAAAGAATCAATGGTCTGCATTCCACCTCTGCTGCTAAAGGAAAAAGAATGAAACTAACATCTGGAACTGAAAATCATTTTCCTGCCAGTGTGAGTTGGTCCTAGACATCTGGGTTGGTGAGTCAACCTGTTTGTCATCTGCAGACAGAACATATTCTCATAGCAAGAGAGGTCATGGTGGTCCCAAGAGAAGAAATAAGAGACATATTTGGGGGGTGAGTGCCCTGTATCTCTTGCTAGTTGAGTGTTGTTGTTTTTTTAACTTTCTATCCATGGAAGGACTCTATGGTCTTATGATTCTATGACTGAGGAAATATTGCTAAATTGTTGGGATGGGGATTGGGGGGGTGGAGGTGGATATAAGAGTTGGCTTGTGCCTTGATCAAACTGCAAATTAACCCCAATGAGAAGCAAAGGGCCAAGAGTTGCTATGAGACTCCATTCACCTCTTCTCTTCTGTGGAAGTACCTGCAGTGACTTGATGTCAGTTGTTCCCCCCAATGCCCTCCCCAGTGCCTCCTGCAGTCCCAGGACATTTTGGTGCAATCGCTATAAAAATTCATCTTCACTGAGTTGTACTGATGCATATCTACTGAGTATAGACCCAGGATCAGACATCATAAAAAAGCAGGGTTGCAAAGCTATGCCATGAGTATCAAAAAAATAGAATGCTAGAAAGTTCACCAAGCTACTGTCTTGGGTGCAGGAGATCACATGGATTACAATCCTCAATTCTGTTATCTGCAGTCAGGTTCCCACAAAAAATGAGAAGGCGAAGCTGGTACCTTCTGGATGCTTCCACTAAATGGCTTGAGGATGCCTGAGTTCTTCTTCACATCATCATAGTTGGGGACACCACCAATAAAAATGTCCGTGTTACACTTAATCTGTGTGAAGCCTCCCTGCCAATGGATTAAAAAAACACACACAGTAAAACCTCAGAAAAGGTGGGTAAGACTAGCAAATGGGCTTCGGCTCCCTGTTAGGTCACCAACCACACGGAAGAGACAGTCTTGCGACCCATCAGGACAGCCTGCCTACATACGACCTTGCCTTTCACGTTTTTTAGTGTTACAATACTTCCCAGCTGTGTGGAGTGTTTGTAAATTTCCTAGTATTTCCGAGACTCAGTTTCATCATTCACAAGATGGGAGTCATAAATCTCTCACCACAGATCTGCCAGGATGAATGTGGCAGCCTGCACATTACTGCTGCTGGTGTTCGGGGCCCCTTCAGCAGACCCTGTGGGGTCAAAGAGATCCCAGTCTGTTTGGAGAAAACTCAGAATTAGGGTTCTGTCTAGCAAACAGGGTGGGGCCTTGTGGGGTGAGAGCCGGTTCTCTTTGGCTGCTCATCAAAACCCTCTTGTTGAGAGGAGAGACAGGGCTGCCGCTGCCACACCCACATGGGACCTCAGGGGAAAAGCAAAAGATCCCCCAAAGTGGGGCCTGTTCCAAAGTGAGTTGCTTCCTGTCTGGGTCTGCCACTTCTGTTTGGCTGGAAGGGGTTCAAAACCTGAGCAACACCCTCTGGCTGGGTTGCTCTGTGTCCTAGGAAGCGTGATTCTTGGAGTCCTGCCTGATTCCACTCAACCCTGTCAGCTGAACAAACCCAGGGGGAGGTTTCGCCTGGACAGACCTTTAGGGTTCTTGGTCCTGTGCCAGCCTCCCTATGTGTCCCTGTGCCCCTCCCCCATCGCCCCGGCTCGTCCTTCTCCTTTCTCCCTTCCTCCTTTCTTTATTCCTTCCTCCATCCTTTCTTCGTTCCACAAACACCTATGAAGCATTTTCGAGGGGTGAAGGGTGCTCTTGAAACAGAATTCAGTTTGGGGTTCTTCTGGTTCCCAAAGAGGTTCTTGGTTCCAGGAGGACCTCCCCCAGCTGCCGGCCTCTGAGGCTGGTCCCTCCACAACCAAAGGCCTCTTCCTCACCAAGTCTCTTTTCCCTGGTTTTTTTTTTTTTTTTCCCCTTCTACCAATCCATTGTTTCTAAGAAAACCCAAATTTGCTAATGCCTCCTCAAGTCTTCTGATGCACAAAATGAAGACTAGTAAGAATTAAAATACTGGCAAATCTAAAGTCCCCTCTAGTTTTAGGGAGATGGAATTTTGTGTGTACAGAATCTTAATAGGTTATAATCAAAAGTAAATCTCTTTCCTCAAAAATAGTATTTTCTTGGGCCTCCCCGGTGGTGTAGGTGTTTGAGCGCAGCACTGTGAAGCTGTCCACAGCCTCTCAGCGCAGGTTCGATGCCAGCCGGTCATGGAGAAACCCACATGGCACAGCAGACCTCTCCTGACTCGCCTGCTGCTCCCCTCAGCTGTGTGTTTCAGTCAATCTGCCTGTTCTGTTCCCCACTCTGTCTCTGGTGAATCCTCTCACCCTCCCACATACCTGGCCTGTACCCCGGTTCTTATATGCATGAATAAAATAAATATTAAAAAAATTATTTTCTTTGGACAGGACCTTGGGCAAAATCATGGATGAAAATTATAAACAAGTAGAAATGCTGCATTCTGGAGGGTGTGACAGCACATTCCTAACTAATAAAAGGAAGCCAAACTACATGTTGCCGACCAGTTTCCAGTACTGTTGAGCTGGACACGAATACTCAGTCTAACTTCTATACTCAGTCTAACTTCTACAACTCTATGCAGCAGGCTCCGTTACAGCATCACCAGTATCCCCATTATATAGAGTTAAAAACACAATCTTGGAAGTCAAGTGGCCAGTCTGAGTTCTCACTGCTGGTAAGTGACAGAGCTATGTTCTGAATGCCAGAGTCTGATTTCAGAGTCTGTGTTCTTGCAGGACGTGTGACCCCTTCATTACAGACCCTCCCTCAGATGCTGTCCACAGACATGGACAAAGGCAGGGACTACCCATGGGGGTGAGAGTGGCAGGCAACATTTTAATGCCATGGTTGTATTAGTTTGCTTAATTCTTTTTTTCCAAAGATTTATTTATTTATGAATCAAGAGCTGGGATGTAGGCCAGAGGCATGAGGGGTGAGAGGATTCATCAGAGACAGAGTGGGGAGCAGAACAGGCGGAGCCACTGAAATTCACTGCTGAGGGGAACAATGGGAGAGACAGGAGAGGTCTGTTGCACCATGTGGGTCACTTCCCTGGCTGGGGATTGAACTTGTGCTGCAGTGGCTGCGGATTGCTTCATAGTACTGAGATTTAACCCCATGCACCACCATGGAGGCCCCAGTTTGCTTAATTCTTAAAACAACACTGTGAGGTTCTATGATTATTATTATCTCTACTCACTACTGAGGAATAGAGGAGTTGGTACTGACCCTGTGGGGACCTGGGGTTTTACTAGGGTACCCAGGCACTGATGTCCATGTGCTTAACCACATGATTGCTATTCTTCTCTCCAGAACAGGAAGAAGACAGTCACCTCATTCACACTCACCATCAAGAGCCAAGGTGTATCCTTCTTACCTTTGCCATTCCCTCCACTACCTTCTGTTTATCCACTTGTAAGATACCATTCTTTGCTGTGCGAGATACATGCAGTTCGTGCCAGTGGCCTAGGGTGAGGGGGGCTTCACTCCTGTGAAGAAAGGAAATTAGTGTGGGTGAGCATCATGGGTGCTATGGCAACATCGATGCTTGTCAGTCAAGCTCTGATGAAACTGACCTTGGTCTTCGACACCATGCAGCATTCAGTGAAAGAGAACCGCTGGATGCTTAGTAAACAGGGGGATCAGCTACCTTGATTGGACCCCTTCATGGTAAAGCATTGCTTTTATCATTTGATGTGTTCTTTACAAGAAACTTGAAATGTGGGTATGACTTACATGATTTCCAAGATGAGGAGTCACATGATGGTAAAATAAAACATAATTGGACACACGTCGTAAACAAGATTCCTTGGTCTACTGATATTCTTTAAAATGCATAAAGTCTAAGATGGACTAATGGATGGATGGATAGAGGGACATAAGGATGGAGAGCTAAATGATAAACAAATATAGCAAAACATTAAATGCAGACTATAGTTGGTGGGTATAAGAATGTTTACTATCCAATTTTTTCAACTTTTCTAAATGTTTGATATTTAAAATGGTGGGGTTGGGTGGACAGATTCCATGTTGCCTGATATTTTGAAAAAGATTAAAAGTACTTGAAAAATTCAAGTAATTCAAGGTGGAAGCATTTGAAGCCTAAATGATATTGATAGTTCTACACATTACCTTTTATAGTGAGATGTGCAAAAAGAGTGTAATTATTGCATTTGTATTTCTAATTATATCTAGTTCCTGGCCTTCACTGAACCTCCCAATTATTTTTTGGTCCTGGATCACCTTTAGAAAACCATCAGGAATACCAATGGGTACAATTATTGAAAGGTCTCCACCCCTCAGTTGATTTTTTGCTCTGGCAAATGCTTTTGTGATTTGTCCTTAGCAATTAGAATTTAATCACCTTGGTTAAATCAATATGCAATAAAGAAACTAGTGGCATCTTTTAAGAGGGCCTGTCTCTATAATAACTTACAGCAGCTTAGTCTCTGTCTTGTCCTGCAGAGGTCACTGCCTGTCAGGATGCTGCTGCCCTCTGCACAATTATATTGAGCAGAGTCACGCAGAGCTCTATTTCAGTTGTCTTGATTTTTGAATCCAGTCCAGATCAAATTTGACTACCATACTCAGTTCCTAAAGTTAAAATGATTTGGCCAATTTCACAACTTCCTGCAGTCCATACTTTCACTGAATTTTCTTAATCAATCAGGAAATCTTTGAAATGGTTTCCAAAATAAACATCATGCCAACTGGCATTTGAAATGCTGCCCCCACCCAACCTGTATCGCTGTTGCCAGGTTACCACTGGAGAGGGGATGGGACAGGAGAGCAGAAGGGGAGTTGTTCCTTGCAAAGTGAGTGCTGGCCTCCTTTCTATCACACCTAAAGCTCAAGAATTCTTTTTCCAGGTGCCTTTCCTAATAGGCAGAGAAACAGTAATTTGCATTATTTTGTTGTTGGTGGTGGTATTTAATTGTGTGCTTTACAGGCAGAATGAAAGAGTAAAATGCTGGACTCCTAAGGTTCCATGTATCTGTGACCCCACAGCCAGAGAGGTGCAGGATGGGAAACACAACTTGTCCAGGAGGAGGGCTGATTGGCCCAGCCTCTCCCCTGCCTCTTTCTGGTCATCCCTTATCCAGAGGAAGTCATCTGAAAATACAAGGTGATATTCAAGGTGTCATCCTCCCTCTACTTGACAAATAGTTTTAGGTGACTTGCTTAGACTGGTTTGCATAATCATATGCAAGCTGAACCAATTAAACACCCACCAAAGTTGTCTCGAAACATTGGAGGTTTTGTGTGACCAGAGGAACAAAAATGTTTGTCCATTCCCTAAGGTGAGAGGAGTCACTGATGTGTAGGAATTTAACCATGAGGACAAAAATGAGTTGTCTTTTTAAAGAATTGTTGAAATCTAATGCAATGAATGTTTCCCAGTAGTCATGAAAAATGACCAGCAAAGGGCAATGCCGGGTTGTAACATCTCACCCACATGCTCTTTCTAAAAATGACAGGCTAGTTATGTGAATAGTGATTGAAGATAGCCTGCAATTGTCTTCAAAATAACAACAAACTGATTTCCTGTTGCAGGCACCATTGAGCAAAATGTCCCAGTGAGTTTCAAAAAAGACAAGTTCAACAAGAAGCTTGTTTGCATTAGATTACTGAGGCAGGAACACAGAGAGGGAGCTATAAACTCATCTGCACCCACTAGCCACAGGTTCTGAGGGATTTAGAGATACTGATACACTGAAGAGAAGCAACTGATTTGCTAAATGAATTAATAGTGCAAACCAGATAACAGGAGAAAAGTTTGGAAGACTCAATCAGTTCTGCAGAAACCAGTGAGGTCTTTAGAAGCAGTGGCGGCTGCCTTGCTGTTGAAAGCACCCATCACCAGCCTTTGTGAGCATACTGGTCAAGTCCTGCTTACAACTGGGAGTTTTAAAAAATATAATAGCCAGGGCCTTATTCAGATCAACTGAATCAGAATATCTGATGGTGGGATCTAGTCATTGGTAACTTTTAAAAGTTTTCTGGGTGATTCTAAGATGAAATCATAGTTAAGAGACTTGGCTAGAAACCCCAGGGGGAAGACTTCAAAACAGTGGGTTATGAAGGCAGGTAAAGGAACAGTGCTTCACAGCTGCTGGTGAGTCATCATCAGTTTCCTTAACAGGAGCAGTAAGAGACTGGCTAAGTAACTAGTGACCATCAAAGAAACTGTAGAAGATGGAGTTAACATTTAAAATGAGGCGATAAGAACACTTCTGGTCATTAAATCTTTGTGAATACTTTTGTAGGAGTTGCTCTGTTTGTGCCGAGCACCCACCCAACCATGCTTTGGGCAAGTGCAGAGGAATTACAGCTCATCAAGTTCCTGCTGATGGCACCATGTGATTTCAGGTGGAAGTGAAGGCAGTTTATCACCAGCTGAAGCAAGACCTGTTTCCATAGTTGGAAGCAGAGAATGGCTACCTGTGGTAGTTTGTTGAGTGAAGGAGACCAACAGATTTTATAGGAATGATCTACAGGAATCATGCTATCTGTATGAATCAGAACAGGTTTCAGATAAGGTACGTAGGTAGGGAAGCAAGGTAGAGTGCAAACTTTGGAAGATCAATTGGACTTTTTCCCCAAGTGGCTACTGTTTGGTTTTTGGCAGAAGGGGGTCCTTAAAGGTCTCAGCTTTTGTTAGGGGGAAAAGGATGTCCCAAAGCTAATTCCATATAGGCTTTGTGGACTCCACCCCCACCCCAGGTCAAAGCCAAAGACACTGGGAACTCCAAATCCCATCACCACCAAAGGGAAGGTGGCTGGGACCTGAGGGTGGAGTTCAGCAGCCAGGTGGATATAAAAGGCAGACATGTGGGCTTTGGGGGCCCCCCATTTTTGGCTCTGTGCCAGCTCGCAGCGTCTGGCCAGCTCTGAGAGTGACTTTGGGTTTCCAGGTCGGCGGATTGGGTAGGACGCATTAAAGACTTTATTTCCCTATTTTCTCCCTGAGTTGTACATTTTCCTTATTTCCTTTTCCCTTGTAAATAAACCTTTTATTAACCTTTTGTGTGTGCCTGTAGTGGAGAATTCATAAGTCCCTTTTAAGCGCACGGGTGAGGACCCACAGGCAGGAACCCGTTCAATATCGGGGTTGCTCTATAGCAGCTTGGCGCCCAACGTGCTTTGCAAGTTTCACCCGTGGTTGACCAGCCCAAAGTAATTTTTCTTGCGTTGGTCACAATATCAGGGTTGCTCTATAACACTTTTTTTTTTTTCATAGAGGCATGTTTTATTTATTTATTTATTTGTTTGTTTGTTTGTTTATACATGCACTGGGTACAGTCAGAAGCGCGGGAGGGTGAGAGAATTCACCAGAGCCAGAGCAGGGAGCAGAGCAGGCAGAAGGACCGAAGTACACTGCTGAGGGGAGCAGCGGGTGGCAGGAGAGGTCTGCGCGCCATGCAGGACCCTCCTCCGGTGGCCAGGGAGCAGCCGGGGATGGAACCAGCGCTGCAGAGGTTGCGGGCTTACCTGAGAACACCAGTCCCAGAACCACAGTCAAATCGGAACTCCACGTGACCACCTGCCATGTTGATGGACAGGAAGTCCTTGCTGGCCGTGTCGTAGCTGTACAGGAGGATGCCGTCGCCTGCATCTGGCCGAAATGTGATCTCAAACTCCATGAAGGAAAGGTAGTGCTGGGCCTCTAGCGGCCAGGGCGTGGCAGCGTAGGACCTCAGCGACTCTCTGAACTGAGGTATGACCAGGGTGAAGGCTGAAGAAACAAACAAGTTAGAAGTCCCTCCATGGGGAATTAGCCATGTGCTTTTCCTCCCAGGCTCAGAGCTAAATCACATTTCCCAGCTAACTCCCAGAGAAGTGGATGGTGATTTCTGGCCAGTAGGATGTGGACGGGGTCATTATCCAATGCCCCAGGCCCCATCCTTTAAACCTCTATCAGCCTCTCTGTCTTTCCCTTCCCTCACCTGCTGGCTGGATGCAGGAATCAGTGGAGGACTTTAAGGTCCTAGCAGAGACGCTGCATCCTTGAATGACTATGTGGAGCAGAGAGTGTTAGGGGGAAAAGGCTGTCCTAAAGCTAATTCCATACAGGCTTTGTGGACTCCACCCCCACCCCAGGCCAAAGCCAAAGACACTGGAAACTCCAAATCCCATCACCACCAAAGGGAAGGTGGCTGGGACCTGAGGGTGGGCTTCAGCAGCCAGGTTGAGATAAAAGGCAGACACGTGGGCTTTGGGGGACCCCATTTTGGCTCTCCACCAGCTCCCAGCATCCCGCCAGCTCTGAGAGAGTCTTTGGGTTTCCAGGTCGGCGGATCGGGTAGGACGCATTAAAGACTTTATTTCCCTATTTTCTCCCTGAGTTGTACATTTTCCTTATTTCCTTTTCCCTTGTAAATAAACCTTTTATTAACCTTTTGTGTGTGCCTGCAGTGGAGTATTCATAAGTCCCTTGTAAGCGCGCGGGTGAGGACCCACAGCCAGGAACCCGTTCAATATCGGGGCTGCTCTATAACAAGAGCACCTTCCTGCCACCATTACTGCCCTGCAGTGATATGTGATATGAGCAAGGTGCAACCTTCATTATTGTGTCAAGCTTGGAAAGATGAGACAGCAGGGAACAGCCCTGATTCACCGGTAAAGTTAAAACATGCTCAGTCCTGCATAATTTTCCAAAATTGTTCAAATCTTTAAAATTTTTCATTATTATATGTGTGTCTTCATGTGTACATACATATATACACACATGCACGTATACACAGATGTAGATATAGGCACATACACACACAATAGCACAAAGAGGAAGTGAGATCACCATTGTCCTATCACATTATTGATGTTTCTGTGTATATCTTCCCAGCCTTTTTCCTGAAACTGTCAGTACTCCAAGGTGCACGAGCTATAAATGCTACGAATTTGATGTCATCAGACCACACTATAGGCTTTCAATGTTGTTTGAGGGCCAGGAGGAGCTCACCTGGTTCAAGGAGCACCTTGAACATACCTATGGTGGGTTCAACACTTGCATCCTTGAAGACAATACAATCTACTACGAAAAGATTCTCCATCACTCCCAACAAAACAACATCAATGCAATAAAAATGCATGAGGCTATGCTAAAGGTGCACTGAGAAGTCACACCAACATGCATTAACATGGAGACAGAAACTGCCATCAACTTGCTTCTTTCTCACCGTCTTCGCAATGTCGACCTTTAAATCCAAGGGGGCAGAGGCAGATATAAGCATCAGCTTTCACTGTGGTGCAGGTGCCGCCATTGACACAGGAGGCTTCATCGCAGAGCCCGCTGCTGCATTCCCCTACGGACAGAGTGGGAATTACAAAGCCAGGTCATCATGCCAGCCAGTCCCACACCACAGAACTGACCAAGTCAACAGCTCAGGGTTCCAAATACATGCAATTCAGTTTCAATTCCTATTGATTCGGACCTCTGCAAGCCAGTTTGCAGGGTAAGTAGAGCCTCCCTTCATTTTAATTTGATTTTGGTTTGTTTTTTTTGAAGAGCCACAGAGACTCTTTAAACACGGTAGACACAATAAATCAAATAATAAATTGTTGACTGATTTTATGACCTCTGAATGGATGACTGAGCTGTTTCTGCTTTAATTTATCTCTCTATTGTTCTCAAAAGAGTGTATTTCAAGCCTACCAATGTCAACAGTGTTTATGTTAAAAGCGTTCTCATTTGTGTGGCCCCAATTACCTTAAGTGCTGTTGTCGCCTTGCTGATTCTAAGTGAGGAGAGAGGGATCAGCATTGAAGGAGTTAATGCTAAGCTTACAAGCTGGTTGCTCCTTTCTGAGGCAAGCACTGGGCTGCTGGGGGGTGGGTGGGGGAGGGGGTTGTAGTACCCTAGCATGTGGGTTCCTGAATCCCTATTTCTACCTCAAAGTTATAATGTCATGAGGGGCAGGCAGGAGAGCTGCAGGAAAATGTGCTGAGAGGTTCAACATCAGATGGGCTGGCCCTCGTCCCCAAACCTGCATCAGAGAGGCTCTTAAAAGCTATCAGATGAAGTGAGAACCAACTGGCTTCCCCTGGGGTACTTTTCTTCTGCCTCTTTGTTTTTTGTTTTTTTTTTTAAAGATTATTTATTTATACAAGCACTGGGTACAGTCAGAAGCGCGGGAGGGTGAGAGAATTCACCAGAGCCAGAGCGGGGAGCAGAGCAGGCAGAAGGACCGAAGTACACTGCTGAGGGGAGCAGCGGGTGGCAGGAGAGGTCTGCGCGCCATGTGGGACCCTCCTCCGGTGGCCGGGGAGAAGCCGGGGATTGAACCGGCGCTGCAGAAGCTGCTGGCAGCTTCACAACCCAGCGCTCAACCGCTGCACCACCGGGGAGGCCCTCTTCTGCTTCTTTGTTCTCCTTTTTACCTTGTGTATAAGAGATAAATTAGATGGGCCACAATCTGGCCCAGAGCTATACAGGTGAGTATAAAACACTGTCTCTGTGGAGGTCAAGGAGACACAGGTCAAGGAGGTCAAGGAGACACATCTCTGACTGAGCTATGGGGACCCTAATCCATCCAGGTCTCTTATGCTGCACCTCCATGAGCCAGTAGCCCACCCCCCATGGAGACAAGCGTCCTCCATCTGATTGGGTCGTGTCAGCAGAGCATCCTTCCCTACCAGGCATCTGTGTTTGAACTCACCCCATCTATTCATAAAGCCTCTTTGAGGGGAGGGCAGATGGGCTGGGGCAGTGTGCACCCAGAATTCAATCAAAACTCTTCCAAGGACTTGCCACCCCAGTTGTAATGAGTTGGCATCTGTGAATTCCAAGTGGGGCCACCAGAAGTTCAGGCAGGAGAGGTGGTCTCTCTCCAGCCACCACCCTGAGAGCCAGGCCGGCATTCACATCTCCCCAAGGCTCCACTTTGATCTCAGCAAAACTTTCCCAGGTCCCTGCGATCCACCAATTTCTGTGGGTTAAGATTCCTTCTCGGAGAAGGACTGGTCCCACAGGAAGAAGGGGGGTTCCTTGAGTTATTTTAATATACATGGAAAAAATTATTTTACGAATTTGCTTTGTAACTATTTTTTTTAAGAGGTGGGAATGGGGTGGAGGGTAAAGGCTGGGAAAGCCAGCCAGAGCTGTTCACTTGATGAAAGCAGCGTTTCAGCAAGATTATTCTGGCAATGCAATGAAAGATAGATTGTGAGTGGAAGGGGTGGGAAAGTGGGAAGAAATCCTACGGGGAGGTTAACCCGGACTGGAGGGAATGATCACCCCGGAAATGAGAAGTGAAGGGTCAAGGAGACAGGGAAAGAAGAAATAGCCAGTTCATTCCACAGGTTGAAGATGATGGAAGATTCTAGAATGACCTCAAGGTTGCTAGCTTGGAAGACTGAAAGAATATAGGTAAGAATATACAAGTGAGAGTGTCTGTGACTAGGATCTGGTTTTTGAGGAGCAGAGTTGGGTTTTGCTCAGGGTGCATGTGAGGTGACCTTGGGGACATCCTCTGCTGGGCTCTGAGCAGAGGAGCGGCCCAGTGCAAAGGGCAGGGGTGGATAGGGCAGCGGTGATCTCAGACACTGGGCTCCCTGTGAGAAGACAGGTTAAAAGGGTCCCCAGAGCTCCAGGAAAGTGGGAAAGGTAAGGAGCCAGTAGAGAAGAGAAAGGAAGGACAGGTGAAGGGGAACCCACACAGGGCGGGGGGCAGTCCAGAAGCTTGGGGGTGTGGGGAGCAGGAGCAACGGAAGTAGAGGAGTTAACACGGCTGTGAGGTGGAGGAGCATGAGTCTCGGTGGGTTGTAACAGAGGAGCACTCGCAGCTTTGCTGAGCCCCAGAAGATGGAAGGCAGAAGCCCTATCACAGGAAGGTCAGACTAGCGGCCTGGAATGGGTGCTAGAGTCAGAAGAAGAGAAGATACAGCTTCCCAGGGCCCCCAAATTGGAAGACCAGCAGGGTCGTGGGAAGCTGGGCACTGGCTTCAGCTGGAGCAAGTGTGAATAAGCAGAGCAGGGGGTCTGGAGCTTAGATGGGACAAATTTTCATCATTACTTTCCTAAACTCTCACTGGACTTGAGTATTTCCTTTAGTTATTCATGTAAGCAACCAACCTCTAGGATTAGCAGTTCAAGTGACTTGTGACTGACAGACCACAGTGCCTGTCATATCCTACTCCATGTGCTGCAGATATCTGAAGATACCATGTATGCTCATCCCCACCACATAATAATGATCTTAAATGCTTTATGAAGAAGCACATCATTATAATCTCAAAACTTAAAAATGTATATTTTTATTTCAGTATATTTCTTATCGTGTATCATTTTAAAACATTTTGAGATTGCAAAGTCATGTGTGCACAAAGGGTTAGGGGCCCTTGGGTTATGAGAAAACTTAATCCTAACTGCAAGTTTCCAGGAACTAAGGCAGGAGGGGTGCAGGGTACAGATAAATACATTAGTTTTAGAGAAGAGGAACCCTTTCAACTCAGAGTGGGAACAAGGAGGTTGCAAGATCATGAGTACAGAGAACTGGCAGGGGCTCATCAGGATATGACATATCTTTTGTTGACACTGACATCTGCTATATGTCAGCTGTTGTACAGGCTTATGCAGTGATATGAAGGGCAGAAGAGAAATCAGACTCTCAAGGAGGCAAGAGAAGGCGGGCCATCATGGTGAAGTGCATCAAAGAGCTCAAGGGCAGTGAACAGCCTCCCTACACCTTCTATAACAGAAGCTTGTACTTCCTCCCACCAAGATCAGCCAAATGTGTCCATAGCTCTACCACCATTACCACCTTGGATCAAACACCATTATCTCAATCAAGCTGTTGCTGCTGTCTATGTGTACCCCTGATCGCCCTTTCCAATGAGCTTTCTATAGCTAGGGGAATATTTTCAGAATACAAACTACACCTGAGGACCCCCCTCTCACTCATATTCCCATGGGGACAGGCCACTTTCTCTGCCAGGAATTCACTTCCTTCTCTGGTCTACTTTTTAACTCCTACTCTTATTTCAGATATCAGTTCTGCATTCCATCCTCATAAATGCTTTCTCTGAATTCCAACCTGTAATATTTCCTTAATATTTCCTTACTATCACTTCTTCCTCGTAACACTTACACCCAAGTATAATCTTACATTCACTTGTGTGCTTATTTCATTCATTTGGCCTCTCCTTAGTGCTGGGATCCAGTCTATCATGTTTATTGTTCTATTCCTAACACCAGCATCATGGCCAGCACTAAGCAGGTGCTCAAATAAGCATCTATTGAGTGAAGGAATGAGGACAGAGTGATAATCCAGGGGGATTATCAGGTCACCAGGGGTATCTTGAGACCTCTTGAGTCTTGAATGATGTGGGGAGTTGTAAAGCCAAGTCACTGTTTCAGCAGGGTGTAAAGATGCAAGACAGGATTGGAGAAAGGAAGTAATGAGAATTTGGGTGGAAGTTATCAAAAAGAAGGTTAGGCCAGAGATTGATGGCATTTGCTAAGACTACCAACTATTCTAGAATGTGAGTTGCAGGAAAGTCCAAGAGCTGGGGTAGTCCGATAGAGAAGAATGAGTAACAAAAGGTCCCTTGGGAGAGGGAAAAAAGGTTTGTTGGGGTTGAGAAGGTGGAACAGCAAAAGAAGATGACAATGCCCAGTGAGTGGTGCCAGAGAGAGGAACCACAATTCTCTAACGGACATCACCCTCTTCTAGAAGCCAGTCTCTACTAGAACTTCACCTCTGATTGCGTGAGCCCAGACTCCCCCTTGCATTTAACTTACAAAGACTTGCAAGGACTAATTCAAAGAAAGCAAATATGGAGGTTAAAGAAGGATCATCAGTCCTGTTATTGCACCTCAGAGAGGGAAATAAAAGAAATTTAAAAGAAGGTAACATGACCAGTGCCTGCCACTGAAGTTCATAGAGACAAATTGAATGATCCAATAAACTGCTTCCAGGGAGTCTGGAGCCAGCAAACTGGCCTCTCCTGGTGCTATCTGCTCCATGGAGAGGTTGGTAGCACACTGTGTTAGAATTTGAAACACTGTAAGAAATCCATCCTTGCTCAACTTTGCAGTACATTAGCTTCCTGTCAGAAAGTACCTCAAAACTGCCAGATCTATCCTGTCAGGTCAATGAAGAGAAAAAACAACTTAGACCCTGCTTGATGGGTATAATCAGAATATTACTACCACTACTACTTATGACAACAACAGAAGATATTTATAACATTTTTGCTATGTACAATGCCTAAATACTTTTGACATTTCACAACTCATGTAGATGTAATGATTTTATTAGGTAGCTACCACTTATAGATGTGGAAAGTGAGTCTCAAAAAAGTTAACTAATTTGCCAAATCCAGGACCTCTGCCTTCAGAATTGAGCTCCAGCTGATGGAGTTGCTGGTTCTTATGTTCTAATCATCACAGAGATCTGAAACAGGGATTTTGGAGACAGCCCTTCTACCCATCACAAAAATTAACTCAAAGTGGATCAAATGTCCAATTAGAATCTTTTCTAATGGTTTCAGTAACAGCTATTTACTGTCTGCTTTGACTAAGTAATCAACTGGGAAGGGAAATAGCATAGAAAATAACATGTGGAAAATGATCTTTTCCTTTTAAGTAAAAGGCATCACCATTAGCAGTAAATAAGACAGAAGGAAGCAACTTAAAGCCAGTCTGGGAGCCTCTGCTGTGACAGGTGTGGTGAGGAGGGCAGGTGCCAGAATGGCTGAGGGCATATTTAGGCTCCAGCACTTCTGAGCTATGTGACATTAGACGAGTTACTTAACTGTATCGTTCCACTAGATCACAACTCCAAACACTTGGGCCATAGGTATCTTGGGAAGATTAAAGATTAGTTTAGACTATATAGTGTGTGCTCAACTAATACTAGCTATAAAACAATCTAATCATAGCTGGAGTCGTGAGGATTGAATCTGAATTTTGTCTGAAATGGAGGGCTGGATGGTATGTGGTAAAAGGGACGTGGTAGATGTTAATGGAAGAATCTAGGAGTGTTTACAATGTGTTCCTGTGCATTCTTTCAAACTAACATCTTGGAAACAGAGGGAAATGAGGCTTGAAAAAGGGGCATTCCATTTCCACCTAGGGCTATGTCATGGGAGGATGTGGTGCTCAGCACCGTGGCCTGATCTTGGGATTATGAGTGAAAAGCAAGAGATTCAGAGACACCAGCCCAGAGTTCAGATTTGAGTCACTATTATGAACTGAATTGTGTTGCCCTCAAAATTCATAGGCTGAAGCCCAGTGGAGGCGTATCTGGAAAGAGGGCTTTTGAGGAGGTAATTAAGGCTAAATGAGATCAGAAAAGTGGGACCCTTGTATTTATAAGGTGGGACTGATAACTTTCTAAGACAAGAGAAAAAGATACCAGGAATATACATAGGGTGAAATCATGGGAGAAGCTGGCTACCTGCAAGCCAAAGAAAATGGCTTCAGGAGAAATGAAACCTGCCTTGACTGTGAGTTTGCAGTCTCCAGAACGGTAAGAAGATTTCTGTTGTTTAAGCCACCCAGCCCAGTGCGTGATGTTTTGTTATAGCCCTAGCAAACTAATAGAACCCTTGAATTAACCCACCTTAGAATTACCTACTAGCTGCCTTCAGTGATGGAAAAAATGTCCTGATTGTTTTAAAAATAATCCCAGTCTTTTCAACAAATGGTGTGGAGACAACCAGACATCCGTATGCAAAAACATGAATCTAGAAACAGACTTTACACTCTGCACAAAAAGCAACTTAATATGGATTGCAGACCTAAATGGAAAATGGAAATGCCGACAGGGACAGGCGCATCAGGATGCTCACACATTTGCTGGTAGGGTGGCACAACAGTAAAGCCATTTTGGAAGACAATTGGGTAGTTTCTTACAAAACCAAACATTCTTATTATATAATTCAGCAATCATACTCCTTGGAATTCATTCAAAAGAGTTGAAAATTTATGTGTACACAAAATCAGATATTTATAGACACTCTATTCATAATTGCCAAAATGTGGAAACAAACAAGACATCTTTCAGTAGGAGGAAAATAAACTGTGTATTTCCAGATAAAGAATTTATTATTCAGCATTAAAATCAAATGAACTACCAAGCCATGAAAAAACATGGAGAAACCTTGAAGGTATATGACTAAGTGAAAGAAAGAAATCTGAAAGAAACCTAAATATATGACATTCTAAATATATGATGATTCCAAATATATGACATTTTAAATATCTGATGATCCCAAATATATGACATTCTAAAACAGACAAAATGATGGGGAATCTACAGAAAGCAGTGGGTGTCAGGGGGTAGGGCAGGGGAGGGATGAATAGGCAGATCACAGAGGATTATTATCTCAGGGAAGCTCCTCTGTACGATACCATAATGACGGACATGTCATTTGTTCACACTAACAGAACATGCAACACCATGATTCTATGTCAATGCCATGCAGGCAAGGAAAAATCATTTCCCGCTACCATGCAGGCTCCTTGGCTGAGGACACATCCCCACCCGTCATGAAAAGACAGATTAATGAAAGAGAAAATGCCCCACAATTTCAACTACATACATATGAGAGTCCTATGAAGACACATGACTCAAAACACAGTCAGGCAACTGAGTCTTACATGCCCCCCATAGTTAAGGAAAGGGGGTGGGGCCAGGGCTCCTTAGAGGGGAAGGAATTCATGAGAAGGTGAAGAGAGGTAAGGTGTGGGGAACCAAGGTTGTCCTCTCCAGTAGAGGAGTCTCTCAGATGAAAAACTGATCTCTGGTCACAGTTCCCTTGCAGCTGTCACCCCCACCCCCTTTCCAGGGTCAGTTTTCCTTACACAAGGGCAACTGTTCTTTTCAGAGTTTCCATTGTTTCTTCAGCTTCTCAAAATAATCCTTATATCAAAGAGGTATATCAAGGGGTGGCATGTTCTATAAGTGTCACCATTTCTAACCAACGCCCTCCTCTAGTGGGAAATGTTGGTCATGGGGGAGGCTAAGCATGTAGGGAGTGAGACGGCTTATTCGGGAAATCTCTGTACCTTCCCTTCAGTTTTGCTGTGAATCTTAAACTGTCACCCAAAAATTCTTAATAAAGGAAATAGAAAAAAAAGGAAAAACGATCTTAGCTCTTTTTGCTATTTTGGATAAGTTATTTAACATTTCTAAACTCAGGTTTCTTCATGTATAAAATAGGAATCATGTCTACCTGCTGGAGTTAGCGTGAGGGCTCAAAGAGAGGGCATGTGGGGCAGTGCTTACTTAGCACAGCAGTCAACAATAGGATTTGACTGTGTCGCTTACAAGCAGAGACCATTGGTAAGCTCTTGGACTACTCACTTGGCTTTTCCACTGGACTGGGAAGACAAAGCGAAGCGGTGAGTTGCCCTGCTCAGTGAGGCCATGCCACACTTCCTGCACTAGCTCAGGACAGAGCGGGGCACAGCCAAGGGCTTGGGGCACCATATTATCTACCATGTTGGGATTCAGGCTCAGGGACTGCAGAGTACCCATCTTACCCAATCCTTCCTGACGTTGGACATTAACCAGCTGCCCAGGGTGGCAACCCACCTAACTGCTCACTTCTCTGGCCCCAACCCAAAAGACAACCCACAAACACTCCCCAGCTCACTAGGCAACCACTTACCCACATCAGCCCCGCTGAGTGCTTTCCCCAGGGGCCAGGGCCTCATGTCAATGCTCTTCCCGTTAACGATGAGGGACTGAACACAGCCTTCGAAGCCTCGGTTTGTCCCTGTTGCTCTGACCAACCAGAATGCACTGGGTGCCCCACCAAGGTAGAGAGGTGTCCGGAAGGTAATTTTACTGTATTGGCCCTTTAAGAAAGATGAAAACTGTACCTCAGTAAACAAAATCAAAAGCTGAACACAAAAGATTTTGATGAGAGAGACACGATTAAGATGGAGTTTACAGCCAGTGTTTTCTCCCATCTTCTGGGGAAAGGGGTGTGAGTAATAATGGGGTCAAATGCAGGGTGAGGGGAAAGCATTAGAATTCTGGAGGCAAACAAGGTGATATCTACAGAGAGTGATTTAAGAGACTGTAACCTGAAACCTGTATAATAATAGAGATGCCACTGACTTCAACAACAACAATAAAGACATTGACCTTCTGGGAAATCAAACCCACAGTTCCCATAGGAACTCAGTGAGCTTCTCAGAGGGCTGTTTCCAGAAGGGATGATTTGGGAATGTCTACAAGGGAAGGGAAGGTAGATCAGAGCCAAGAGCAACCTAACAGGCTGTGTACCATGCTGGGCATCCAAAAAAAACTCCCTCTCTCCAGCCCTGACACCCATTGACTGTGTACCTTGGCTGTGCCACAGGCCTATTCTGTGCCCCCAGAGGTGACAGGCCTAATTTTGCCTCTGGGGCTCACATTTATCTTTCCCCGCTCCTGGTCATATTTACACTACATCCTACAAGAAACATTCTTGGGCAGGGGAGGGATTAACAAAGAGATTGTGTTGCAAACTATTTTGAAATTTTCTCACAGATACAATGTTTTTGTAAGTGTTATTACAGTTGGGACATTTCCAATCTTAGACCAAACCACAATCTGGATTATAGGTTTTGAAGTGACAAAATAGGGTTGAACATGAGGTGGGACAAAATTAAGGTGCCCGTGGTCCTTCAACTTTTATTACAGAAATATCTCATTTATTTGGATTAAAGAGTGAAGAAGGGGGTGGGGAAAGGCACACAGTCAGAATTTAAAAATGGCCACAATGTAAACCACTGAAATGTAATCTGTGTCCTTTACACTTTTATTTTCCAAAGTAGAATATCTAATCATCGCTTTCTCTCTATTAATGAATAGACAAAATTCATTTGTAAATAGTATACCATGTAGTAGGCAGCTCTAAAGTACTTACAGTGGATTTAAAAATTGATTAAATTGCTTGCCAGTCACTGCACACTGCTGTCTCAGATGAGTCAAGTGCCCTGTTGGCTTATTTCAGCAAGCTCCTCAGGTGTCATTCCTTCTGGATCCTATCTTCATCCCTCTGGCCCTTTGCCCTGATCCAGGACCACCACAGTAGGGTCCTGAAATCTCAGTTCTATTCTGCACTTCTCATTAAGTGTGCTGTAGGGCTTGGTGGCGACTTTGATGCTCCCTTCACAGAGTCTCAGGCCTGGCCTTGTTCTTCCTCTGCTGGGATTGCCTGTAGAACCCCTGGGGCTGCCCGCCCACCTCTGTGGAGACCTGATAGTGCTCTGGAATTTGCAACTCTCCAGCATGACCTCTAGTAGTTTTTGCTGAAGTATAAAAGTCCAGTTCCCTTGCTTTTGGCTGCAATAATTCAGAGGTATAATTTATATTCCAGAATTCCCTTGTGGGATCAGGCTGAAGTCAGACCCGAAGTCTGAAAGAACTCTGCCTGAGAGCTCACCCTTGCACCTCTTCCTGTCTACCTTTTGCTCACCCTTGCCAGAGAGGCTTAACTACATGCACTTGCGGGCAGCTTTTGCTCACCCTTGCCAGTTTCTTAATGCATCACTTGCATAGAACTCCTCATCTTAGCCCTGCTTTTGGGAAACCCTGATTTTAAGGTCGCTGTACTCCAAGATAGTTTACGAAACATTCCACATATATGGTCCAGTGTATACCACTTGCTTAGCAAGTCTCAGTAGTAGAGAGGCAAATGCCCTGAGTATCCATATAATTATATGTTTCTGGAACTAATACTTATAGTCATTGAAATCATAGACTCTTGGAGTTGGAAAAAAAGTATGAAAACTCATAAGCCAAGTTCCCATTGACCATTGCATTCTTTGTACATCCTTACCAAAGGATTTGGCTAAGCTGTATTTTGAATAAGGATGGGGAACCTTCTCCAAAGAACCTTTGTTGCACCCCTGTATATCTTTGGTGCAGCCAAAGTTGGCTCCCTGTGACTCTCCCAGCTTTAGTGCTGAGGGTCCATAGAGTAAGTCCTTCATCTTTGACTCTCCTTTTGACACTGGGATAAAAAAATCTACCACCCCTGCCTTCATCTTCTCTTCCCCAAACTAAGAAATGTCTGCCAGTCAATCATTTCAGGGATTTCATGCCATCTTCCTGTTCTAGTGACTGTTCTTTGGACATGCTCCAGTTGTCTCTGGCCCTCTTGAGGTATGATCACAGATCTGAATAGAGCTTTCTTAGATAATGGTGACCATTAAAGCACTGAAGGCTACAGATAATTGCCAGAATAGAATGGGATTGTTCCCTCCCTTATTCTAGATGTTATGCCTCTATTAATACAACCTGTAATTTATTTAGCTTACTGATACTGCATTCAATGTTAATCCTCATTGAATTTCCTGGCTGTAAGTTCTGAGACATTTTCACATGTGTTGCTTCCACTAAAACTTCCTCATTCTGTCTTCATGTTAGTACTTTGCTTCCAAATTCAAAACTTCTTTGTTCCTATCAAATTTTATTTTAACATACTAAGGTCTATCCTTCTGGTCTTATGTGTCTCTGTATTTCATTTACCCTGCCTTTTCCTTCCTTAGAAATAGATAAATAAATGATCTCCCTGGATTCACATTCACTGTATTTGGATTCCTGTTCCTTTGAAACCATTGGGGTCCAAATTAATGAGTTTTTTTCCTTTCTTCTTTTTTTTGATCACCCAGGATGGCCTTTACATAACGTATCTTACCAGTAAATAACAGTGAAGAATCCGGGAAGGGAGGAAATGGTGCACATTCACACACAAAGGCTTTTTTGCTACATTTTTCCTCAGAGAATGGGGACACCTGCTTATTTATAATTACAGGCTCCTTTCCTTGGCAGGTTACTAATCCGAACTGTTTATTCCAAACACAACCCTAAAATTGCCCAGAGCATGACAAATATGTGACCACCTAGGTGATTTGCTGAGTTGTCCAACAGTTAAATTGTTTACCACTTCCTATAATCCTGCCCCCACACACCCAAAGGTAGATGAGCGGATTATTCCCACACATTGAGCCAAGTGAACGTCAGGACTATTTTCTGAGGCCACAGGATCACAGCTCTCTCGCCTTAAGAGAAAGCTTTGTGTTTGGCCCCGAGAGTGGCTTTCGTCTCCTGGCATGGGCCTTCCTCGACCCCGGGCATTGATGTCCTTATAGAAAGAGCACATGTCTGTGAGCATGAGGCCCACTGCGTGGCTCCTGCTCCCACAATGAGGATGCTTGTAGTTTCCATTCTTCTCAATAGACATGGGAGATGGGCACAAGCCCTGAGTACCCACATACAGGGGGAAGATGCAGAAGGAGCACAGCAGAGCTCAGGTGTATGGGTTCACCATGTATGAGGACCCACCCAGAGTTTGCCTCCTGCCCAGTCTCCTCAGCTCTCTGCAGTAGGGCCTGCTTGGGAAGCTTATGGTAGGCTCTGGATGGTGGGTAGGGAGTGAAGCGTGCTCACCTGGGACTGGCCTGTTACCGGAGTGCCGTTGTTGAGCCGCAGCAGCCCATTGAGACCATCTCTGTAGAGCGTCACCACGTGCCAGGCCCCCAGTTTCACTTTGGTCTCACTTGTGATGATGGCAACCCCAGTTCCACAATTAAACCTGTGGGAGAGGGAAAAGAAAGGAAGATTCTTTGATTAACTAGCTCATCATGTGTTGAGGCTTTACGGACATCGCTTCCAGGGTAAGGGCTTCTTGAAGAGTCGATCTGTTCAGAGTTCTGCTTACAAATCCCAAGCACTGTTTTAATCTACACGGATGAGCAAGATGCCTCCTGCTTGGTGATGGCAACTTAGTTATAGCTACGCTGTCTGCAGAACCCTGAATGTGGGGCCTTCCCAGCAGCTTAGAAAATGATGGGCAACTAGGTCCTCCCTCTCATTTTCAGAAGTTACCAGATGCTTAAAGTAGATTCAAGGTGCTGTGAATTAGAACTTGAGTTTTCTGCTTTCAGAGACTCCTCAGGGTACTTTCTCCAACTCTCAAATGACAGCTCAGTGATATTAATGAGATGTAAGAAAAATCATGTCTTTGCATTCATCGTGGCAAGCTGGCCAGAGTGGCCATCTGTGTTCATCTGTGCCCATGTACAGGTGTGCTTCCCACAGGAGGCTCCGGTTGAGGGCTGGTATGGGCACAGAGGGAGCATTCTCACCAGGCTGTCTGATTCTTGTTGCTTTCCCCAAATGTCTATGTCCTGGAAGGCCCAACCATCACTATGTCTGACACTAGAATTGTGACCCTTTCTGACCACACAACCACTATGTCACTTCCCCCTTGGGTCCTGAGATTGTCAGTGAGGAAGGATGCCCACCTGCACTGTCCTGAGAGGATCTCACGAATGGTAGCCTTCCTTTGTTTCATGACCCTCGATGGAGTGGGATGGGGTTAAGGTGCATTGTGGGACAGGCTGACCCAGAGGGGATCACAGAAACACCAGCAGCAGTTGCAGAGCTGGGGAGCTGTGACCAGCAACAACTGCTGTGCTACTGACAGTCCATCAATCCTCCAAGTGTTAGCGCCTCACCAGTTTAGAGCTGCTGCCCCAGAGGCTGGTGCTATGTTAACCATCAATAAAAAGAGGGAGGCCCATTTTCAAATCCAAGTGGGATGCTCAGCAATCTGAATTAAATCAAGAATCGTTGATGCTTATTGAGTGCTAGCTACGTGCCAGAGGATGCTCTGAGTACTTCAGTGAGTTAATTCATATAATCCTCACAATAGCCCAAGAGGAAACACTGGCCCTGAGAAGTTCAGTCATTTGCTTAAAGTCAAAAGGCAGGGACTTAATGCTGAGCTCAGGATCTTAACTGGTGAATCTACTCGCACATAGGTGTGATATCCAGCCTCCATGAGGGAGATCAAAATGCTCACACTTCCATAACACTTCCCTGAACGCCACGTGTAAACTGAACGTGGTTTCCAAAGAGCGTTGGGAAAAAATGAGCAGGGCAGAGGAAATAAGCCAGGCAGTTCACCACAGCCCCCAAGGAAAGACAAGGAGGGGATAGGAGTCTCTGGGAACCCCTAACCCTTGAGAGAGTGGAGGCTCCTCTTTGCTGTCCATGGCTGTTAGTCAGAAAAGGACAAGCAGAAGGTGGTTATTCCCACCACATCCACTAGGGTTCCAGCAGGAAAGGGGCTTGGTTGCTTTGACTGGCCATTGCATTCCCAGATGGACAACAGTGCTGGTAACCCGGAGCAACTCAAGAAACATTTGTTGTTGTACGAATGAATGGTTAGAAGTTCCCAAACTCCAGTCACCCTGCAATCCTGATGCTCCAGTATTTAGTAAATGCATCCATGCTCACGATACACACACTCTTACTTTATCTACAGGTACTCATCATATAT
Organism: Talpa occidentalis; assembly: GCF_014898055.3. NCBI lineage: Eukaryota > Metazoa > Chordata > Mammalia > Eulipotyphla > Talpidae > Talpa > Talpa occidentalis. The sequence continues at coordinate 120,340,921 of NW_023604972.1, forward strand.
ACATTTCACACTGCAAAAATATAATGTAGGACTGTATTAAAAGATCGTGGGTTTGGTGGGAGTTACCTGAACTGGAGTGAGCGTCGGATGATGGCCAGGGACATGAAATCACCCCTCCCATGTTCATTCTCCCCACAGTAGAGCAGTAAGCCCTCCTCCGCCTCTGCCTGTTACACAAACAAAAGCCACACAAACAATGAGCATCTCCTCCCTCATAAAGCACCACCAGCAAACACTCATGAATGTGAAACCCAGGCATTCTCCTCTATAGTCCTATTTACAAGGGACGAGCATGTAGCTGCCAATCTGCTCCCAGGTACTTGTGCCCACTTCATTTTCAATAAGCAAATGGCAGTCTAAATGGGTGTGAGCAACAGCAGTGATGTGAGCGGAAGGTGGCCCCATACTTGACCTGCTCTTTATTGGTTTAAGGATGCAGTAGCAGAGCCTCAGGAAAAACATGCCTACGCAGACGCTGGTCACAGAAATGCCTTTCCTGTGCTCATTGATTGTGATTCTCCCCTCAGGTCATTCCACTTTTTTTCTCTTTGCTCCCCTCCCTTTGGAGAAGCATGAAAATTTGCTTCTTCCTTCTACTACAAGAGCAGGATGGTAGAGACCCCACTCATGGATTATATGTTTTGCAGCCCTGTTGGCTGTTCTAGACTGGGACAAGTCATCTTTTGGACACTGAAACCTGTGACCATGACCTCAGAGGAGATTCATTTCCAGATTGCCAAGCCTTTCATGTCTTCTGAGATACCCAAAAAATCACTTCAAGCTGAAGCACTGATTGCATTCAGGGTGCAATTGGTGCAGATCAGAGAGTATCTAGGGGTCCTCGTTGTGAGCCAAGGTTATGAGCAGTGCAGCTGTCCATTGGTTCAGCTGCAGCCATAGCAATGAAACAGACATTGGGGCTCCCTTTGCAGGGATCTTGGAATGGAGAATGCACAATGTCTTCTAAAATTCTGGCTTGGGAAGAACATGAGCAACGTGGTTGGGACTGCACATTCTCACTGGCAAACTACTGACCAGCCACTTCCCTCATTTAGTAATACACAGAACCCCTTCTCCCCTTGCTGGCAACCTTGAGTGTGCAAATGTGTCCATCATTCTTGCTACCCTGTGAACTGGGGTATGCACAGGGTCTGTATCATAATGACCTTTGGCATTTACCTCCCTCCTTCTGCTCCCTCCCCCCCATTTTTATGTAGCACATTGTGTGTTAAGATGTTCAAGGCATTCATCAAACAATTCCTCTTACCCTAAATTCAAGAGTAATTTGAAATGCCTGATAGGAATTCTTCAGAGGTTCAAAGGTTACATAAGAGTGGCCAAAGAACTGAGGATACTGTATAACAATATCTGAAAAGAGAAAAAGACAACACAAAAGAGTGTTATTTCCTCACTTCTTCAAATGCAAAAATCAAAATACATCAATGACTGCACATCTGTAGGTAAAAACTTCTGGTCATCTGTCAAACCTAGCTGATGATCTGCCTTTCTCTACCTTTACTCCTACAACTCTCCTTGAAAGCTTTGTGCATCTAAATTTCTTAGGAAGAAACTGGACCTCTGGAAATTTTAACTTACTACTCTAAAAAAAAATCAGTGGCTTTTGAATTACTGATACCCGTTTTCCAGCTGTATATTTGTGTGACATAAACTGATTATTGTCTTTTTGAACCAACTGCATGCACATGTTTTGGCTGCATTTCTTTAGCAGAGACGTGTTCACACTAAGCCCGACTGCCAAAGGGGATGTCCCAATAATTTATTAGGTGGTCCAAAGTACTGCACCTTTGACATGAATCAAATGTGTTGTTGTCTTACTAGAAGCAAGGGAAGCTGCCTCACAATTGGCTTGACATGGCTAACTTATTCACCAATTCATGGGTGAATAGGGTTTACACAGAACCGTGTCTAGACCACAAGATTGCCCTCTGGTTCCCGACTGGGACAACCCACCACCGTGCCCTCCCCTACCAAGGGCATACCTTCTGAGCAGCTCTCACCACCTTTGCCCAGGTTGCAGTGGCATCTTGAGCCCCCCCAGGTGTAGTCATTGACACAAAAACTGTCAGCAGGGCAGAGGGCTTCATCGCAAGACATATCAAAGAGCCTGGGCATCAGAGCCACATTATTCTTGCCTTTCTTCTCCACAGGGGTGGGCTGGAAAGCCGCTGTATTAGGGAGAGATGCTGGGGTAGGGGGCACATGCATAGAAGCAGTGTTTGGGTTCGATATAGGTGCCACATGGGGTTCTACCAACAATTTCTTATTCCCTCCTTTGATAGCAGGAAGTGGTTTAACCTAAAGCCAGAGAAAGAAAAAGATTCAGGATTCACACAGAGCAGTCACTAGATTGCCTTCTTTATGGTTGGTATCTTGAAAATATAGTCACTTTTGAAACTCCCCAACCTCCTGGGATGTAGAAAGAGCAGATAGCACTGACCCCAGTTTATGGATTAAGAACTCGAGGCTCAGGATTTTAAGTATCTTGTCCTATATTGCTCAGAAAATCAGTGGCAAAGCTGTTTTTACATGATTTATTTTTATTCTAATACCACAGAGATAAATTACTTTGTCAAGGAATTATCCATTTTCTTCTAATACCTAACTTTATAAAATTTTCACTTGGTGCAAAATCTAAATGTATTTTTGCCACATTGTCAAGTCAGCAGGCAGGAGCTAACTATAGAATACCAGCATGGCTGGTACTTAGTTACTACTAATTTATGATCACCTGGAGCCTAATAGTCAGAGGAAATAAATAAGTGCTAAAAGCAAATGTAAGTAAAATTTAAGTAAAATGTTCATGGGCCATTAGCTAAATTGCCTTCTTCAGCAAGAAAATAAAAACACCCTGTGTTTTAAGAGCAGAGATTTTTTTTTTACCTCTTCAAAGGAAATATCCAAATCTAAGTCATCATCATCATCTCCTTCATCATCCTCGCCAGCTCCTGAGTTGGTTCTATAATGGGGTCCATAGCTGCCACTTCCTTCTTCTTGGGGACCTTGACAGAGAAAAGCAGCACAGCACTGTCAACATGTACCTTCGAGCCCTTTCCTAATGCAGCCACATACAGAGCTATGCTGAGCACATCAGGATGCATTAGAAAAATGCAAGGAATTCAACAGGAACGCCATCCATGACCCCAAAATATGAAAAATGTTTTCTCATACAAATAAAAACCAGAATGAATGGTCATTTTATACGGACACAATTGGCAAAATCATAAAAGTCAGGGAATAAGAAATATTTCTAAAGACAGGATAAATAGGGCCTCTTTCACACTGATGTGAGATGTGTAAGCTAATACAGACACTTTGCAAAAGACTCGGAAAAACTGAAAAAGGTAGAAATGTTCACCTTTGACGCAGTAAATTCATGCCAACTTTATAGAATCTGGAAAAACTCTTCTACATTTATATCAGGAGACTGTGTGTAACACATTATAATAACAGAATTTGTAATGGTTAAAAATAAAACACTCCAAATGTGTTACTAGTAATAGCAAGTAGCAGTTCAGAAAGTCTATCAACAGAGAATGGACACCTAATTATAATATATCTATGGAATGGAATACTATGCAGCAGGGAAAATGAATGAATGAGTATTTAATGCATGGATATGGCTCTAGCTCATGATCTCATGTAAAAATGTCCAAGTTACAGAAGAATACATCCATTTGATACAATTTATATAAAAATCAACAGCAAGTAAAATTTACTAATTATTTAGGGATCCATATTTACGTGGTTTAAACTTAAAAAAAGTAAGACTGACAAAATTATCTTGGGGAGGTCAAAAGAAGAGGTGAATGAGTAGGATATATAGGGGCCTTCACAACTAGTCTATTATATTCTACTTCTTAAGCTAGGTGATGGGTACATGTGAGTGCTCACATTATTTTATAAAAATTACATATGCACTTTTGATGTGTGAACTATTTAGTTAAAAGTTCTTTAGAATAATACAGACATTATAATAGAGGAGACATTCCCACACCCCAAAACAGGGCCTTATGTGGTATCTTGGGGGAGGGTGACCATTTCCAATAATCTTAGCAGGACAGTGGGCTCTTTCAGAGCTGGAACGCGGGCTGAGAAAAACATCAGGGACAATACAGTCATTGTCCTTTGGGAGATGGTCAGAGAAGCATCTTTGTGCACTTGTCATCCACAGTATCTACTAACTTAGGTTTAACACTGGCAGCACTTCCCAAGGATGTGGGAGTCTTTCAAAGTATTGTTCCACAGTGCCCCCAGCTCCCTCCAGTGGGTCTGGGTAAATGCAGGCCCAGCTGCTTTCTCTAAACAAGATACACCAGCCAGGCACCAGCACGAAGGGCAATACAACTCTGGCAACATAAATGAACTTTTTTTTTAAAGATTTATTTTATTTATACAAGAACCAGGCTACAGACTAGATGTGTGGGGGCGGGGGGGGGGGGGTGAGAGAATTCACCAAAAACAGAGTGGGGAACAGAACAGGCAGTCTGACTGAAATACACTGCTGAGAGGAGCAGCGGGCAAGACAGGAGAGGTCTGCTTGCCGTGTAGGTTGCTCCGAGGCCAGCGGAGATCAAATTGGCACTGCAGAGGCTGTGGGCAGCTTCACAGCGCTGTGCTCAACCACCTGTGCCACCAGGGAGGCCCATAAATGAACTTTTGTGGGTTGCTGACCCTATTAGTTATCAGACATCCAGTGTTTAGATAACTGGCTTGAAAGAAAGAAAGTAATTTATTATCAAAGACATAAATTAAACCTATAGACATTCTGCTTTCGGAAAAAGCAAAGTCAAATTGCTCTCTCACAAAAGCAAACTCACTTTCCACTGAGCAAAATAGTAAGCCAACTGCCAGCAGGGCAGAGGGAAAAGAAAGAAAGAGAGTGTGGGAAATGTCAGAGCACACCACTGGCCAGAAATCTCTGGGACCAGGAAGAGAGAAACATGGCCTGGAGGCAGTGGGGGAGGAGCTGTTTCCAGGTGTTGGGGTGCATCTTAGTGGAGGTGGGATAATACAGGGGAGATGGCATTTTTACCAACTCCTCACCAATTCCCTGAAGTTTTGATTAAAATAGTCCACATTTTAGCTGAAAATTCAAGTCTGTGGATGCCAGATTTACACCTGGATTAAAGTCCCAGCCAGGGCAGCTGCATCCAGTCTGTACAGCTGTGTGCCAGATGTTTTCACACCAAAAGCCAGAAAGCTCATGAAGAGAGCTTCCCCTTCTCTTGTCTCTTTGGAACTGTATCTTTCTGCCTCTCTCCCTACTTCTGTCTCTCATTCTCTGGGTCTCTCTCTCTCTCTCTTTTTTTTTTTTTTTTCTCTTCTCCTTTCTCTCTTTACCTTGCTGAATTTCAGAAGAGTCCAGTGGTAATAAAAGGATCGTATAACATATACATGATACGAACTGGGTTTTGCCTTCAATAGGTTGGTCTTGCCACTTCTGAGTGTTCTCTCTTGCCCTGCACATTCTTGCCAATATTGCTTTATTCTCATCAATATCAAGATTTTTTCATCTCATCTTATGAAACCCTGTCTAGAAAAAAAAAAAACCTTCAAGCGCAGTGACTGTCAATAAATCCTCGGTTCCTTGGGCAAGAATTCAAGGATCTCAATAACTCTTTATCCTCCTCCTTCCCCCCATCACCACTGTTTATGGAAACCGACTGCCTCTCCCCAACTTAGGAGGCACCACTGGGTGCTTAACATAATACAGTGCTAAACTTTACAATAATCCTGCAAGGTGAGTATGGTTAATTTCATTTTTGTAGATTAAGTAAACTGAAACTCAGGGATTAAGTGATTTGACTAAGATCAAAGACTTCTAAGTGGCCAAGCTGAACTCAAAGCCAAATTTGCCTATTGTTGTTTTTCCAGGTCTTGGAAGAGAAGCAGAAACTATGGAGGTCAAGAGCCTGGGCGGTAAAAATTAACATCTACTGATCATTTTACTGTGCTAGGAGCTTCTCATGCATTTTTTTATTAACACTCACATAACCCTGTGAAATTTCCACTTTGCCATGTGGAGATATAAACTCAAAAAGATTAAATAATTTGCTCAAAGGCAAATATGCAACAAACAGCAGAGCTAGAATTTATACTTGGTCTCTGTTTTGATTACACCACAGCACTTATTAGAATCAGATTCCACTCTCGCTCTTTCTTTGAGCAAATGGAAGCCCCAACTTTTTGGAGTCAGAGCCACCATTTTCCTCAAAGAGTTCAATGTTCACTTTTTAAAATATCTCTTGACTTTGGTCTTTTGATGATATACAGAAGAGAGGACACAGGAGAGGGAAAAGGATGGCGATGTGGAAAAGGGCATTAACCAAAGTCTTGGGATCAGAAAACGCCAGTTGGGAGTCAACCAGTAGATCATTTTGGCTTTTACACCCCACAGAAGATCAGGTTCCCTTCTTGCATATTCTGATAATCCTCTTTTATAACATTATTAGCTAGTAATTACATATTTATTTGTGGGATGATTTCATAAATGACTTTCCCACTAGACTGTAAACTCCTTGAATAAAGCAATATTGTCTATTTCCATTTACCACCTAAACCTCACTGCCTATCTGGCACATGGAAGGAACTAACAAAATACATGGTGAATAAATATCCACCTTTTGGAATAATTTAGGTAAAATAACACACAACAGCAGTATTCATCTGGGTTCTTAAAAGCAATAATCCAGGCACAAGAGGACCCACACAAAGAGTTTACAAGCTACTAATAATTCTTTCCAGAATCTGAAAGTAATTATGCCACAGAACTTTCCTGGAAAATAATGCATATCCAAAGCCCCTCCTGGGGTTGGCCTTCCAAGGGGCTCTTCTGCATTAATTACTTTGGCTCAGGCTACATGCTTTAAGTGACATCAGTCCTGCCACCCTCGCCAAAAAGTGACTGAACCAGGAGCTATGCCTGAGCCTAAGACAACCACATCCAGACCAATGACCCCTGAAGGACCTCAATGTGAAAATCTACCCAAACGGGACTTTATAGTGGAGGGCAAGGCAGGTGCTCCAACCTCAAGCTTTTCTTCCTCACCTGCTTCTGCTGTAGGTACTATGAAAGCTAAACACTGGATTTCTGCACTTCTTTCACACCTACAGGCAGTCATGTGCCAGCCTGGGTGCAAGTGGAAGACCACTAGACCTTCCTTTTTCTCCTATATTGATTTTGGCAATGGAGGTGGTTGTGATGGCGGGAACCATTGCAGCCAATGTTTTCCTAATTAAAATAGGAGAGCTTGAACACCTCAGTGAGACCCTGGCTCTTGGGAAGTATGCCAGCAGGGTGTCTGCTGAGGGGTGGGGCACAGAGCTCAGCTGTGATCCCAAGGCCAGTGGGCAGGACTTCCAATCTGCATGCTCAGCATTAGCCATGGCTGCTCAAGGACTCAGAGACTCTGCAGGCGTGTTGAATGGGTTCCTTACTCTTCTTTCTCCCAAACAATCTTCTTGAATCTTTTCCTCTAACATAAATGAAACTAACTCAGGAACATGTTTCTCTGGCACCAGGGGTGGTGTGGCTGGGACAGAACAGCTCTAAGTCCCTACCACGGGCACATGTGTTTGTTTTCTCTGCTTGTCACACTTGCGAAACTCTTATTTGAGCACATTCTAAAAGCACACTCCAGGTGCCAAGTGACTTCCAAGCTCCTCAGCTCAAAGTATCTCCAACTCCTTTATCATTATACAGACAAAGGAAGTGCCCTGTAGGGGTGCAGTCCCCCAAAGAACATGAGCCACCACCCCAGCATAAGTCACTGTACCTTTCTCCTTCAGAGCCCCCCCTTTCTAAAAATAAAGGGGCCCTGGAAAGTTAGGCAAATGGCAAGGAGCCAAGGTGTTAGGCCTTGCTTCCCTGCTACCTGCTGCTGGGGGAGACACACAGGAAAGCACAATGTGAAGAGGCTCTGAACACAGCAGGCAACGCGAAAGCTGTGTTTTCACTATGGTGTGCGGGAATTGCAGGCCTAGAATCTTTGTTCCTTCACAGAATAATGAATAATAATTTACTGACAACATTCTATGATGATATCTCAGGACTGGAGATGCAATGGGCAGGGGATAATTTAGACAAGTAACTGAAACATTCCTAGACAGCCAGAACGAAGGCTGATGACAGGTGCTCCACATGACATGTAGAGCAGATACCTGTTAGATAAGTCAGTGTCTGAGTGAACGTCCTCATAAGGGTGAAGGCTTCTCTTACAGGGTGCTCTGCACATGGTAAAAGCAAAATAAATTGCTAGAGACTCCAGTTTTATTCTGGTTAGTGCCACCCCCAAAATGGAAAGCAGAGTAAATAGTACAAAATAAGACGGTGGAAATAAACAAAACACTCCAGCAATCATTAACTGCAAAATAATAAACTTGTAATTTAAAAGTGTTGTCAGATTGAATTTTTAAAAGTTAAGGTTCATGTTTCCAGAAAGTACCTAAAATTATAAGACAAAAAGAATGATCAAAAGTAAAAAAAAAAAAAAAAAAAAAAGTGATAGATGTTCCAAGCAGTAGCTAAAAGAAAACTAGTGTATTTATATTACTGGGTAACAAACGTTAAGGGAAAAAAGAATCATCATTAATGATAAAAATCACTACTAAATAAATGTAACATCAGGAATATAAAGTGATTCTAAACGTGTATCTAAATCTACAACTATCATGTATATATATATATATATATATCATGTTTATATGATATCAAGATAATATGCTTAAAGAAGTTACGAAGACATAGTTAGAAACTTTAAATTCTCTTTTTCAGTAATTTATAGATTAAGCTCACAATGTAGAAGATGTGAAACCATAATCTTGATCAAAAGGGCATAGAGTCCTAGACACCAAAAGAAGAATGTACATTTTCCTCAATATACATGGGAAAAGTTCATGAAAAGAAAATTGCAAGAATAAAAGAAAATGTCAGATTGGAAAAAAAACTTAAAAGACTTCCAAATATAAGAAACTTGGGGTAAATCTAACCAAAGTTCTATACATTAATACAACAAGTAAAACATATAGGGAAGTCAGAAACGCTAAATGCAAATCCCTCTCAGGAAGAGGAAAAAGATGACATGGGGGTGTGGAGTTTGCAGGGGCTGCCCCTGTACCTGAAATGCTGTATTTTTATTACACTGAAGAAAATGTGGTAGCTCTTAAGATGCAGCACAGCTGGGTCACGGAGATGCAGGAAAACCTGGTATTTTTCTGCTATGCCTGAAGTTGCTCAGAATAAAAAACAAAGCAAGTGATAAAGCTTGATTTTTATAGCAGAATGAAAATCCACATCTATGATAATAAGGAACAAAAACAATGTTTTAGAAACTTGAATCAGTTGATGTGGGGTTGAACCAGAGAAATTCTCGCAGGATGTTGAGAAAAATGTCAGAAATGAAAAAATATGAAAACAAATAAATAATAGCTCAGGGTGTAGATACAGATGACAAGGTCTGCTGTTGGATTATGGCTGTTTCTTTGGTATTTGCCAGAATAATAGAAACAAAATTTTGAAAGCATAAAAATAAATCTGTCTGAACTAGGAAAAAAAAACTAATATAGTTTGAAAGGGCAGATGTTTCCTCTAAAACTAATGAAACCACACTGAGCTGAAGAGCTACAAGACAGTCATAGAACAGAGAAAAACTTTAGGATTCACCATGACTTCTGTGTAGAGAAGAAGTTGGACAAATAAAGAAATACTTGACTTTGAAATACATGATCCAGGAGATGATTTATGTAGATTGTGACTTAGTATAGACAAATTCAGAAGGCAAAATAAGTTCTACTACCTTCAAAAGAGTGTCTGAACTAAAAAGAATTAAGATAACCCTGAAATGTTACTTCAACTACAATTTTAAAAAAGTACCTCTGATATTCAATAGCAGAATGTGTATTAGGTTATTGGTCTCTAAAATACACACAAGAAATTTGCTGAATAACTTCAAAGGAGGTTCTCCCTGGTGGCGCAGAGGGTGGAGCACAGCACTGTGAAGCTGTCTGCAGCCTTTGCAGCACCGGTTCGATTCCCGGCTGGCCAGGGAGATACCCACATGGCATCACAGACCTCTCCTGTCATGCCCACTGCTCCCCTCAGCAGTGTATTTTGTCAGTCTGCCTGTTCTGTGCCCTGCTTTTTCTCTGATGAATCCTCTCACCCTCCTGTGCCTCTGGCCTATATACCCTAGCTCTTGTATAAAAATAAATAAATCTTAAAAAAAATACATTAAAAAATAACTTCAAAGGACATACTAATCATTGATGTTCCTAATTTTCTAAGGGTTTTCTTTCTGTCAACTTTGATCACCCCCCTAAAAATGCCATTACTCAACTACAATTCAATTTTTAATAAGGATCAGTAAAAATTGAGTCATGTAAAAAATATTACCTCATCTGTTAAACCACTATTAAAGTCAGTGTTCATTATAATACTCAACATTTTTTATATAATGATTCAGTTGGTAATTTCTTCCTAGAACAGTATCCAGAAAAAATGTATTTTGCACTGAAAAACTGGTTTACATGCTTTTCTCTGACAGAAGATTCTCTAAAGTTCCTTATTTGGTTCTTGTTTTTGCTAAAAGGAATCTCAGAGTTCAGTGACATCCAGGAATTAAGTAACTGTCTCATCTCATTCAATTATATCTTCAGTCTTTATTTGGTTTCTGATGATCTTACTATACGCCTTTTAGAATAAGGTGTGTGTATGCGCTTACGCATAAACATCCTCAAATTATTTTGCACATGCGTGAAACAAAAATTTAAAAACATTCAGATGTCTTTGTGAGGTTGTGTTCCAAAAGAAGAAAGGATCAGTGGTAACTAAGCCGGGAAGTGTCCCATTATGCCCCGCCATGACGAAAATAACTCCTTCTTTGTATATATTGCCACTGGGAGTCCAGGTCAGTCTTAAATCAAAGAAGGGAGTCTGGCTTCTGTCCTCCCTCTGACCCATGAGCCTGCCCAATAATTAATGGAGTCTGGACAGGAGCAAGTCAGTCTCTCTCAGGGTTATGAGATTAAGTTGTTCCCAAGAAACCTTTTTGAAATAAATAGGAAAAAGAGTGATCTGTTCTAATTTTCAACTAGATATTGGCATATTGATTAGGCCAAGACAGAGAGGAGGCGACTGGGGTGTAGCCAAAGGCTTCCAAGCACTGAGGCTTCTTGAACCAAACCTGCCTCCATCATAGAGAAAATCACAAAATGCTAATGCTGAGGATCCACTGTGTGAATAACAAATGGAATTGTCGGGGCTCACCATGGGATGCTTTCTAGGGGAAGAATTTCAGCAATGGCTTAAAAGCTACACGTTGAGAAAATGCTCAGAAGGGAAGACCAAGAGGTGAGTTGGAGATTTCTGTAGCAGTGGGTGGGACTAGATGACTCCCCCTGGGGAGGAGGCCCAAGCTAGCAAGACTGGAGTAAAATTTTGCGAGGGTGGCAAGATTTTGATTCTGAATGTCAAGCTAAGGAGTATATGGATTATGGTCTTTATCCTGTGAATGAAGAAGAGAGTAATCCACCAATGGCAGTGACTTTGCATTAGCCCAACAGCAGGGTACATGGTGGGTTTTTGCTTTTTACCTCTGGGCTCTGTATCTTTTGGTCTCTGTATCCTTTGGTCTCATGCATATCCTCAAAGATCTCTCTCAACACTTAACCCAGCAAACGATCTGCTTGGATTCTCCTGCTCTTCATCCCCAATCCCTTTGCACAAATCCCATTCCACCTTTACAAATTCCCAATGTCACCTTGCTGTAAAGCCTTGCCAGCCTACCTCCCAGATCCACACCATCAACCACACCCCAACTCCATGCTCGGAACACCTCGATACTGTGGGGCTAGTTGGATATCCTTACTTTATAACTTTCAGTGCAAATACATAGTTTATACAAAATGATATTCAATTCTCTCATGCATTTGATTCAGTGTTATTCAACTGATGATTTCAAACCCATTAGCAGATAGTAAAAATAATTCAGTGGGGGCATGACAGCATTTAAGAAAACTGGAACTGGATGTTATAAAAATAGAGCGCTCTGCATATAGCGTGGCTGATGTGAGGCATTTGCCTTCCACACGTGTGTTTTGCGATAGGCATGTGTGCTGGCTGCATGCAGATTTTTGGCAGTTCTTAAAAAGTCTGAGAAAGATTTTACTCTATTTGATTTCTGAATGTTGGTTCATTTTCCAGCTTGATAGACTATTTATGTAATATAACAAATACTTGTTGTATTATTTACTCACGTACTGAGACTAATTCTCCACAAACAACCTCCACAGAGGCAGAGATTGTCTATCTTGTTTGTTGCTGAGACCCAGCACCCAGAAATTCCCAGGCATGTGACCAGCACTGAATGCACATTTTTCAAATGAATTGATAAATATATACTTAACTAAGTTAAATAATCACCATAGACTCAAAACCAAATCTTTACTTTCTTGAACATCAGAAAGACATTTTCCAGACTTTTGTAAATAATTACCAGTGCTCATGTGGGAAGCAAAATAAAGAAGTCAAGAAAGTCCTAACTTGAGTCATTTGTACTTTTTCTTATCTCACTCTCCCTCATTTTCACTGTGTAAATTCTTGAAGAATTTGACAGCCCTTTATTTCATTTTATTTTAGAAAGAAATATATTGCATCAGTACATTAGGAAGTTATAAAGGACTCAAAGTACAAGCGAGATTTCAGGGTCTGCTGGAGAACTTTTCTTCCAACTACAAAAACTAAAATTTAAATTAGTTGCTGTCCCCCATTGTGTTTGGGTCTAGCTAACCATGGAAGAAATCACACATCTGAGGCAACATACTGCAACTACACTGTTTTGCTCTCCTTTTAAACACTTCAAGAGACTCCAAACTGATAGTCCAAAAGGCTCTTTGACTCTCAAAGTGTGTGGACTTGCGCCATCTGCTGGATGACTTGTGAACGGCGGTCATCTACCCAATGAATCCCATGAGCAACAGCTGTGGTTCACTCCTCGCTGTGATCCTTTCCATGCCTGGCCTCTGGAATCCCTATGATCACACAGTCAAGACTATTGGTGGGAGAAGCATTTCAGTGGACAAGAAGAGACATACACTTGCATTTTTAAATATGGTAGATGCAAGGGTTGAAGCGAGATGGCAGTACTAATATATGTTTGATGACTGCTCTCTGACTCCCCAAAGGAATGTAACGAGAAGATGGACTCACCAAAACCTCCAACATGAGACCCGAGCTTAAAAGACAGTTTTGTTCTTATGGAAGATGATTTTCTGCTTATGAATAAGATTTTTGTCTCAGAGTGTATTTGAACATCATACTTCAGGATGTTATGTATCAAAATACTTGCTGACAATTAAAATAGAAGGTAAGGGACTTGGGGTTCAAATGTCATCCATATTATCACTTGGAGGGTATGCAATAGTCTATCCATCAATAATCATAAGGGAGAGGTAATAGTCCTGACTTACCCATTTCATAAAGTTATCAAAAAGGTAAACGTAAACTTAGACTAAAACAAATTAATGGCACGATTAAGAAGTCCAACTTTTATGAGAGTGAAACAATCTAAATGTCCATCAAAAAAGAATTAGTCAAATGTAGCTAACTTTACAGTGGAATACACTGTGGTCATTAAAATTAATTAAAATTTACATGTGAAGATTGTATAGTATATAGTTACACAGAAAAAGTATATGTATTAGAATTTCATCATTGGTTTCAAAAAATTCAGGAAGATTATATACCCAAATTTTAGTAGTGATTATGTCTGCATGCTGAGATTAGAAATAATTTTCATTTTGATCTTTCATGTTCTTAAATTTGTTTTCTAATAATAATATTATTACAGGTTCTATTTAGAGACAGCAGAATATTTTCTACTTTGTGATTATTGGTTTCCTTAGTTGATCTCCCTGCACTTGTCCTTGCTCTCTACCTTCACACGTCAGTGAGAATGACATTGTTGAAACCTAAGTAGGGTCTTTTCATTCCCTCTGCCCTGGCCCCCTCTGCTGCCAACTTTCTTATCTTTCTCCAAGAAAAAAACAAAGTGCAACAGCTGCCAACAGCCTCCAAGGTGCTAACCAGCCTCCAGCAACTGTGACCTTTCTTTCTTTCTGACCTCATTTCCTTCCATTTGTCTACCCTAGAGCCCCTAATGCAGTGCACAGGTCTCCCTGATCTTCCTTGAGCATCCCAGGAGGCTACCGTATCAGGATCTCATCATTTTCCTGGAATATTCTTTCCCCAGGTGAATGGATGGACACACACACACTTAGAAATGCCTGTTTCTCAGGATGCATCCACAGACTTTCCATTACCTTTCCTGTTTTGTTTTATCCTTACCACCATCTGACATGCAGTCTACACTTTTTAATTTATCTGTTCTTTGTCCACACTGGCTGGAATGTAATAAACTCAGGAAGGTCAGGGATGACTTTTGTCTTTTGCTCATGGCTGAATCCCCAGCATCTGAAACAGTTCCCAGCACTAAATATTTGCTTGAAAAAATAAAGGAAAATATTGTAACATAACTTGGGGAACTGATTCTTTAGAAGAAAAGAAATTCCACTAAGTTTAGGAATCAAGTTGAAAACTAGGTAATCACCAAAATGGATTCTTGCCCAATGGTGACCCTGAGCAGATGGCTGAGTCATTATGGCCCTGGTTTCTTCTTGTGCTGAATAAGGAGGAGGCCCTTTCCAGCTTTATGAGTTTAATAAAATCTTTAATCAACAAGAATTTGACTAAGAAATTTAATTGTCATCTAAATTCAAGGCAATATAATAAGTAGGCAAAGATGAAGGCAATACGGTCTGAGCCCTAAACTTTTAAGAATGAAATGCCAAAACACAAGCTCTATTCTGGTGGGATTCACATAAAAGTCACTGTTGTTTTATTCTATTAGATGATGGATTCTATGAGATGGTGGATTACTTTCCTCTATCCCTACCCACCCACATCTGCCCTTCTCTTCTGTGTCCTGCGCCCTGGGAGACTGAGCTGTCTGGCTGCCAGCTGTGTTCTACCCATTGGGAAGCACCAGCAGGAGAGTGGGAAGAGAGGAGGGAGGAGCCAGCATATCTGTACCCTGAGGCTGTCGCAGGACGTGGGATCTGCTGCTCAAGGCTCTCACTGATGATCATCCCTGTCTGTCTCCATTCGTTGAGCCCTTTCGACTTCCTTACACCCTACCCAAACTTCAGCAGACAGTCCTTTCACTAAACTCACTCCAAATTACCCAGTTCATGTGCCTCTGTTTTCTACCAGAAGCCTTGTCACACCTGAGATCATTACTTAAGTTATCTTTTCTGTCACAGTTGCTTCTTAGGGGCAAACTTTTGTATAAATGCATTTCTTTTTCAGTTGCATAGATGACTAACCTCTAAGTCGGTCACCATCTAAGGTAATTTCATACATCTCAGCTCCATGGTGGACCACAGTGATTGCCTCACTGTCTCATCAAAGAACCTAAGTGATCAGGAATTGAGATGCTCAGAAGCCACCCTGATGGAGAATTGTGTACAAGCAAGAAGTGCTTTAAAGGAAAGAACAGAAAAGATTAACCATGAAATGATGAGTATATAGGAAAAAGAACAATAGGAAGGAAAAGGAAACAAAAGAAGAATTGGTTAAGCGCATGCATGTATTATTTACTTCAATAAATTAATATTTAAAAATTTATTGAAAATAGTGTATGGTTGCTCACCATGCTGATGGTAGCTACCTGCAGACTGACTGATCAGACATTGTGAGTGCTTGTTCAGAAAATTATATTTTCTTATGATTTGTTTTAATCTTTCTTCCCTGTCTAGCCAGAGAGGGTAAAATATCGGCGTACTGATTATAAGTAAATGTATGGTAATATAAGATGTACAAAGGCCTCAGGAGAGCAATTAATAGGTAGCAGGTATTTAAACAGCAAAGTGAATCATTCCCTCTAAAACCAATAAAGTTGTGCAAATGAATGTTACTCAGATTTACAGGCATGGGTGCATTAGCAAATCAATAGCTCAAGCACCACGGAGGGCACTAGAATGTAAAATCACACTGGAAGTTATGTTTATGCACAAACTGCACACTTAAAATGCAGATTTGTCCAGGTTATGAGTGAAACCAATGATTTGTTCTTCCCCCTGTTCCCTTTTTAGTCTTACATTCTAAAGATTTATAAATCTGTTATCCTCACCAATTTATAGGCCTATCCCAAGCTCCTGGGGTAATGCTGAGCAAAGCAACCTTCCCCCAGAGTCCTCTCTTCCTCTCCCCTTACCCGCCTCATTCGAGCGGCGCCAACCTGTTTCAATGCGATGGGGTTACAGGTTCTCCAGGTCTCTTGCTTGAGAATATTCATGTGAAAATTAAACTGAAGGCATGTCTGTCAAAGGGCCAATTTCATTGAAATGCATTTATCGATACTTTTTAAGTTCGACACCATTGCTACTTATAAGCGGTTTTCCCAAATGTACTATAGAACCTCTTAAAATTTGGGGGCCAGGAAGTCCCAACAACATAGCAGAGAGGTCAGCAAACCTGGATCACCATCTGTTCCTGTCCTGTTGCTACAGATTTGCAGGTGCAAGATGGAACTGCTCCTGTTCTGGGGCTGAGTCAGCAAACCGAAACTTGGTCCACTTCCATGTTCCTATAAATGCTCCATGACCAGAGATGCTGTATATCCAGTCATGAGTCACCAAAAGCAAGCCACTTCTGACCTCTATACTTACTTCCTTTAACCTTAGAGTTTCTCTTCCATGTTTACTGTTACTTATCATATAAAGGCTTCCTACATCCCTCCCTACCTTGCAGTTCTTTGGACCTTTGAGAGGAAGACTCGCCACTTCATGTCACATAAGGTTTGTGTATATCCCTAAACTGTCATCTCTAATCATTTTTAATAGCACATGAGATAAGGAATGCTTTTTGCATTTTTAAGAAAGATTTATTTATTTATGCATACAAGAACCCGGGTACAGGACACGTGTGGGAGGGTGAGAGGATTCACCAGAGACAGAGCGGGCAACAGAACAGGCAGACTGACTGAAATACTCTGCTGATGGGAGCAGCAGGCAAGACAGGAGAGGCCTGCCGCGCCATGTGGGTTGCTCTGTGACTGGTGGGGATCGAACTGGCACTGAGGAGGCTGCAGACAGCTTCACAGCGCTGCGCTCAATCGCCTGCGCCACCAGGGAGGCCGGCTTTTTGCATTCTTAAGTGGTTGAAAGAAAATAAAAAAAATCTTTTGGGACATGTTATGTTAAATTCAAGTGTCCGTGCCTGTTGGTAAAGTCTGGTTGGACACAGACACATGTCCATGCTGCTTTTAGGCTCCAATAGCAGAGAGGACCCAAAAATCCCAAAGTATTTACCATCTTGCCCTTTACAGAAAGATATATATAATAGTTTTAATCAGTAAAAGTGTTAGGGGGAAATGATGTCCTGAGTTAATCCCATACAGGCTTTGTGGACCCCACCCCCACTCCAGACTAAAGCCATCAAGACATTGGGAAAGACAAATCCCATCACCACCAAAGGGAGGGTGGCTGGGACCTGAGGGTGGAGTTGGGCAGCCAGGTTGGATATAAAAACCAAACACGTGGGCCTTGGGGTCTCACGCGATTGCTCGCCTCCTGTCTTCACCGCTCCTGGCTGGCGGCCAACTCTGAGAGCGCCATTTTGGGATTCCTGATCGGCGGATCGGGTAGGACTCATTTAAAACTTTGTCTCCCACTTTTCTCCCAGAGCTGTACATTTCCTCATTTCCCCTTCCCTTGTAAATAAACCTTTTATTAACCTTTCGCGTGTGCCTGCAGTAGAGCATTGATAAGTCCTTATAAGCGCGCGGGTGAGGACCCACAGTCAGGCACCCCGTTTTGTATCGGGGTTGCTCTACAACAAAAGGACTATTGAAAAATTAAAGCAGGGATGGGGTAACTGTGAGTGTAAAGTTCAGGGAAGTCTATCTCAGGAAGGGACATAATGACATGGAACTTTGGGGGGAGTGGGAGAGTGGGAAGATCTGGAGTGTTCCAGGCAGGAGAAGCAGCAGGTAGAAAAGCTGCAAGATCAGAAAGAGCAAAATGACTTCTACTAGGAATGAAAAAAACACCTTCTACTGGGGACTGCCCCGAGGAAACCGACTTCACTTCAGCGAAGAACTTAGTGGCTCTTTCTCTGCTGTATCATAAGGACAGAACAGGAGAAATTAAACCTTTTGGGCATAGGAACATATTTCACCCCCGGGGTGTGGTTATACAATCCTGGAGTTGGCCACACAGTTATTTTTCATTTCATCTCATTTGTCTTGGGGAAAGAGAAAACACATGACTTTTATGTCTGCCATTTCTGTTAGGTACAGTTCATGGCCTTCTTACTTGGTCCATCCTTCTTGATTAAGCTAAGCTGGATCCCAGTGAGGACACGAACACATCCCCAACAAGGTCTCCTGTTTTTACTCTGTTCTGGAGGCTCCACAGAGAACCCTGTTCGCATTGGCTAATCTGTAAGGTCAATTTCAGGTAAGAAAGAATGCCATAGAATAATAAGGCAGACTATAAAGTTGATATTTCTTTCTTGAAGGAAAAAAATAGAGCAGGATGGGATAAGGACTGAGAGGCCATGATCTTTGTCTCTGTTTCTTGCAGGAACAGAATAATACCACTTGACTTTCCTCACATATTGCTCAAATAAATATCAGGTGGCATTGTTAGGGGGAACAGGATGTCCTAAAGCTAATTCCATACAGGCTTTGTGGACTCCACCTCCACCCCAGGCCAAAGCCAAAGACACTGGAAACTCCAAATCCCATCACCACCAAAGGGAAGGTGGCTGGGACCTGAGGGTGGGGTTAAGCAGCCAGGTGGATATAAAAGGCAGACACGTGGGCTTTGGGGGTCCCCCATTTTGGCTCTCCGCCAGCTTGCAGCGTCCGGCCAGCTCTGAGAGTGACTTTGGGTTTCCAGTTCGGCGGATCGGGTAGGACGCATGAAAGACTTTATTTCCCTATTTTCTCCCTGAGTTGTACATTTTCCTTATTTCCTTTTCTCTTGTAAATAAACCTTTTATTAACCTTTTGTGTGTGTCTGTAGTAGAGTATTAATAAGTCCCTTTAAAGCGCTCGGGTGAGGACCCACAGCCAGGAACCTGTTCAATATCGGGGCTGCCCTATAACAGCATTATTATTCAACGTCACTGAAATGATCCTATTTCTCCCTAGAGGCCCTGGACATGTAAAGGTTTTAGTGTTTTCTTCCCATTTTACTTGTAACTTTGTGGAGCTGAGGTAAGACGTGAATAATCCTCTCCACACTCCAATGAAGACACCACAACCCTGCTTTTCCTCACAGGCCGAGTGCCAATTGAGGAAAACAGTAGGGTCTGGCTTTCATTAACCACAGGCTCAAGAGCCACTGAGATCTACCAATTGTCCCCATTAAACAATTAAACTGCTAATACGGTCTGGCATTAATAGATCCAGCGGGAAGCTCACGCTTTATTAGTTAGTGAAGCTGATGTATTATCCTTCCTTAGGAAAGGAGGTAGGTGTGGGCCTAAGATAAACAGACAACAGAGAAGTCAGTGGGTGCTGGTGTCAGGGGGTGAAGGGGAATCTAATGGTTCCCTGCAGACACCTGCATCTCAGCAGTCAATTTGAACATTCCATTCTGAAGTTTGCTGTATAAGGAGGAAGTGGGCACAGAACCAAGAAAACAGGCTTGGAGGAAGGACCTTGAGGTGGGACAGTGGGAACAAAAAAAATGGCGCAGCCTGAAAGAAACACTGGTCTCACAAATTCTTTCCAACTATTAAACCATTGGCTTGGCTTTTTTCTATCCAGTCAGAAGGGCTACGGGCTGTCAACTACCAGGTTATCCCAATGCACAGCAGTCAAATTTCAGTCCTGGGAGTGTATATATATATATATATATGGTTTTTTTTTTTAAGATGTATTTATTTATTTATACAAGCACTGGGTACAGTCAGAAGCGCAGGAGGGTGAGAGAATTCACCAGAGCCAGAGCGGGGAGCAGAGCAGGCAGAAGGACCGAGGTACACTGCTGAGGGGAGCAGCGGGCGGCAGGAGAGGTCTGCGCGCCATGTGGGACCCTCCTCCAGTGGCCGGGGAGCAGCCGGGGATGGAACCAGCGCTGCAGAGGCTGCGGGCAGCTTCGCAACCCAGCGCTCAACCGCTGCGCCACCGGGGAGGCCCCCTGGGAGTATATTGTACCCACATTACTGTATGTACAGTGTATCTTACAAATTTTGTAAGGAAAAAATAAACATATATACATATATACATACATACATATATATATGTATATATATGTATATATATATACATATATATATATATGTAGATAGATATATAGGGCTCATCTGTGCTGACAGAAATTCCTCAGTCCAGAGATTCGACATGGCCTTTATTTCCTTGCAGGCCTTACCATTCTCATGCTCTTTTGCATCAGAAGAACAAGAACATTCTTTATTCTTGAGTCTCACTCAGGAAAGTAGCTTTGCAATCAGCCAAACCTGAGTTCATCATATCCTGTCTTTATCATTATTTTTCTTGTTATAACATGTAACCTTTCAAAAACTTGATTCTTTTAAAATCAATTTCTCCAGCACAGAGTTTTTGTGAGCACATGTATGGATTTCAAAGGTGGTGCTTAGCATGGTGCCTCGCTTAGAGGAGGTTTCTACAATGATAGCCTTGTTATTTAGGATTTATTATAATTCAGAATAGTGCTCTTTGGTAATTAGGCAATTTTAGATAATGGAAAAATGGACTATTATTTAGAAGCAAATAACAGTCTCAACTAATGACAAAATAAGACATGTGAATATGCAAATACAGGTTTTCTGGAACATTAGACGTGATCTTGGGAAAGACGCAGCTGAAACGCCAATCACAGCAGTTTCTTATGTGCTCATGAAACGGGCCATCTAGTAAATTCTATTTCTGTTATACTGATGTGAGCTTGATCCTATGTATGGGAAGGAATCAAACTACATTTATTTAAGACTATTTCGTAATTGGGCATTTTCACTGAATCAGCCATCCTACACATAATTACTTTGAAATGAAAATTTTACTTTGCATAGAAGATCAATCAATAGTAAAGCTCTTTCACAGACTTTATCCACTTTACCTACAATGCTGGGGTCCACCAATTAATGAGGAAACAATTTTCAGATACTCCAAGACCAGACCAATGTTTCAATTTAAAAAGAAAAAGTTCAAAAGGTGCTCTCAGCCATGCCCTCTCCCCTGACTGTTCCCCACACACACCCACATCCAGGGCCAACTTGTTATAGCTCAACCTACTTTTACTTCCTTATCTCTGAGGAGAAGATGTTGAAGGCGGAAGGAAAGAGATACCCTAGCAGCTCAAACGATAGCAGCACACAGCCCAGAAGACTTGCCTTGTTTGCAATACCAAAAGGACAAACTAATTTTTTCAAAATACAGTCAGATCCCAAGGCCTGCCCCAGATTCTGTTACTCCAGTTTTGGCCATGCATCACGGTATCATCAAAGATGATAGCAAGAATCTCAAGCCAGCAAAAGGCCCCCCTTTGATGTAGAATTGTTAACATTCCTTCTAGAAAGGAGCTTTATTCCTGCCACATGCCTGGGAAATTTTAGTTTCTAAATTGTGAAAAAGAAGATGGAAGCAGTTGCTGGATGTTTATAGATATTGTAGGGGGTGTGTGTGTGTGTGTTTGTGTATGGATATCCTCACCTTATCCCTTTATCTCCTGACAATTCAATCAAAGGAAAGAGCCCAAACATTCAAGGTTAGAATAAGGGTTTTTAGAAGAGCCAAAATTCTTAGGACTTGGGGAAGTTGGTGAATCTTTAACCCAGGAAACAATGGAGACCCAGGGTGTTACATTGTGGGTTTTGTGTGCAGACAGGGGAGGACTATAATCAGATCAAGGAGGGGCCTCACTGGTGGCCTAGGGGTTAAGTCTCAGTGCTATCACTGCTGTGGCCTGAGTTCCATCCCCAGTCATGGAGCTGACCCATATGACACAGCAGACCTCTCCCGTCTCTCCGTTGCTCCTCTTAGCAATGCATTTCAGTAGATCCACCTGTTCTGCTCCCCACTCTGTCTCTGGTGAATCCTCTCACCCACCCCACACCTCTGGCCTGCACCCCAGTTCTTAATAAAAATAAATCTTTAAAAAACTCAAAGAACTAATGCAAAAGGGTCTTGGCATTGGCTGATGGAAAGCCAATGTGTAGCTGAAAGCGTCCGTCTATCCTGAGAGCCCCTCACCTGCAGAAGGAGGACTGGGCAGTTTGTGCTTCAGGAGGAATTTTTTTGGCAAAGCTGAAAAAGCTACCAAGAATTCAAGCAAAAAAAGTACAGACATTTCAAATCTGAAGTCTCTCCACTACATAATAGGGTTCTAGGTTGATGTCTATGTGCCCACCCCTCCCTTTCCAAGAGCCTAAGATGTATGAGTGGGTGATGAGGTGGTCTAAGTGACCAAATGGGGTTCTTATACAGGTGGGAGCTTCCTAAAGTCAGACTAGAATCAGCATCTGATGACTCTTCACAAAAGCCCCAGGTCAGGAAGACACTGGCCAGTATTCCTGCAGCCTCCGCTCAGGCCCTCTGCAGACCGAACCTGTGACACCAGCTACACCTGAGCTTGCCCGGGACTTCTGGAAGCTTCTCTGAAACCATGGTTCAGCAGTGCTGGTTTTACTTAAGGATCCTTGATTGCTGATGAACACTAACTCAGAAGAATCTGGGGTCTTTTTTTCCTCCCATGATTTTAAGATTAACCTGTTTTCTCAGAAGATGAAAAGTGGGGGTATGGGGAGAGGCCACATGTCATCTTGGTATGTGGTCTGTTTTGTGATTTAAAAGAACACTAACCTCAAGCTCCCTAAGGATGATGCAAAAATAAATCTGCTGACCTCCTGGACATAGAACGAGTCTGTGTCCCTGTGGAGAGCCTTGAGTTTCCAAAGCACCCTCGGAAAGCCTGAGGATGGCCCCTCCCAGGCTGTCCCCTGCAGTCACCATGGAGCCCTGGGCTAGTGCGTCCTCATTCCAACCTCAGCAAGGCAGGTCCCTCTGCTTCAGAAGGGCCACTGTACTCACGGGAGGTACGGATGGTGTCACTGGGCCGGCTGCGGGAGCTGGGCCCATGGGGATTCATGGCCCTCACAGCAAACTGGTAGTTGGTATCTGGATCGAGACCCTTGATAACCATGGAGTCCATCTGGATATTCTCTTGGATTAAGGTCCAACTCTTGTCGAAATCTGGCCTTTACAGATCAAAAAACAAAATACAAAGCAATAGTTCAGGAATAGCAGAGGGAAGGGAAGTTTGCTGGCTATGTAAACTAACAGCATTAGAACACTGGGAGCAATACTTATTAAAATGAGTTGCCATTTCCTATCCAAAAAGTCATCTTGATTTTAAATCATAGGTCATAATTTTTTAAGTCCCTGCCAATAAAAGCAAGTAGATCATTTTTAGGGCCAGTATGAAGCGCTGTTTAAAGATCCACTACTTTGCTCACACAGTCTGGACTATGGTGAAAAGATCCTCACATAGGAGTTCAGTCTCAAGGACTCTGCCTTCCAGATGTTTCATAAACAAGCCGTCCCCTGATAGTCCCCATTCCAGGAGGTCAGGAGAGCACAGATTCCATCTATTCACAATCTGCTCACAAAATAAACAAATTTAAGTTTTATAGGGTGACTAATTACACGAATCACCATGGGAAAACCCAAGAAGATACTGCTCACAGCCATTCTTATTCTTAACAAATTTGTACAATGGTGCTGAAGGGCTGGTTTTACAGTTCTCCTGAGAGCCAGCTGGGGCTGGGCCTTCCCTGGGAGTGCCCATGTGGGAGGCAGCACACACAGGGTAAAAGCAGGATTTCTAGAGTTGGATAGAGCACAGAGCTGTGCAAATCCTGTCTCTATGACCAACTAGCTGCAATTTCATTCAAAGAGTTTCTATTTTCTCATCTGTATAACAAGGGTGATAAAAGGACTTTTCGAAGATAGCTGCCAAAAAGGTTAAATGAGCTAGATAGTCCTCTGCACAGTGCACTATAAACACTCTGCACCTGTCAGCTATTATCTCGGGAGTACCCCCAGCACAGAGCTAGCAGGCAAACCAGGGCCACCTGCTTGCTCTATGCCCTTGTGCCTCAAGGCAGTGCCACCAGCTCGTGTGGCACCTGAAATGCAGCTAGTTTGAATTGAGATGTGTTATATGCATAAGTCACACACCAGATTTTAAAGAACAAAATGAATTTAAAATACATGACAATTTTTATAATGATTTCTAGTTGATATTTTTGATTCAATGGGTTAAAATATATATGATTAAAATTTATTTCACTTGTTTCTTATTACCTTTCTAATGCTCTATTGAAAAACATAGTGTTTCACGTAGACTTGCATTATATTTCTCTTGAACAGTGCTACTTTATATGGAGAAAGGTGATGGGAGAAAGAAAAGCATTCCAGGTAAGAAGAATCAAGGATGAAATTTGGGCATGATTGTGCTTATCTAGGGGACAGTATGAATGGCCTAACTGCAGTGGAGGTTTTATGTTTAAAGCTAATAATAGCAGCTGTCTGTCAAGTGCTTGTGAAGTACCAAACATTGACCTAATAGCTTAATTCATTTATTTCTCATAACTACCCTATGCAGTAGGTACTAATAGTAAACACTTTAGGGCACTGAACTTCAACATTAACTTTTTTGAGCTGCTAAGTTGTGAGGCCAACTTGGGTTGATGGGAGAAAGTTGAATTAAGATCCTTGATATTAGATAAAAAATTGGGTTGGTAGTATTGGGGGGCTGTTCTCCATGTTTTTTTAAGATTTATTTATTTATACAAGATCCAGGGTACAGGCCAGATGCGCAGGAGGGTGAGAGGATTCACCAGAGACAGAGCAGGGAGCAGAACAGGCCAACTGATGAAATACACCGCTGAGGGGAGCAGCGGGTGAGACAGGAGAGGTCTGCTTCGACATGTGGGATTCTTGCCAGCTGGCTGGGATCGAACCCATGCTGCAGAGGCTGTGGACAGCTTCACAGTATGGCGCTCAACCTCCTGCACCACCAGGGAGGCCCTGTTCTCCATGTTTTATCATGCTTCCAGATCACCTTTCAGTTGCTCTTTGTTAAACACCTTTGTAACAGATATTTAGAAGGTAGCGGGAAGCAAAAAAGATTAATGTCTGTTTTTTATGGACAACTTATCATGAAAGAAAATAAGGACTCATTTTACTAACAGGGGGTACCTGGATGATATTCAGACTTCTTTAATGTGTGCTCACCTACTTTATCATTAGCAGGAATTTTGAAAGCCAAATGGAATCCTTAAGTCCAGTAAAAGATGCTTCCTCCAGCTTACTGGGCTAGTCAGTAGTTTGTGGGCCCATATCTCATAAAAATTCACATTTGGAGAAATAGAAGGAAGTAGAGCTTGTTTCTATTTCTTTATATCCTTTCCCTAAAGATGAGCTTCTCAAGGAAATTAGCATTGTCATCAAAGAGAACCACAGTGAGTGGAAGGAAGCACATTTACAAACTCAAATTAGAACAACATCACTTCACAGAGGAAAACCACAGGGAACAACTAAAAGTCAAGTCAGAAAAGATGTGACTTTTAGATAAAACTCTCCTGTTCCCCTTTGTTGAATCTCTGTTGTTGTATTTGGAGAGGAAATAACCTGTAACTGCTCTCAGAATGTGCCATTGTTACCCAGTGATCCCTGCAAACATCTCTCCTAACTTCAGGTAAAAATTAGAGTCCTCTCCCCTCCACCAAAACAAGTGGTTATTTTGTATTTAATACAGGAAAGAAAATGGTATTTTCAGCAAAGAAGAGATTGAAATCATTAACATTTAATTTTATTATATAGACGAGAGAGGAAAGCTCATGCAGATTGAATACTAGTTCAAAACCTTTAACTTTTTGCCTCTGATTTTTGTCATGGGTTTTGCATTTAAATGTTTTAGAGTCTCTTAAGGTACAAAAGTGTAAAGGTGAAGTTGAAAGAGAGATAACTAAGCCAAAGCACTGTCTTAGATCATCCTCAATTAAATAGCTTTATCTTTTTCCACTAAAGAAAAATTATTTTATCCTAACCACAGAGTTGCCAATCAAGTCACCATAGCAACATTACCCTGGCAATTCTCCCAACACAACAAAAAGAGCAGAGGGGAAAAGAGACTAAGAATATGCTGCCATCTGATATACATGGTCAGCCACCAGCAGGGTTTAAGCCTATTTTCAAATATTACAAAACAGGGTTATACTGGGCATCCAGGATCTCAGCAGATCAGTAGAAGCCCTTTGGAAAGTGATTGGGGAAAGAGTTCTGGTGGGCAAATAGCATGCTATCAGCAGCTGCTACTCAAAAGATAACTAGCTAATTCAAGAAACCAAGATGCATTCACTGGATTTTTTTGGGGGGGAAATAAATAATCATTGCCAATGTTAGAATCCAAAATGGTATCGGGTACCCTAGAAATCATTTGGTTTAAATGTGTGGAGAATTTCACATATTGTGTGCAAGATTTCTGTGCGAAAATCACTTCATTGTTCAAAAGCAAAATGCCTTTAGCTTATATCAGATTTTTCAAAAATAATTATGATCCTCAAGCTTTAAGGGTCAATGATCCAGTTGAGTCTGTCATTCTATCCATGTAGTAATTAATAGAAGGAAAATAATGTATCCAAAGTGACACAACCACCAGGTGCTGTATTTTTCTGTTCTAGTCCCTCTGCTGTGTATTTTGACCACTTCCTCATTGACAACCTCAACCTTGGTGGACAATCATTTCTCTTGGCACCATCAATCCCACTAAGTGGTTGACTTGGGCTTGTCAACTGACAGGTGATTCATGATTATCAAGTGGGCATTCACCATGGAGGCTATATCCTTTGAGTTTCCAAGGAACTATAGGCACAATGTCATTCTCAGAGACTTTATCACCTAATAAAAAAATAACACATCTAAGAAATTTTATAGGAATAAATGTCTATCTTAAGAAAGAAAGAACGAGCTCAAGTAAACAACCTAACTTCACCCCTCAAGGAACTAAAATAAGAAGAAAAAATAAGCCCAAAGATGTGGAAAAGAAATAATACAATCAGGCAGAAATCAAGGAAATAAAGACCAAAAAGACAATTGTAAAGATCAATGAAACTACAAATGATTTCTGAAAAGATAAACAAAATTGTCTAGGCTATAGTTGGGCTAAACACAAAAAATACATAAGAGGACATGTTACAACTAATGCCACAGGAATACAAAAGACCGTGAGAGGCTACCATCAACAACTGAATGACAGCAAATTGGAGAGTCTAGAAGACACATATAAATTCCTCTAAACATAAAAACTACCAAGAATGAATCATGCGAAAATATAAAACCTGAACAGATGAGCGAGTAAAGAGATTGAGGCAATTATCAAAAATCTCCCAACAAAGGAAAATCCAGTACCAGATGAATTCAATGGAGAATTCTTCCAAACCATTTAAGGAAAAATTAATAACAATCCTTCTCAAACTCTCCCAGAAAAACTAAAGAGGAGGCAACACTTCCAAACCTACTTTATAAGGCCAGCATTACCCTCATACCAAAGCCAGATAAGGACATTACAAGAAAATTACAGGCTAATATTCTTGATAACATAGATGTGAAAAGCCCTCTACAAAATCCTAGCAAGCCAAATGTAACAGCATAGTAAAAAGATCATATGCCATGACCAAGCGGGATTTATCCCTGAGAGGCAAGAATCCTTCAACATATGCAAATCAGTAATCAAAAAATAAATACCATGTTAACATAATGAAGGATTAAAAACATATGATAATTTTATTAGATAGATAAAAAGCATTTTACAAAATTGTACTTCCTTTCATGTTAAAATCTCTCAACAAATTAGATATACAAGGAATTTTTCTCAACATAATAAAGGCCATGTATGACAAGCCTACAGCTGAAATCATACCTATGTCCTATGATCAGGAACAAGGGTGAAAAGGGTCCCCACTTACAGCACATCTATGCAACATGGTACTAGCCAGAACAATTAGGAAAGAAAAAAAAATAAAAGACACAAATTGGAAAGGAGAAAGTTAAGCTGTCACTGCTTGCAGAGGACATATCATGTATAGAAAACCTTAGACGCTCCACCCAAAACTTTCAGAACTAATAAATGAATTCAGTAAAGTTGAATGATACAAAATTAACATACAAAAATCAGTCGTGTTGCTATATACTAAGAATAACTTAAGAAAAGAAATTAAGGAAATAATCCCATTTACATACCAAAAAACCAATAAAATACAAAAATCAAAAACAAGATATTTCAGAATAAATTTAACTGAGGTGAAAGATCTAAAACAGAAAGCTTCAAGACATTAATGAAATAAATTGAAGAAAACACAAATAAATGGAAAGATATTCTATGTTCATGGTGAGAAGAATTCCTATATCCACACTACCCAAAACAACCCATATACTAACTGCAATCCCTATGAAAATTTAGTTGTCATTTTTCATAAAAATAGAACAACTAACCCTATAATTTGTATGAAAGTACAAAAGACTTTGAGTAGCCAAAACAATCTTTAAAAAGATGAACAAGTTAAGGACCTCTCTGGTGACCCAAGGGGTTAAGATGCAGCACTATGAAGCTATTCGCAGCCACTGCAGCACAAGGTTGATCCCTGGCCAGGGAGGTGACCCACATGGCACAGCAGACCTCTCCTGTTTCACCTGCTGCTCCCCTCAGCAGTGTATTTCAGTACATCTGCCTGTTCTGCTCTCCGCTCTGTCTCTGATGAATCCTCCCACCCACCATATCTCTGGCTTGCACCCAGCTTTTGTATGCACAAATAAATCAATTTTTTTTTTAAAAAAAGATGAGCAAGTTAGATTCCATTGGTCTGTGTGTTTATATATGGTCAACTAATCTTTAACAGGGGCACAAAGAACTCACAATGAGGAAAGTGTAGTCTTTTCTATAAGTGATGCTGTGAAACTGGATATCCACAGGCATAAAAGTTAAATTGAATTTCTAGCTTAGCCACACACATACACACACCCATACACACACACACACACACACACACACAGACCAAAAAAACAAGCAAACAAAAAAACCTCAAAATAGATCAGACTTGCAAACTATAAAACACCTTAATGAAGTGTAAGGGAAAAACTACTTGATATTGGTCCTGACAATGATTTTTTTTGGATTTGACATTGAAAGTATAGGCAACAAAAGCAAATAAAACAAGAAAGACAGGTTAAAGTAAAAAGCTTCTGCACAGTGCAGGAAACAATCAACACAATGAAAAAGCAATCCATGAAATGGAAGAAATATTTACAAAACATATCTGATAAGATGCTAATATCTAAAATATAGTCAAGATTCATATAATTCATGAGTGAAATATGTGAGAACTAAGGTAAAAGAAATGTTGCAAGAAAAATTATTTACCTTTACTATGTTATTCACTTCACTATTTTCCTTTCTTTCTCTTTTTCCCTTTTATTTTAATGCTGGTAAGAACCTACTAAATTGATCTTACTACCCTCTAAAGTGTTGTGACCATAATTTGAAAAGCACTAAACTAGAAGTTTTACTTCTAGAAAATCTCAGATGGTGCTTTCAATTCTAAAATTCCATAAAGTGGCAAATGAAGCCTGTTAAACTCCAAATATGCTGTAGAGCACTGGTTTTCAGTATTTTTGAATGAGTCACAGTAAATTTTACATTTAACATTGTGATCCAGTACACACCACTCATCTGCACACACGCACACACACACACACACAAAATAGAAGCACAAATGTCACAAAATATCTCTTACTTTTACTGTGTGTGATACCCTGTTTTCTTTTCTGTTCTCTTTCACTTTGGAAAAAGTATTAGTCAGGACCCCCTTAACTGATTTCAAGACCTTCTAATGAGAAACCACCCATAGTTTCAGAACCCTCCCTCAAGTTGGAGCTGAGGTAAGAAATGAAACTCAAGCATGTTACCCATATTAGCTAAGAAACTGAGCTAAGAATGGTTAAATCCTGCTAGGAAAATAGTTTTGAAAGTGGAATTTGTTGGAGCAGAAAACTGTCCTCTAGGGGATACAGCCAAGCATCCAGAATGGCCTTGAAAGTGGAGGCCACTCTGCTGGCCTGGGGGGGAGTGTGGACCAAAAACCTAATTATAGTACAGCCAGAGATATGGGAAGCCTCCTTTCCTCCCTACCAGATTGATCATTCCACAACTGAACATTTTCTGGAGGACTCTTGGATTATTTGGAGACTCCTTTCCTAAATATTTTCCTTCATGTTATACCTTCAAAGCAACATCCCAGAAACAGAATTAATTAGCATGTCCTCTGAACACTCCCATACCTTATTGTGGTTCTACTATTACACTGAGGATACCAATTTCTTTTTTTTTAAAGATTTACTTATTTTATACAAGAACTGGGGTACAGGCCAGATGTGTGGGAGAGTGAGAGGATTCACCAGAGACAGAGCAGGCAACAGAACAGGCAAACTGAAGAAATACACTGCTGAGGGAGGGGAGCAGCGGGCGAGGCAGGAGAGGTCTGCTGTGCCATGTGGGACCCTCGCCTGCCGGCCGGGATCTAACCAGTACTGCAGAGGCTGCAGACAGCTTCACAGCACGGCACTCAACCACCTACGCCACCAGGTGAGGCCCCTGAGAACACCAATTTCTAATGTAATTTTATATTTTTGTCTTCCCCACCAGGCCGTGAGCTCTTTAAGCATGCCTATCAGTTTTTGTTTTTAAGATTTATTTATGCTTACAAGAACTGGGGTACAGGCCAGAAGTGTGGGGGGTGAGAGGATTCACCAAAGACAGAGTGGGGAACAGAACAGGCGGATTGACTGAAAAACATTGCTATCAGTTTATTCATCTCTGTTTTGTGGAATGTCTCCATGATCTTTCAAAAATGCAAATAGTATTGTTCCTTTTCCTGTTTAAGACTCCACAGTTTCTTATTCCCTTCAGGACAAATAT
Organism: Talpa occidentalis; assembly: GCF_014898055.3. NCBI lineage: Eukaryota > Metazoa > Chordata > Mammalia > Eulipotyphla > Talpidae > Talpa > Talpa occidentalis. Next base: position 120,372,001 of record NW_023604972.1, read on the forward strand.
GGATTTCCTCATAAAGTCTTTCTTGTTCAGAACCTTGCTTATCCCTCCAGGCTAAGCTCTTGCTACAGAGCACTCCAGACTTTCCAGGCAATCCCAGGAACATCTTCTCTTGCCTCTAAGCCATCACTTTAGTAGCTTCTTCTACCCTGAGCCTTTTCATGCTGCATTCTCCCTCCCCTTTTGCTTGGTTATTATGGTTGTGTCCTTCTTAGCTCCTTAAGAAGCTTTCCCCAACTCCTTCAAAACTGGGTCAAATGTCAAGTCTGTGTTTTTCTAGAACCCTGTTCCTCACACCTGCCTGTAACACTCAGCACTCTGGACTGTGCTCAGTTGCTTTCCCTACTGGACAGTGCAAGCAGAGGTCACAGCTGATTCACCCTTAAATCTTTTATACATGTTCTGCACATAGAAGATACTCAATACATACATTCATTTAGATATTGTCTACGGCTGCTTTTCAGCCACAAGGGCAGAGTTAAACAGTCGAGACACAGACAATATAGCTGGCAGAGCACAAAATATTCATTATCTAACCCTGTTTTTAAAAGTTTGCCAACCCCAAGTCTAAGACAACAGACTTTAATTCTGTGCCATTTCAACAGCTTGAGGAAGCCTGTGAATGCCTTCTTAGAATTAGATTTTCAAATACATCGAATAAAACGGATAGTAACAGGATCACAAGAGAAACCAATTATATTAAAAACAATTATCAAACAATAAAAATTATGATATTAAGATATGTGTTTCTTTATAAATACATTAAATAACAATCCCTAGCAATGGATTACTAACTATAATAATTTCAAAGTAGTGATCAGCATAACTGGCATTCTGAAATATATGCAACAATTATAGTCAGACAACAATATAGCTGTGATTCTATTGGTGATAAAGTCACAGAAATTGCTCATACCACTTCTGTTTGTTGACTATATTCCTACCTGAAGAAACATTAAATTTTAGTTGGTAAAAGTAAGAATGTCACTTCTCTCCAACAAATGTCCAATGACCCCATGGATTCTATCCATGGTCCTCTGGGGATTTACAGGCTGCAGATTAAACACTCTGCCCTAAGAAAATAGACACAATCCTCTAGATCCAGGGTGATAAGTGGCAGGGGTGAGAAAAAAACCTCATGTCTCTGACTCTGTCAATTTTATAGACTGGTTTTATGCAGGATTTGCTCTATACTAAAATAAATTGCAAAGGAAAGTCCAAAACCACTAAGTAGTCACAGTTTTGTTTTGTTTTGTTTTAAGATGTGTTATTTGACCTCCAGCTTTCAGCCTTTTTTTTGTTATTTATGAATTGGTTCAACCCAACCAAATGACAAACAGATGAATAGGATGGGGTAATAATAAGCTCAGCTGGGAAGTTGTCCCAGGCAGGGCAACAGGAGAGTCCACTTTCATTTAGAGTTTACAAATGGCTCGCAATGCTGTTATGCAAGAATTTAATTTATGTCAACTCCCATCAATCTGACCAGGGATTACATCAGAAATGCTCCCGGTAGGAGGTTTTGAAGCTTTATGAGAATCAATTTGTAGAACTGTAGGTCAGACATCTGTTAAAAAAAAAAAAAAGATTCAGCAGCGCCCTTCCATTTGAGCCTGAATGGGGAAGTCTGATGGTTATCATGATTTCTGGGGCCAATATGGAAACTAAAGGTAAGAAAAAGGAGTTTGTGAAGCACAACTTGTTAGTATGAAACTCATACTAACAAAGTAAGTCCAAGCAAGTCCATTCTTGCTTTTTCTAATTCTATTAATATTGGTAGGAAGACTTATGCTTAAATAGCACAACTTCCTAAACACTCTCTTGGAAGAAGGGAGGTGATTTTTTTTTTTTTGGCATTTTCCACTCCCCCTAATACTTATACTAATTGTATAAGAACACTTCTTTAAATATTTTAAGTTCTATACTTTGGGGGTTATAAAAACCAACACAAGGTTATATCATTGCGAAGTATTGCAGTCATTTACCCAACTATTGCTATAAATTCTTTTAAAAAGCTGTGAAGAAAGTTGGCAGTTCACTTACTTATTGTGAGTAGCTCCAAAGCACAAGTTAGCATTCGCTATGAAATAAAATCACAGTGGGACTTTTATCTTAGCCTTAAATGTTTAGTTACTACTTGAGGCCCTACCACATGCCAGTATTCATTTTCTGATTAAAAAAAAAGGAAAGCAATTGATAACTTTGGGTCAGGGGAAGGGAGGGAGGTGTGTGTGGGGAGCCCTGGGAGGGTTTGTCTGTTATTTTCTGCAGTTGGCGAGGTTGGGTATCGGTTACTGTGGTGGCCTCTGAGATTAGTGGTTAAGATTTCATTGACCCCTCTGTGGCTCGTGCGCCACTACATTTTCATTTCCATGTGGCCCAGGGAAAGGGAAGAACAAGCATTTAACAAGAAATCATGGCCAAGCCTCCCTCGTAAGTGCTACACAGCACTTCATCCTCACAACTCTTCCCAGGCAGCCACTGGTATCTTCTGACAGCTGAGGAAAGGAAAGCTCAGAGCAAGGTTCTACCTGATTGCTGGTTTTCTCTAGATTAATCCCATGGCAGCCTGTACCCCAATGTTCACAGCACCCCTTTGTCCTATGTTTAGTTTACTCCTTGAGAGATGATGTATTCCACAGAGGGGAGCAAGTCAGAGGTTGCCCTCATCAAGGAAGACAGACCTTAAACAAGTAGTGAACATCAAGTGTGCTGAGTATGCCAAATAAATGTTGCAGGTATACTGAACCCAGTCTGGGAAGGTATATGGGTTCTCAGGGAAGGCTTCCTTGAGGAAGTGATATTTAAGCAGGGGTCCTGAAGGATGAAGAAGAGTTTGCTAGGTAAAGGGGTAGAAGAGTTACCCTGGCAAAGAACAGCAAACACAAAGACTTCAAACCAGGAAGAATATGGCTTTATATAACAAAGGAGAGAAGACCTATCACAAAGCCATACCAGGAAGGTTTTACATGGACTGAAATACTTACAGGATGCCAGGTACAGTTCTGCTCATTTCCTGTGCATCTGCTATTTATTCTCACAGCAACTCTATGAGTTAGGAAATTGTTATCCCCACTCCTGTCTGTTGAATAATCTACCTATGATGATACAGTTTAACAGTAGTGGGGGAGGCTGGACCAAGTAGTCTGGCTCCAGAGCCTGTGCATTAACCCCAACTTATCCTGTCTCACCTCTGTCATGAGGATTCAAAAATCAGAGTCACTGGGTTTTAGAGGTCAAATGGTCCAGTTTTATTTTATATGTAAGGAAGCTGAGATTTGAAATCAAGCCATTTGTCCCCAGGATTAGAGGTCAGCTCAGAGTTTGTCTTCTGATTCCACATTTGGACCAACTTAAACCTGAGAAATGATACCAAGAATCAGACTGTAAGTCTCCAGTCTGAATGAGAAACATCTTTCACTTTCACAGTCTTTGACCTTAACCATGAGTTAAATCACATCATCCCTTAAAAATATGCAAGGAAAATCCATAATCCGTTCAGCTTCCGTTCTGAACCCCAGACTGGATCTTCACTTCAGTGACAGCCTTTGCACGGTCACTTTCTGCGAGGAAACTAATTATGTTTATTTGTTATGTGTAGATTAAGGAAGGATTTAGAATGAGATGGAAAGCGAGATGACTTTTAACAAAAATATCAATTTGTGAAATAATTTTAAAAACCCACCCAGGTGTACATGACCTTGAGATTCTCAAGTGAAACCAATGGGTAAGCATTGCAATCATTTTAGAAGCAGCCCTCTGTGGAGATGAATTTGTGCCTTATTACAGAAGCCATTTATAAGGGGCCAGGGAATTATTTAGGCAGAAAGATGTGAGAAGGAGAAAGGGAAGCATCGTTCTTTGTCATTTACTCTAGTATATCTGAACTGCATTGAGGTATATAGATCAACATTTCTTGACCTGTGAAAATATACACAGTGTATGAATTCTTACATCTACCCAAAATACGCCAGTGGAGGACTTTCTATTACAAATAGTTATTGAAACAGCTTTCCTCTATCCTTTCCAGCAATTGGCAATGCAAGGGCTCTGAAGATATTTTAACCAATGTGATCATACTTCTCAAAAAATGACAAGTAAGTTAAATGAAAACTATTTCTCACCTTTAACCAATCTGATAAGTAGCATAGGTGGACCATGTACCCAACTGGAACATCAGAGGTGAAGAATATTCTTCCAAGTCTTTGGTTTTCATTGCCAGTGTAGTGCATATTTTTTACTTATGAGAAAAGCACTTACCCTAGGGAAATTCTTAGGCAGAAAAAGGAAGGTTTCTCAGCTATTTATAGCTCTGATATTCTAAAATATAGGTAGCTATATTTGTGCTTGGTTATTATTTTACTAAACATTAAGCATTGCTGCCCAAAGAAATTTTTAGTAGCGCTTCAGAAAAGAAATGTTCTCTTTCACTTCAAATGCATGCATGACTTTTCTGTCTTAAAAAAGCAGGTATAAGTTGTAACAACATTTTGTAAAACTTGTTGCAGTCTGCAGTCTTACTTAGAATTTGCCCTTTCAAGACTTTCCTACAAATCTCCTCTCTTATACAGTTTCTGAGAGCTGCTTCACCCCACTCCCACCCCTGCCTTGGAGCGTCTTCCATTTGGGAGGACATAGAAGCTGAATAAGGAACAAAATTTGCTCAGTCCTAAGTTCATGACTCAAGAAAGCATCAAATAATAAATATACCCTATTCTGGTGTTACCATTTCTTCAAGTTAATCTTCTACTAACCAGTTAAATATTCCTTTACATAAATGAATAAATATAGAAAAAATATTAAAAATTAAAATTAACAGTCACAAGTACATTTCTATGAAATCTCAGCAGTAATAAATAACTGAATTTTAAAAAATCCTTTTAGAACAATTTCCTAATAATGCCTCTGAAATCATTTTCACTGAATAAAAAGAACAATTGGCATATAAGCATGAAGCAAAGCAGTCTTGACTAGCTATGACTAAAGCCTAATCTTCCAGTGACAGAACTTAGCAAGAATTCACATTATGATGTTTGAAATCTTAATTTGGTGAAAACTATGGTGAAAACTTAATTTCTACAACTTCCTACCCTGCCCTGAGAAAGGCTCACCCAGAGTGCTTGTGATAGGTGTTTCCATGCACAGGAGTCTGGAATTCAATGCTGAACATTAAACAGACCTCTCTGAGGAAAGTAGAATAACTGACAGTCCCCAAAGCCTTCCACACTAATAGTAGCTTATGATTTAGAGCCCAGGACAGCTCTCTCTCAGCACATATCCTCAGATATACCCTATAATAGGATATACTCTGAGATGTTTACCAATGAATAGGGGATTTTTTTGCAGCCAGACATTAAATGCCATAGCAAGCTGTGAAATCTTTCTTTCTGGAAAGTCAGCAAACAGCAGCCTGAGGTGAGGCTTCCCATTTGCTCAGCCAACTGGACTCTGGACAGGCCGAGTTCATGCTTCCATCTCTAAAGGTAGATTACAGACAGGAAAGCACTGTGGGGCTTCATAGAAAGGGTGCTGTGCCAGAAGTCTTAATCCTGTCCCCCAGCAATTATTTTATCAGGACAAAGCAACTAAAACAATTGAGTTGCAACCACTTTCTTTGTAAAAAGGGGAAAAAGAAATAAAAACACACTGAATGTCTACTCTGTATAAATACTTTATGAAGACCATGAGCATCAAGTTTACAGTGAGGGTCACACCAATTTGATGGTAGAGATGAGGAAATGGAGGTTCTGAAATAAAACAATTTGATCAAAATTACATGAACTGAAAGAGATCGCAGAGGCAGAATTGCTAGTACAGGCTGGCGTCCTTCATCCTACCATGTTCTGGAACTCTGAGCTGTCTAAGGGTTCTCAATAAGAACAGATACTACACTTGATCTTAACCAAAAAACTAAGAAGTGATTAAGAATTAAGAGGTCTCATTTTGAAACTAGTTTTCCAAGGTGTATTGTCAAGATAAACAGATAAAAAAATAGTTAACAATTTGTTAGGTTGGTGTATAATTTGAAAATATTTATATATAAGAATTTCAGCTAAGAGTGAAGTCTAAGGGCCAGTTCTGAATGTTTAAATTTTTGTTGGAGAGGAATTATAATTAATAATATAAATGTAGGAACATAACACCCATATATACCTTATACTTTTTTATGCCTACAAAGCTCTTTTTCAAGTGATTTCTACTTGATCCTCCCACCCACACACTTTGAAGTTAGGAGGAACTATCGCCCATGTTTTACAGATGAGGACACTGTAGTCATTGTAGCTGAGGCCTCTGGGACCTTGTGTCACCTCTCCTTGTCCCAGTTCTGATTTCAGAAGCAGCTGTGATGTGGAGAGTTTCATGTGAATTCAGACTTGCCTCGTATGGCCAGCATCCAAACTCAAGCACTGTGACATGCTGTGTTCATGTCACCCCCCTCTATCCCAGAACCCGCCCCTTTATTCATATGCCAGCAGAGCCTGGAAGTGTAAGAATTTATGCCCTTGGAGGAAACCACCAAACAACAAAGGACAGAAGCCAGTGGGTGAATGGGTCCTGTATTTCTGATAGGCAAATTTGAGAGAAATTCTACACTTCAGAAGAATCTCATGGAATGAAGCCTCTATAGAAACCCCCTTTGTCTATAAGCAAGTTCCATGACTCTGTAACTGTGAGAGCTTTTGAGGCTTCAGGAGGGTAAGAGACCTGCACATGTTCACCTCTCCCAGTCATTCTGCTTCTAAATCCCATGAAACTCTTGATCTTTTGCTTTCAGTCATACACACAGGATAAGAAACTGCAATTTCTACCTTTTACCAATTGTCAGACTTAAAACAATTCAAAAACCAAATGCTTTAACCCAAAATTAATAATAAACAATGATCATCTTTGCTGAGGGATAGGCTGCTATGAAAAACTTTGCAGTTTCTAAAATTTTTTAAAGTATCATATTTTGCTTTGCTGATGTGAGACAAGAAAAATTAAAATATTAAATTTCACTCCTTGCTTTATAGATGAAAATGCTTTAGTTTTAGGACCTTCTAGTGGTGCACTTTTAACTATTATTAGAACCAGGATTTTTCTATGTCAGGCACCCTCGAAGGTTTACCTACCAAATCTATCCGGTGGCAGAAAGATTCTGATATGGAACTTAGCAGTGGGCACTTAATTTTTACCCCCACACCTACTTCTTCCTTTTCCATTAATTGCACCATTTTCTTGTGAGGAATTAACACTCTTGAGCTTCCAATTCATGTACTTTGAGTCTAGATGATCCTTCCCACCCACACACTTTGAAGTTAGGAGGAACTATCGCCCATGTTTTACAGATGAGGACACTGTAGTCATTGTAGCCGAGGCCTCTGGGACCTTGTGTCACCTCTCCATTAAAGAATTGCTGGATTAATTGTGTATTCTCCTCCCAGACCATGTGATTTGGTCAGAGAATGGAAAGGGACTCTAGCCTGGACAATTAGAGTGAAGAGTGAGACTCTGCCGGGACCATTGAGATACAGCCACTTTTGTCCAGGAGGAAGCCATGTTAATAGACTACATACAAGTCTTGAAGGCTTGCTGGCCATCTTGCCAGAGTAGAGTTAGGAAGGATTCAGACAGCTCTTGAGACATAGATCTAGTCCTCCTTGAACTTGCCACCAGAGTTTATAGTCAAAGGAATTAATACATCACTGCCTCATCTTCTTTCAAGCTTTTGCCACTTACAATTCAAGTCCTGCTCAAAACAACCTCTGTATTTGAGTATTAAGGAGTCTTAGTGCAGTACTTCTCTGAACACAAATGTCTATTTTCACTACCAAAGAATCCACTGGCAAGTCAGGAAGCAGAGGCAGAGATGGCTCATCAAACCTTGGCAGAATCTTTTGTCCTGTCTTCAGAGAGCCTCAGGAATGACATGCTGAGCTAGCCTTTTTATGAATGCATGAAGTGGCAGGCCTCAGACACCCCATCTCCTGTAATGTAGAGCGCATCCACTCCACAAACATTCATTGTTTTTGTGAGCAAGGTGCTTCAATTCAAAATTCAACTGCAACTTGAGCTACAGCAAAAGAATTATAATTATTATTATGTTTTTTTTGCTTAAAATTATGTAGTGGCATTGAGAATCATGTGTTTTCATTTGTAAATTCTTAAAAGAACTCCTAACCACTCTTCTACCCTCTGATAAGCTGAATACAAGAACCAGCGAGGTAGATGAGACAAAAAGGCTGAAACCAAACCAAGAAATTTGCCCCACAGCAATACGGATGTGAAGGAAACAATGAATTGTACTTGCTTTTAAAGGCTTTTTTTAAAATCCCCCTCCCTTGAGAAAGGTCACCATCAAATATTTACTTCAAACACAATGTTTCAAAGCAACAGAGGCAAGTTTCAAACTTGAAATGCAGCAGACATGTTGGCAATGGTACCTCAAGAAGTTTCAGAGAATAAGACAGTCCGACTATGGAGGGAGATTGGGGAAGAGGTAGGCACGTGGGGACAGATTTACCAGATGACCCATCACCCCAGTGTAATGGAGACAGATACCAGTCTGAGGACAGTGTATAAATGCAGGTCTCAACACTCTTGTCCTCTCTTAAATACACATGCACGATAGCGAGCTCCCTCTGGGCATGCCCCATGCTTGGAATACTCGAGGGTCACACATTTGGCTTTTAAATGTGACACCCAATCTTACCTGATGAATTCCACAGAATAATACTGAATAGGGGAGCTTCCTTCACTCTCTCCGGGTTTCCAAGACAGGGCCACCTCAGACTCAGAAACCACAGTGACGTGGGGCTGCTGGGGTGCTGTTGGAGGCAGGCAAGAATCTAGATGGGAGAGTAAACACAACTGGAGTTGACTGGCGGTTTTTATTGCTGAAGAGGTTTAATATGAAAACTAAAAAAACGACAAAACAAATGAGTTTCCTACAAGCTAAACAGCTCTGTTGAGAACAACCTCAAAATCCAAACCAAATAAACCCCAACTGGATTCATCATAGGAGGTCTGAGTTGACGAGAGCTGATCTGTCCTCTCCTCTCAGCAGCCTTGGCTGGGAATGCAGCTGAGTAACATCCACATCATTGACCCAAGAACCCATAATGTTGTGTACCATTTAAAATCTATAATCATCCTCATACTCCCTAACAACTTTTCATCACTGTTTGCATGTTGGAATTGATATTTACCAACAGGGAAGAGTAAATGCCACTTTCTATTCTTGTGTGTGTGTTCCCCCGATCATCAGTACACACACCAAAGGGAGGACGTGTGGGCTACGCTCTCAGGTGTGAAGATGTAGGGATCACCATAAACCCATCACCTCAAGGTACCTGCTGTGACTACTTTCATATCCAGACATTCACATCTCCCAGCCTGTTTATACTATGGCTCCTACTGGAAACATTTTCATGTCTTTCCTTCCTAGCAAAATGCTAAGCAGTTTGCAAAATTCACACCAAATATAATTCTTTCTGAAACTGTCCCTGAGCCCTGGGATGGAGGAAGTGCTCCCTCCTGAGTGCTCCAGGCCCCTTGCACAGGTTTCCCACAAACTAGAGCTACCTGATGATCATTTGCTTATCCCTCTATAGTGAGCTCCTTATGAGGGGTGACCTGCTTGACCACCTTTGCCCAGAGTATCCAGCATGGAGCTACCTTAGTAAGCTTTTGTTGGATTCCCCTTGTCCATAATCTCTTCTCCTATTCCCCTTCCTTACCTTCTTAGACCCCATTTCCCATCAGCTCTCCACTTAATAGTCACTTCCTCAGGAAATTTTTACATCACACCTACCTCAATCTTTGTACATTTCTTATAGCACTGTAGCTAGCACCCAACACAATCTTTGGCTCCATATTAATTAGATTATGTCTTGCCTGCCTTCCTGAAGCTCTGAAAGGGCAGGGACTGTGCCTGTTTTGTTCACCACTTAGTTCCCAGAGCCCCAGAGCCTAGCACAGTGCCTGGCACATTGTAGGTCCTCACTGATATATAACAAAAGAAAGAATGACTAGAACCTGTCACTTTCCTATTATAAATGAGTTAAACCCAAATTTACCTTGGGGCAAAGTGATAAAGTGCTGAGGAAAGCTGAGCCGCCTTTTGCCGGTCTTGCCGTAAGCTGCTACGCTCACTTGATATTCAGTGCCTGGTTTCAAGTCTCCAATCACTTCCTCCTGTCAATCCCCAAATAGCAAAGGCATCAGTAATCAAAAGTTCTTTGGGGGGCAACCAGACAATTTGCATGAAGGTAACATTATGAGGTCCCTGTAAAATTGCTTGGGACAGACATTGTTTTGCTTTCACTACAATCGGCCAAGTTTTACAATTTGCAAAAAGAAAATCACCATGAAATGTTTCCCCAAACTTTATGCATTATTGGCAGGGGACTGGGTTCATTCACCCTATCACCCTATCATCAAATGCTGCCCTTAACATCCAAGTGTTTCATAGTGTTACTTGGGCCAGAAGCCCAGAGTTCTTTCTTTCTATTAATATTTGCAGATCACAGATGCTCAGGGACCAGCTACAACAGCAAACTGAGGTTTTGATGTCTACCCATAAAGGACTCAAAATCTGATCCTCAAATTTTTAGCTGAATCATAGAATTGTTAGGATAGCTTCTTTTTTTTTTTTTTTTTTTTTTTAATCTTTTTTTTTTAAACATTTTTATTTTTATTTTTTATAGAGGCATGTTTTTATTTATTTGTTTGTTTGTTTGTTTTGTTTATACATGCACTGGGTACAGTCAGAAGCACGGGAGGGTGAGAGAATTCACCAGAGCCAGAGCAGGGAGCAGAGCAGGCAGAGGGACCGAAGTACACTGCTGAGGGGAGCAGCGGGCGGCAGGAGAGGTCTGCGCGCCATGTGGGACCCTCCTCCGGTGGCCGGGGAGCAGCCGGGGATTGAACCGGCGGCGCAGAGGCCGCGGGCAGCTTCACAACCCAGCGCTGAACCGCTGCACCACCGGGGAGGCCCCTAGGATAGCTTCTTAAATTTAACAGCTGGACTTGGCCCCCAAGGTTTCTAATGTAGTAAATTTGGGAAAAGGCAGAGAATCTGTTTCTAACAAATTTCTGAGTGATATGTTGCTGGCCCAGGGACTCACATGGAGAACCACAAGGACTGAAGATGGCTGTGTGTGGCTTTCCTCTGCACAAACGGTCCTGTCCAGAAAGCCCCAGCTGAAGAAGATTCATTCCACCTTGGGCTTTGGCAAAAGGGCTTGTCCTTGGAGGCTTCAGTGCTACATAGTGAGTAGGACCTTGGTCCCATTGGTGAGAAGTGGCAACATCTTGTAGTGGCATCAACCAATCTGGGGCTGGAACCTGATTCTTATTGTTAGTCATAGTGTTCATGCTAAATTTCTGAATCTCGGTTCTTCCCTGAAAAATGGGGATGGCTTATAACTCTTTTGCATGGTTGTAGTGTCTGGGATAATGTGTGTGAGCAGCTGGCACAGAGGATGTGCTCAAGAAACAGGTTACAATGATTGCCTTGGGTATGTGGAAACTCTTGTCTTCTCTGCTTTCCTAGTTTCTCCCACTTCTCCAAAGGCTAAGTCTTCCCCTGACACCTTCCCTGACCACCTGGAACTGATCTCCCACTCCCAACTGATGTGCCACTAACTTAGCACTTACATATATTACAAAATACTGCTCTCTCTCCCGTGGAACTATAAACCACATGAGAGTAGGAATCTGTGAATTTCTTCACAATGTCCTCTGCAGATGATTAAACAATCATTATTGCCAGGAAGAATTCATCAACTGATCAACACAATTTTTAAAAGAATTCAACAATCACCTGAAGATTCAAAAAAAAAAAAAATACTGATGGACATGCCAGCACCTCTAATTTAGACCACACACTGCTAGAGTCATCTTCGGCCCCAAATCTGCTCATGTCACTTTCCACTTAAAACTCCCTTCCAAAGAGCATATTTGTTCCCGTTTATACCATTAGCATCATCTCGTGCCACCTCCACCCCTTGTACTCTGTATTCTACTCATACTTACGAACTTGGCAGGGCTCACATTTTTGCTGTTCAATTTCTTGTCTCTGGGCCTTTGAACCTGCTGCTCCCTCTATATGAAATGCCCTTCTCTCCCCACTCTTGCCTGGCTCACCCCTGCTCATCCTTCATGACTCAGTTCAACTGAGACATTACCTCATTTCTCTGACCCCCAGCCTCCAGTCTGGTTAGGTACCCCTCCTCTGTGCCTCCCTGGTGTCCTTGTGTACCTCAATCTTAGCACCACTCACCTTCTACTGTAATTGTTTATTTGTCACCTTCCCCCCTCCTACTTGAGGGTGGGGAGCAAGTTCTTATTCCTCTAGCATCTCAAAGCTTAGCATAGTACTAGCAGACATATAGCAAAGGCTCAAACAATGCGTTTTGATGAATGAATAAATGAACTAGTGAATGAAAGAAAGAAATCAAACTACGATGTCCAATATAAACTGATCAAGAAGCAATTTTTACTGCTGATCCCTCTATTTTAGACAATAACAGCAGTCCCTCTGGCCCAGACCCTGGAATTAGTAAGAGCCAGGCTGACTTCTTTTCACCCACCAACCTCCAACCACCTCCATATACCTTTCGGACCTGCTTTTTCCCTCCATATCTCTAAATCCCTGCATTTTTCCAGGTGTCTGTCTTTCCTCCTGCCCAGTCCCACTCATTCTACATGGAGCTACATCAGGGGTCTTTGTTTTCATCCATGCATCCTCGTTCACCACTTGTCCCCAGGTTTCATGTCAAGTTGAGTGGTTAAAAGTCTGGAGGTAGCAGGTGGATATGAGACTCAGGTTCTCACTCCTTGCCCACCTGCCACTTACAGGATTTTCCAAGGAAGCAGAAACAGCCTCTCAAACCAACTCACTGGTCTCAGAGATGGCTGCTTCAGAGTCCGTTTCTTCTAGGAAGTCATTATAATATATGAAGTATAGGGATGGTTATGTGGTTTTATAGATCATTATAGATCTCAACTATGAACCAATACCTAATACAGCTACCACTAGTTACCATTTCTTGTATGTTTTCTCTATTCCAGGAATAAGGAAACTTTACATACATCGACTGATTTAATTCTTGCTTCAGTCCTAAAAGGTGGGTACATAAGCATACAAAAATATTTATCGTAAATACTGAAGACTAGATTATTACTCTTTCATCTGTAAACATGAAAACTGACATATATGAAATTAAAAATGATCACTGAAAACCAAGACAGATTTGTAGAAGTTTCTTATGTAGATTTTAAAAAAAATCTTTTTATTAGATATGAAAGACTGATGCTACCTGTAATTCAGATATATTCTGAGAAGTAGAGGGTTACCCTTCCAGAAATCTACTGTTTCCAGTCTTTTCCCATGCTAACAAGCTGGTGACATGCCATAAAGGATTGAAGTCATGAAGGATTGAGGGTCAAGAGAATGAGCAGTTGGGAACACTGGAATCAAGGATTTAATCATCCTTTCTGAAATTATTCCTCCCAGATGGAATCCCTAGTTATATTGTGACTTGTGATAACCCTTGCATTCTCTGCCCTAACATGATGTAATAATTCCACAAGTCTTTGTATTTCTGTCCTTAAATATCCATAACCACCACATCAGTGTTGCATCCAATGAGATAAGATGCTGAATATACTCTTATTGAAGTAAAATATCATTTGTTTGTTGTTTTGTTGCCTTGTAGAAGTTTGAAAACAAGTCAAACATTTATCTCTCTTGGTCTATATTTTTATACAAGATGGTGAAATACAGAATGAGAGAAATTGCTTTCTTGGAGGAGTAGAAGCCAGAATGAATAAAGAATCTCACGCCTGCCTTTCCTTTTTTGGCAAAGTTTGTATTTGATTGCAAAATAACCCTACTTTGTGTTTGCCTAGCTCTTTCTGAAATGCAAAACCTTTTCTAAAAGAAGCCTCCTGGGCTTTTCTCAACATTGCTGGTGGCCATTATCTGATTGAATAACTTACACCTACAGAAGAGAGAAGCAAGGTTCATGTAAGTTCACTGAGTCCAAAGTTCACTGAGCCCAGAGCCCAAGCACCTTTAAGCTAGGTGAGCTATGCTCCTGTCTCCTTCACTGACTGCCAGACGCAACAAACTCACCTTACGATTAGAATATTAATAGTTTTTATTTTTACAGTACTTTGGAATTGATAAAATCTTAGCACACCATTGCTACATTTAATCCTCACAACAACCCTAAGAGGTGAATCACATCATCCCCTTTTTACAGACAATGAGACTAGACCCAGAGAGTTTATGTAATTTCCAGTGGGGGCAACAATGAATCTGGTTTCTTTCACAAAACATATTGTACCACAAACCTTAATACGCTTTGAATTGCCTGATTCCTAGACATAGCACATCGACTGTCAAGCTTGCAGCTTTTCTTTAGATGCCCAACTGCCTTTTCCACGTCCACTGCGACACTCCCATTCTCTTCATTCACAATCTGTGTCAGAGATGATTCACTGTCCCTTAGCATCCATTCTCTCTTTTCTTATCATAAAACCCTAGAATTTAGTTGAGCCATGGACACTAAAATACTACATTTCTCAGTTTTCCCTACAGTTAAGTGTGGTCATGTGACTAAATTTTGTACAATAGGATGTCAGTGAAAATGCTGAGGACAATTCCTAAGTTATCCCTTAAAAGGAGAGAGATGTTCCCCTTTCGCTTTTCCTCATCTATTGGCTAGAATGTGGATGTGGTAGTAAGACCACAGTTTGGACCATGGGGAGGAGGGTCAGGGGGCTTGGAAGGACAAAGAGATGGAAAGACCCTGAATGCACATCTTGCTAGAATCACTCATTTTGGAGTTGAGGGACTTCTAGACTTTTATCCTAATTGATACATGATCTATTGTACAAAAACCACGTAGATAGCAATGCAAAAGGGAACTCCTCCCCAAAATGGGACTATTCTGTAGTGGAGACCTGTCCACTTTGCAGTGATGAATCCATACTGAACAGTTCCTAACTTGTATCTCTTATCTTGATGTCAGAGCTTATCTTAACTTCTTCCACTCTTACTTTCTCCTACTGCTGGAAATCCAGATCATTTATTTCCAGAAATGAAGTGGGATACTGCCCTGTTTACTAGTCCAGATATGCAACTACTACACCATGAAGGCATCAGTGAACACCATATCAGAAGAGACATGAAATGGGTAGAGCATTGGACAAGGAGCCTGGAGACCTAGGTTGTGGGGGCAACTTTCTGTGTGGTCTTGGGGGGTATATCTTAACTTCTCCAGCCAAATTTTCAACACCAAATCCTATGCTTCTTCTAAAGTAACCTTAACTGGTAGCTAGTAACCTTGTATTCAATTTCACAATTGACGCTACAAGTCAAGGTTGGACCATAGCTGTCTTAGCAATACCCAGTATCATCAAATGAAAGGCAACTGGAGAAATTGAAAAGTATCATCTTCCAAGCATTCTTCTTCCAATGGCCCTGAGGAAGGTTGTACAGGCCAGAGTAGAGGAAGCAACTGAATTTCTATTCCTTTTAGTTGTCACAGAAAATAAGCATGTATCTTTCAAGGTTTCAGAGGAGGGGCAGCACTGGCTTTGGACAAATCTTCCTTGCATGGTTCTATACTTCATATTGATGAAGAGTCAGAATTCCTGAAGCTTATTTATTACAAAAATATTTCCATATATCCCATATGGAGCAAAGGAACCCCATAGTTGGGAATTGTTATCAGCCAACCCCTTCATTTTACAATCAAAGAGACATTCAGGGCGGCTCAGTGGCCTTGTCCAAAGTGACCCTTGCTTTGGCATCAGAGCTGGAACTAGATGTAAGTCTCAGGATTGCTGACTTAGTTTTATCTCTCTAGCCTTGGTTAACACTCAAATAGAATCACTATTCTAGGTCAACCTGACCAGTGAGCTCCAAAGACGGGTGGTGGGAAATCTCCCAGGGTGAGCAAGGCAATCTACTTAGATATCAGAAGAAAAAATTAAAACTTTCTGTTTCTGTTTTATCATTTTCTTTAAAATTCTGTAAGATTTTATAATGTACATAATATATTAGTAGAGTAACTTATGTATAATTTATAGCTACATAAATATACATATATTGGTACATGCTCAAGTATTTTTAACTGATGATATGCACAATCAAAAAGTACAGAGGCCACCCATTTATACATCCTTATCTAGCTCTTAAAAATTTACCAAATTTCCCTGATTTATCTTACTATTTATTTTTCCAGAATAAAAACTGTATGTTGCATTTTTAAGAAAAAGGTGCTCAATGGTAACCAAACCAGGTTATCAAAGAATGCATCAAAATTCCATATAATCAGGCAAGTTTGTTTTTCTTTTTTTGTTATTTCATCTTTGCAGTCAAACTAACCATTTATGAACTTAAGCCTTTGTTTGACATTCAATCCAGAAAATCAACCAAGCAGTTTTAGGTGAGCTGGTTCTGTCTCAAATGGTTAAAATAACAAAGGAGACAGAAAAGTGCGTGGTGGGGACTCCCCGTGCTGCCATGTGAGATCTCATTTAAATATTTGTTCTTTTTTTTTTTAATTTAATTTATTTATTTATTTATTTTATAGAGGCATGTTTTTATTTATTTGTTTGTTTGTTTGTTTGTTTTGTTTATACATGCACTGGGTACAGTCAGAAGCGCAGGAGGGTGAGAGAATTCACCAGAGCCAGAGCGGGGAGCAGAGCGGGCAGAAGGACCGAAGTACACTGCTGAGGGGAGCAGCGGGTGGCAGGAGAGGTCTGCGCGCCATGCGGGACCCTCCTCTGGTGGCTGGGGAGCAGCCGGGGATCGAACCAGCGCCGCAGAGGCTGCGGGCAGCTTCGCAACCCAGCGCTCAACTGCTGCGCCACCGGGGAGGCCCTAAATATTTGTTCTTCTTTTCCATCTTTTTCACCTGGTCTTGGAACAGAGCTTCAATTACTTCACCCTTTAAAAATGTTCCTTTAACCTTGTCGTGTGAGATAAAGCAGCACATACAAGCAGCTTCTTGCTAACGATTAAAAATCGCCCTGGTGCGCTGCGCTGCGCCGCCCTTGCTCACACTGGAGCTGAGTCTTCAGTGGGCCTGAGTCAGTAAGAGGAACATGCAAGAAAGTCGGCATTTCTCTAAAAAGACACCCTCTGAATCCTGGGTTGGAGCAAGAGTTTTATTTTTCCAAAACATACTTACCAAAATCACCTGGTTATGAGATTGTCCCTGAAAAGGAAGAAAAAAACAACATGAAAAAGAAAGGAAAACTTGCAGGACGAAGAGGAAGCCATGGAGCAGCCGCTGAGCCCGCGCACCGCCAGGGCAACAGCACCCATCCTCACGGTGTGGATCCCGTGGCCACCCACTCTGTTCTCATCTCGCATCAGACATCATGCGGGCACGACCTTGGGACCATGACCTTGTTTAATGCTCACGCCATCCTGATGCCATAGGATATGTGGCAGAGACTCCCACACTTTCTCTGATGTGCCCCCTCAGTGTCTTACAATATTTTACACTACCTCTAGACCAAAAGAAATGCCTAATGTTCCATACACACAACTTAGTAGTAGTATTTCACACACATGTTATTTCCCTTGAGAAGTTCAAATCTTCCACAACCCCCTGTGAGTTTGCTTCAGAGCCCTGGAGCACCCTAGCAGGGAGTTTGAGAACCACTGATACATTAGCTTTGATATCGTTACTCTCTGAATGTAAATTGTCTGAAACCAGAGTCTAAGGCTATTCCAGACTCTCCCCACACCTCCTCTTGCTGGCTATGTGTTCTATACCTCCTCTGCTCCACCACCAGCCACCACCACCAGCCACCCACCCCACCATCCCCACCATCCCCACCACTCCTACCACCTCCAGGATTATTCCTTTGGCATAAACCATTCTCTTCCATTCAAATGCCCCACCTTCTTTCTTCTCTGCCTTTCCAGAAACTATCCCTAATTCAGTTCTGAGTCTAGTTTTATCTTTTAACCATTTGTTCCTACACTAATCTTGTCCTCCTTAAAACTTCAGTCTATCTGTTGTCTGTTGATGAGATCTGGGCTTATGTTCTCTGATTGTTTCATCAGTGTCAATGTGGTTTTCTCAACAAGACTGAAAGCTGCCCAAGCAAAAGGACTATTTTCTTTTAGGCTGGACAAACAGTAGCCACAGGAAAGCTTGTTGAAATCAGCAAGGTGAGCAGTGCTATAATTGATCGCAAATTCCAATGCCCACATATAATGAACAGAGAGAATAAATCAATTATCAGGAATGACATTAACATAGCCAGGATTTCTTGATATTTTACCAAGGGATTTTACATAAATAATTGTATTTGCCAGTCATAACAGTACAATTATGATGCCCCTTTCATGGGACAAAGATGAAACTTAAACAGGCGAAGTAACTTTGACCAAAATCACCTACCTTGTAAGTGAAGAGAGGTGGTCTGGAGTGTGCCCGCCTCCCTCCAGGCCCACTGTTTGTACTTCAGTGGCCTTCCCAGGCAACCAGGCCAGGCTCTTGTGGTTGGACAGGATCTCAATTTCAGAAGCAATGTCCAGACTCCCGGACACCAGCACTGGTGACACCCCTGTCACTGCACTGTGTCTGCTCAGCCTGGACTCTGTTCTGGGCAAAGCAGTGAGTCACACTCACCACAGGACAATGGGCTGGGCATCTGGAGACACAGCCAGCCCCTTGGTGGGGCCCCCAGGCTTATCAGGAATTCTCTGTTGTTGAGGGGAGACAGATCTCAACTGTTTTCCTAGACAGAGTCAACTCAATCTTGCCCTTTTAGGAGACAGTGAACGCATGGATGATCCTGACAGTTCTGAGGTAAATGAAGACTGCTTCCGAAGCCAAAATGGAAAGAATGTCATGCAAAATGTAAGATGAAAATGTGCATCTCTTCTTCTAGAATCATGAAGGATTTTGTGAAAACAAACAGACCAGGGCCCAGATGTCAGTCTGTCCTAGGTTTATGGCCCACCCTGTTCCTTGCTAATATGTTATTTAGAGAAATTTACTTTATCTCTCTGAATCTCAGCATCCTTGTCAGTAAAATAAGGTCACAGGATAGTTGTGAAGATTAAATTAAAAAAAAAAAAAAAGAAAGAAAGCTTGAGGGATAGTGCCTGGCAGGTAACAGATGCTCACTCAGTGATGGCTACTTATCACAGATGCCAAGTAGGCTTCAAACTATGCACTGTGCTGGCAGACACTTATTAAACAGGAGTTACAAACATTACCACCACCAGCACCGCTGCCACCACCACAGCAGAATTCTGGGCACTGTTGCTAACTCCTGGTAGAGCAATTCAAAGGCTCTAGCCTGCAGGATAATTTTAGTAGAATGAGTAGGGAGGAGGAAAATGAAAGAAAAGAAACAGAACATGCCTAAGGCAGAAAAACTCACCCAGAAAGACCTTGACAGGAAACAGAAAAGAAATAAATGGAGAGCCAGCAATTGGTTTGTGGAAGGCCAGGGTGCTGGGCTTGAGCAGAAAAATAAGAAGTTGGACCATCTGAATATACATTTCAAGTTACATTATTTTTTACTGTTTTGTGTCTCCGGGCAATTGGGAAGAGATAAATGTGTCATATTTATTTATAAAGCTTTACTAAGATTAAAAAAAAATCAGGATTAAGCTTCCTGAAGAAAAGGTGACTGCTTCTGTGTGATAAATGGTGGGTTGAGGTCAGTGTGGGGGCCTGGCACTGGGCCGCTGCTTGTGGCCACCACCCTGGAGCTATAGGTGCGTGTGATGAGGTAATGCACAGGACAGACCTTCATAAATCTCAAAGGACTACACACACATTAGTGATTATGATACACATACAGCAACACACACCACATTAGAAATCCTTCCAAATATGGCCGAAATGCCAAGCACCTGTGTGCTTTTGAGGGGGGCTGCGAGCATGGCAATACTCACGGTGGCCAGGGCATCCTGGCTGAGCCGCACACTATGGGACTGCTCCTGCAGGGAGTTGTCTCCATTGACCTCAGAGTAAAAAACCTGAAAAAGAGGCAGGCACATGGGGTGAGAGCAGGGCCAGGACTGCTCCTTCCAGATCCAAGGCCCTTAGTTTTGATGGCACACACAACCTGTGTGGGTTCTGAGATGCTTGCCTCAGCACATACACACGAGTCCCATGGCAACATCAAACATACCTAGCAGCAGCCTGCAGAGGCCAGCAGGAAGATGTGTATGGTTGAGATGGGGTAGGGGAGACTGGACCCAGCTCCTATTATTTCTTCCCAAGCCATGTTCTCTAAGGTAATCTTTCATTTTCCCGCTTTTGATACAACCTAAGTCCAGAAATGCATTCCTCTTCTTTAAGAAGACAGCAGGACAAGGGCCATGATAAATGGCTTCTCTTCCTTGATAAAAGGAAGACAGTAAGGAGTGGTGAGTCTACAGTTTTATGGGGGAGAGGGAGGGGTTTGACAGCCCATCTAAAGGGGACAGCTCAGCTCCAGTGTACCTGGTGCCCCAAAGGAATGTGAAGCAGAAGGAGTGTGACCAGCTCTCTGGACAGTCCCAGTGATAACAGAATTCCAAATATTTGTCTGAAATCTCCTGAGTCCTAAAAGTTGACTCATTTTTTAAAACTGTTCAAAGCAAACATTTTGGTGAGCTGAAATCAGTCTGATTTGTAACCTCTGATAGGTAGGAATGCATTCTCTGTCTCCTCCTCCACTTTGTCCACCCCTTTAATTCAATTTTCATTTTAATTCAAATTTGACATATTTTGTGCTCATTGACAAAATTCCAAAGTGAATCCCCATTATCTCCCAGGTTTCTGCTTTAGTCTCCAAGTTTGACTGTTGGGCAACTGAATAACAGGACCCATGTCTTCTACTCAGTTTGTATTTCTCCATCCCTGAACAGAGTAAGGAATGGGCAGATCCTAATGGATTTTCAAGGCACAAGAAACACCCTTAAAAGGCAAACATTCCCGCTGGTGTTACAGAAAGAGAAGGGGTCAGTTATTTACATAGAAGAGCTGTTATAAGGGGGCATATAGGGAAGGAGCAAAGATGGGAAGGACACCAGTCACCCCAACATACCCACTACAGAATCCCCATGCCCAACTACTCACAGTGAACCCCAAGATGGGACTCCCCAGATGCCTGGGCATTTTCCACTGGATGCTAAAAGCTGTACAGTTCACTGCGTCCAGGGTGATGTCAAGAGGCCCCATCTTGCCTGCCCCAAAACAAAAGAGATTGTGTCAGAAGTTCCAAGCTTCCTGGAGCTCAGAGGGTGGGTGTGGTGTGGTAACACTCACTGAAGAAGTATGAACCTGTACCTCTGTGTTGTTATTGTGTTACCTCCAATAAAAGAAAGTCCATATAGCTCACCTTGAGTATATTTACACAAGATTTGAGATGATTCTGCAGCCCAAAATGCAGACATCTCCCCGCATGCCACGCCTGGGTCAGCTGACTTCACCAGGGCTCTGCTATCCCCTCCCAGCCCAGTGGGGGTAGGAAGAGGAGCCCAGTCTCTCCCTCAGTTAGGGGGAAATCAAATTCTAGCACATTCTTCTGTAACTTCTGATACCTCAGGGGCCAGCAAAGAGGTTCATGGTTGTGTAGACTAAACACTTCTAACTTGACTCTAGAAGGCTAGAATACAATAATGTAAGGTGATGATTTTTCTTTTTATTCTATAACATATCTGTTTCATAGATATGTTACATATTATATAGATATATAGGCAGATGTGTTTATATAGTTAGGATATTCTTATTGCATAGAAGTATAAAATAAGTTTAGGAAATTTCCTATATTTACTCTATACATACCTTATACCATAATTAATTTTGTGATTATAAATCATAAATTTGTTTCTAAAAACAACATATTGCCAAAATTTAGAAAATACAAACACAAGTTCCACTATTCAGAAATGAGTCCTGTGAACCATAAGTATACGATGCCCCCTTTGGTCACATGCAATTTTTTAAATGATACATTTATGTGTAGACATGTATATGTACACAAATATATACACATATGTACATTTTTATTTTAATTTCATGTTAATTATATATAATATACACATTCATAGTTTAAAATCTTATATTACCATATATATAGATTCACTGACCAAAATCATTTTTTTTAAAAGATTTATTTTCCATAAATAAATCTGGGTATAGTCAGAAGCGTGGGAGGGTGAGAGAATTCACCAGAGCCAGAGCAGGGAAAAGAACAAGCAGACTGACGAAGAAATACACTGCTGAGGGGAGCAGCGGGCGCGGCAGGAGAGGTCTGTCACACCATGTGGGACCTTTGCCGGTGGCCGGGGATTGAACCCGTGCTGCAGAGGCTGCGGGCAGCTTTGCAACCCAGTGCTCAACCGCTGCACCGCCGGGGGAGGTCCACCAAAATCATTTTTAATGACTGTCAGTTCTTTCACTTAGTGCCTGTGCCATAATTTACAGTGTTTTTCATTACACTATTTTTAGGTACTTCATTTAGTCCCAATTCCTTGGTATTTTAATTAATATTTCATCAAGACAGTTCTGAGACTAGTAAGTGGATAAGTTCAATAAACATTCCTTGAAATGAATGTTCTACAATTTGATTTTCTCCTCCTAACTAATATGACCTGGTGATGTTTATTTGCAGTGACTATGTAGAGTTCTCCACATGTCTGTCAGGTTCTTTGTATTGCATTCCTGTATGTACCAGACACATGTCTGATGGAGAGAGACAAGGGCCACAAACAAGTTAGCAGGACATAAAAATTGGGCTCCAGAGGGGCCTCCCTCGTGGTGCAAGGGGTTAAGCGCCAGCACTATGAAGCTATCCACAGCCACTGCAGCAAGAGTTCCATCCCCAGCCAGGGAGGTGACCCACACAGCGCAACAGACCTCTCCTGACTTGCCCACTGCTCCCCTCAGCAATGTATTTCAGTCAGTCTGCCTGTTCTGCTCCCCACTGTTTCTTTGGTAAATCCTCTTACCCCTGCATCTCTGACCTGCACCCCAGCTCTTGTATGCATAAATAAATGCATTTTTTTAAAAATTGAGCTCAAGGAGCATCCAGGGATGTACAGGGCACTTGGTGGCACACAGGAAGGACATTCCTGACTTCACATGACCAATAGTAGGACTAAGGCAAAGTGGGGGTGGGAAAAGTGTCCAAGCAGAGGAAGCCCTACACAATCCTCTCCCAGAGAGCAGAGGGGTGAGTCATAAAATAGAAGCCCTAGGGAGGCATGGTTGGGTCAATGTGGGTGGTAAAGGAGAGGAAGGGATGAGGCTGGCTCCAAGGATCCTGCCTGGGCAATACATGGGAGGGGGTGCCATCCACACATCTGGGAGTGCAATGTCAACTCTTATTGCCCATGAGGAGGTGGCGAGGTCATCGGCTGCTGGTGAACAAGAGGTTGCCAGGTCAGGCATTTCGGTCAAACACCAAAAGTATTCCAGCAGAATCAAAAAGTTAAAGATTGGAAACTAAATTATATGTTGATTGGAAAGAGTTGCATTTTTAAATGTAGATTTTTTTGAGGAAAAACCTTTACAAACTTGAAAGAGGTAATGAAAATAAAAGTGATGGATTCTACATCATAAAACTGGCATTATGCTCTTCAAAAACTATAAAAGAAAAGACACAAAACATCA
This sequence comes from Talpa occidentalis, assembly GCF_014898055.3. Classification (NCBI taxonomy): domain Eukaryota; kingdom Metazoa; phylum Chordata; class Mammalia; order Eulipotyphla; family Talpidae; genus Talpa; species Talpa occidentalis. The sequence goes on from NW_023604972.1 coordinate 120,395,640, forward strand.
GATCTAGAAGTAAATAATTGCAGAAAAATGACAGGCTAAGATCTTTATTACAAAATGTATCCATATTGATAAAAAATATATTCAGACCCTAATAAATACATATGGTGAGGCAACTCAAAAAAGATAAACTATAGTTGGTAAACGCATAGGGTGGAATATTCAAATTTGCCTGTTATCAAATAAATAATTTTTTTAAATTGGCATGTCCTTCTCACCTATTAAACTAGCCAACTGTTTAAGTGAAAGTAACTAATACTGACAAGAACACATGAATATGTTCCTCTTAAAAAATTACTTATGGCAGTACAAATGAGCTCAGGCATCTTGGAAGAGAATTTGGCAATGTCCAATAATATCCAGGCCATAAATACATATGTTCCTCTCCTTGGGCTCTCAGAAGTGTAATTACAATCTGTTGAAAGGAAAGAATCTCAGAAGAGGAAGTTGCTCTCATGAAGATATTCTTGATTGGATTATGTGTGGTACAGAAAAAAAAAAAACAAACAATCTAAATATTTAGAAAGAAAGAGTCAAATCAATTGTGGTACACCCCTGGGAGGACCATTAGACAAACATTACAAAAGAAAGTTCACTAAACACAGGATGGTATCTTGGTTTGAATCTGGAAAAGAAAAAGGGCATTAGTGTGAACAACCCAGTGAACTACAAGTAAAATTTGCATTTTAGTTGATAACATTATATTCCTACTGGTTAGTGCTAGCACTGGTGAATTTTTTAGATTTAACGAATGTCCTGTGGTCACATTATCATGTAAGTTGTGTATGTTATCTTGTACCATATAAAATGTTATCTATCATGAGGAGAAACTGGATGAAGAGTAGACAAAATTGGTTATCTTTGCAACTCCCTATAAATTTAACTGTATTTCAAAATCAAAAGTTTACTGTTGAATTTGTATATCACTCTGTAACAACAATTATGTGTCAAATAGAAAACATATCTGATTGCCACCCATACAACTATTACAGTCTATGGGATATCCACTTTAATATAACTTGAAGGCAAAAGGAAAAGGCTAATTATTACATGAATGTAGCTAAGATGAAAAAGGATTTTTCCCCTGTTTTCACTTATTTCTCAACTTAACAGAATATTATTTGGTTTTGCATAATTTTAAAATTATTTGTACAGCCAAAGACCAGACTTTACAAGGTGTGCATATGACCAGGTTCCCTTGTAACCAAAGGAAATCCACAGAATAACCGTTCATGAAGTTTACACCAGTCAGGTAAGGGCAGGCTGTTTGCAGTCTGTCACTCTACATTTAATGGTAAGGCTAAAAGTAGTCTACAATAAATGAGTCATTTATTAACTCTCAATAACCAAAGATAATACACCTACATCAAATTCAATCCTGTATGGGTCTCCCTGGTGGCACAAGGGGTTAAGTCTCAGCCCTATGACGCTATCTGCAGCCACTGCAGCACAAGTTCGATCCATAGCCAGGGAGCTACCCACATGGTGCAGCAGACCTCTCCTGTCTGGTCCGCTGCTCACCTCAGCAGTGTATTTCAATCTGCCTGTTCTGCTCCCCACTCTGTCTCTGGTGAATCCTCTCACCCCACACCTCTGGCCTATACCCCAGCTCTTATATGCATAAATAAATAGATCTTTTTTTAAAAAAATGCAATCCTGTATCACAAGTCAGCTATCACTGAAAAAGGAAGGCTCCCTCAGAGGAAGCTATTGTTGCATGGAATTGTCAATTGACAGTATCTCAAGTGCTATCAGGGGTACCTGGTATTATTAAGCACAGGGAGAGTCACCACCCCCTTTTCTCTCCCTACTTTGGTGGCTAGCCATAATCTAGAACAGGATTTTACAGAAAGATCTGCTCTCCATGCTCTGGATTCTCCAGGAAAATTCTGATTCTAAGAGATGTTTCACAGTGACGTCAGTTAGATTCCTTATCACAGCAGTAGAAGCTACGAAGTGTCGTCATAGGGCCTGCTGGATGGTCCAGGCCAGGATTCATATCTAGGGGAGGAGAGACAGGCCAGACCAGGATTCTGGATTCACTTCTTCGTGAGGATAAACTAGAGCTGGTGGGGAGGCCCAGTGCTCCCAGCAACCCACCTTCACATATACTCACTTGCCCTGCAGATGATTGATTGGAAAATATTTTACTCTTTCTCAACATAACTAAAGTTTATATAATGCTACATGGTTATTAATTTAATTTTTTAGATAGTTTTAAGTGAAACCAAATGAAAGAAATCTACTGTAAACCATCTATCTCATAAGGGATTAATATATAATATGAGGAACATATTAGATATTATCTGTATGAGGAATACATAAAACTCAATAGCAAAAAACAAACAAACATAAAGACCCCACACACAGTGAACTCAATTATAAAATGGGCAAAGGACTTAGTCTATTTTCCAAGGAGTCATATAAACCCTGCAGTACATGAAGTTTACACTAGTCAGGTCTATTATCACTAATAACCAGGGAAATGCAAATCAAACAATCACTTCACACCTGTTAGAATGGCTACTATCAAAAAGACAAGAGATGATCAAGGATAGTAAGGACATGGAGAAATGGAACCTCTATGCACTGTTGACGGGAGTACAACTTGGTGCAGCCTCTAGGAAAGACAGTATGAAAGTTCCTCAAAAATTTAAAAAAGAACTACCATGTAATTCAGCAATTTCACTTCTGGATATATTTCCAAAGAACATGAAATCATTATCTGGAAGAGATATCTGCACCCCTATGTTCCTTGCAGCATTATTTACAATTGTCAGGACATAAAAACAACCTAAATGCTGACTAACAGAACAGATCAATGGATGAGAAAATGTTATGTATAACACACACACGCACACACACACACAAGAAATATTACCCAGCAGTTAAAAAAGTAGAAAATCTTTCCTTTTGTGACAGCATAGATGAAACTTAAAGGCATTATTCTAAGTTTAAGTCACCCAAAGAATAATAAATGCTGTATGATTTCACTTATATGTAGAAACCAAAATAAACCAAACATAGAAATAGGAAATAGATTGGTGGAACTTCTTTTGAGGGGATAAGACAGGGGACGGTACATGGATGAAGGTGGCCAAAGGGTACAAACTTCCTGTTATTTAATGAATAATTGGAGGGTGGTCTATGCTGTATTATAAAAAGACCAGGTCTTTGAAAGTTTCTTAACACACAAACAGAACAGGAGACAATGGATGTGTTTACCAACATTATTGTAATCATTTTGCAATATATACAAACATCAAATCATCATGCTGTACATCTTTAACCTACATAATGTTATATGCCAACGATATCTCATTACAACTGGAAATTAATTAACTAATATGCGTTGGAGAAATGAAATACAGAAAAATCCACTCTTCATTCTTTTCTCCTTCCTACTTGAATATTTACTTTTTTAAAGAAAAAAGAGAGGGCCTCCCGGTGGTGCAGTGGGCTGAGCACAGCGCTGTGAAGCTGTCCGCAGCTTCTGCAGCGTGAGTTCAATTCCCGGCTGGCCAGGGAGCTAGCTACCCACACGGTGCAGCACACCTCCCCTGTCGTGCTCACTGCTCCCTTCAGCAGTGTTTTCAGTCGTCTGCCTGTTCTGCTCCCAGCTCTGTCTGGTGAATTCTTCTCACCCTCCCATGCCTCTGGCCTGTACCCCAGTTCTTGTATAAATAAATAAATCTTTAAAAAATTGTTTAAAAAATAAAGAAAAAAGAGAGCTTGGAGGAAAGAAATGCAGGCAAAAACCTTTGTAAATTTTAAAGCACTATTCAAATATTAGCTAGCTTTTAATCTTCCCCTCACTGCTGGCCTAGCAATCTTCCTGTCTTGGTTTTTAAATCTGTTTCCACTGTTCATCTGCATTTCAGCTTCCAAAGCTTCATTTCTACCACCTTGTAATTTTCCTTTTGATCTGCATTTTAGCCAATTTAGTGAGGTTTTCAAGGCACTGGTTGTAAATCTGATCACTCCACCATATTCCACCAGACACTTAACAATCTATCTCAAAACACCATGGGACAGAGGGAGAACACATTATTCCCACTTTACAAATGAAGAAACTGAGGTCTAGGAGGGTGCAGATTGCAGGTCTAGAGTATGTTGTAAAATTTCATCTCTGGGACAGATAGAAACACGCAATGAGTAACGAGGTAGAGATGTTGAGGTTTTCAGTGATTGTGCCCAAACTTCTCTTCTGTGCTCCCACTTCACTCTCTTCCTGGGCGTTCTCACCCTTATCAGTCACTACCACTCAGGCTGGTGGCTCCCCAATCTATTTCTCAAGCCAGCCCTCCCTTTGGAACAGCAGCCCATGTGCTCAACTGCTGAGCGGGGGCAGAGGTCGTGTGAGCTTCTCAAACCCATAAGGCAAAACTCAATTCATCACCTTTCTCTTCAACCTGGGCTGCTTTAGAAATCCTTGTCCTGGTGAATAGCAGCACCATACACCCCAATATTCAGAAACCTGGAAGTCACCCTCTGTATCAAATTGGTCACATGGTATCCACTCCCTTCTATTCATACAATCCTCAAAATCCTTCTCACCCAATGCCTCGAGCAATTGTCCAGAGCTGTGCATGCAGTGGAGACTTCCCTTGTCAAGACTTCCCTGACAGTTTCTCTGGACTTTCTTAAGGAATCCAGTTTCCTGCCCCACAATTTCCACAATCTGCACCCTCCTCCAGAGAATGTGTGTTAATAAATGAAGCTTTTTTTTTCTGTAAAGCAGCTGAATGCAGATGAAGACTGGATCCATAGGATTGGAAACTTGTGTGCAGGGGGTAGATGAAAGCCATGTGGTTGGAAGGAAGTACCAGATGCCCTGGCTTACGTCACATTCGCATTGCAAGCACAGCATTTTTCTCTCTGTGTGTTTGCTGGAATAGTCTTTGAGGGTAGGGCAGGTCTCCAGCTGGGGGCCATCTGAGGCTGTATTTGTAGAGTAATCACATTGTTTGTATAGAGATTGTAGGATTGTTGGGGGCAGGCTCAAAGCAGGAGTAAGTCACCCTCTGGCACCACCCCTGGGCTGAGAGAGCTTCCCTAGAGGGAAGAGTGGTAAGAAACCAGCAGGAAAGCGCACACAAGGCTGGATATCCTCAGACAAGAAGACATGGGAGGCCATGGCCCTAACTGGAGTGAGCCAATCGAAGCAATTCTCTAAATCTCTTCCAGCCACTGGAATGCTAGATAAGAGTGAAATTCAAGACTTTCCTTACATCTTTACACCCCCTGAGTCATCAGAAGAAATTTCAGTGTTTGAACAGGGTAAGTCAAGCCCAAACTACAGGCTCCAAAATCTCTTATTAAAGCCAAAGAGTCAGATAATGGTAATCACACTGAGGTCTGCTAAAATTTTACCTATTGTGGCATAAAAGTATACTAGTGCTTCCTCAATATTTAAAAATACAAAGTGGTAGGTCACTTACACGTGGACTCAATAAGACGGAAGCAGTTAAATGCAAAAATACTTATTTTTAATCCACAATGTTATAATGACAGAAAATAAATCACACAATAGAAAACTAGTTTTGAAGAACTGTTACAATACAGATACAATATATCCTAAGTCGTGTTCTTGTAAGTTAAAAGCTAAAAGCAAGACTTCTTAGAGATAAATAAAAAGTGTATTTCTTTGCCTTGAGGGAGCTGTAGTCTGGGGCTTTTTGCTTTGGAGGACTTTCAAATCTGTATTAGGTTTTTGCATTAGAAACTTCTGAATAATTAGGTCAATTTCTTATGGTAATTTTATTTCATAAAAATACTTCAACTTCCTGAGCAAAATTCATCTCTGATTCAATTAGTTTTGTAATCCAATTCATAAAAACACTTCAAAATGCAAACAAAAATATCATCTGTGACAGAAATACATTTCTAGCTTTTCAGTTATTTGATTTTCACAAAATGAACCAAGTTATATTCACCGATGCGATGGAAAGCACCCAGACTTAACTAAAAATAATCAGGAAATTCTCAATAAGAAAGAAACCTCATTTCCATCTTTCTGAAGTTTGCTCCAACTATTATTACTAAAGCAGCACTGTGAATGTGTAAACACAAGTCTGCTCCTCCAGCCACTTCCAAGGCACTGCCTGCAAGGCAGTGGTCAAAATGTGGGTTTAGGACACACAACTGTGCTTGTTCTAGCTACCCAGGGATTCAAGAAATTCTCAAGACACTGAGGAGCAGCAAGAAGTGTTTTCTAGAGCCTTGCCATCTTCTCTGTGGGGAGCTTACCAGTCACATTGTGACCTTACTTCCCTTGAGATCTACCACTCTAGCACGTAACTCCAGAATGTGGTCCACCATTCCAGAGAGTCATTCCAGAATATAATCCCTGATTCCAGAGTAGAATCCCAGAATGTAATCAACCATGCTAGAGTGTGACTCCAGAATATCACACTACTCTAGAGAATAACCCCAGAATATGATCCACTAGTCCAGAGCGTAATCTAGAGAGTAATTCACCATTCAAGAATATAATCTACCAATCCAGAGCACCTCAAGTTTCTCATTTGCTAACCAATGAGCTAGATTGATAGTCTCTAGATGGCCCTCCTACTCTAAGGTGCTAGCACTCCCCTAAACACAGCATGGGAGTGACTGAGGAAAACTGAAGGCAGAAGGAAGGGTCAGCCAGAGTAGGTACTCCCATGAGGTACTCCCTGAGTCCTGGCAAACCTGGGCACTGTTTAGAAGGCCCAATTTGGATCTTGCTCAGATCATATCACTTACTGCGGCTGGACTGTGACATCCTAGGGCAAGAGGATGTCCCTGCTGAGAACCTAGACACCGACACTTCTAGACCACTCCCTGAGTAACCAAGACTCCGATTCCTCATCCAGCTCGTCCTGAGCCTGTTTCCTGGTCCTTGGTGACACTTTGTCCCCCTGTTCTGTCATTCTCAGGGCAACTGTGTTGCTGTTTGCTAGCCCAAGTGGTAGGTGGGCAGAGCTAGGGTTGTAGATAAGGTGTCCACTCCAGGCTCCCTGCAGGGAGAGGCAGAGCAAGGGGTATGGCTCAGGGGCTGGTCTTTCCTTGTTGTCTCTTTTCAAAGTCAAAATTTAAGGAGTCTGAGAAACCTAAATTAGAACCTGATCTGCCAGGTCTGTATCAAAGTATATTTGTCAGAGTACAAGAAGAGAAAATGATGGATCTAATAGTTTGTTAGCTTATTGAATGAATTGTCAGTTTCTATACAAGTGTATGTGGATGTCCATTTGAACTCCTGGGCTTCGTGCACTCATCTTGCTGCTTCATAAACTGGGTTCAGCCGGATTGTGACTTCCTGCAGAGGGAAATCTGCTGTTGCCATACACACCTACACAGGCACATGCATGCACACAGGTGCCAATGCATGTACGTGTGCACCCACACATATGGCATATGCATATGGCATGCAATGTGCATACTCCCTGTTCCCATCTACTGAAAGGAGAAATAATTTAACAATGATTCATCATTTCAATGGTTAAATGTTAAACTCACTTAACAACTGGGGGAGGGCAAAAAAGCATGAACTATAAAACTGGACAAAAATCTCTCAACAAGAATACAGTGTGGATGTTTCTAAATCAGAAAGGAATTTCAAATTCCTCTAATCCAGTGGTTCTCAAACATCAGGATTACATGGAAGTGATTGTCGTAACAGATAGCTGGCCCTACAGGAGTTTTAGTCAGGAAGTCAGGGAAAGTGTCTGAGAACTTGCATTTCTGCAAATTCTCAGGAGAGGCTAATGCTGCTGGATCCTAAACCATAGTTTGAGAATCTCTGGTTTGGTCTAACCTCTTGTTTTAATGATGAGGAAATTAAAATTTAGAGATGTAAGCTTCAGGAGGGCAGGGACATTGGTATGGGCTTACATAGTGTCCAGGAGACAAGAGGCCTCCCATAAATATTTACTGCCTGATTAATAAAACAACTGACTCAATAAATCCCTATATTCCTCTGGCACTACTGTCATAGTTTACATCAGCCTCCTACATTCCTGTCTTAATGTTCCCAAGTTAGCCATGAACCAAAATTTGCTCTGCCAGGTGCCTAAAGACCACCGTGAGTGTAAAAGTCTTTACCACTAGACCTCTGTCTTAGCTGGAACCAGAGGTCATTTGCTCCAGGCCAGAGAGTTGACTCAGGGTCCAGCATTATCATTCTGAGGTTCTAGAAAGAATATCTTATTCCAGAGACCCCTCAGTGTCAAGGGTCTGCTGCAGGAAACAGGGCTACCTCTCCGAAGAAGGCATGAGATGGACCCTGGGAAAAGAACCACAATGATATTAATCCCTGTGTCTCTTCATCCTGCGTCTGAAACCACAACCATGTAGGAGCACTTGGAAGGGAAAGAGATTACAATGTCCACCACCAGCCTTCTGGAAAATTCTCCCAATGACCTCAGGGAATATTGGCCCATTCTTACAGAAGGCAGCCCTCCCTATAATTCCTCTGGCTCACTGCTAGATGAATGCCCTCTCTAGGTTATTGTTTCCTGATGAGGAAGAGAGAATCACCATTAGAACCCTACAGAGATCATTGCTGCGGGCAAAATCCATGGCTGGATGCAAACCGCAGTTTGGAAAGCTTGAGAAACAGAGTATTTGCACAGCCTTTAAACATCTCACCAAAATTGTTTACGTGGGGGTTTTAACATGAGTCTACAAATTCTGTGATATTCCTCCCTCCAGGAAGTGAAGCCTAACTCCCCTCTCCTTTAGTGTGGGCTGGATTTCATAATTTACTTCTACTGGATTATGAGAAGGAAGGAATGACAGCTTTCCAGGAGATTAACCTGGCAGGTGCCTCTGTAACTAAGAGGTCAAAGTTAACATCACCCATGAGAAGTCATACTGATATGATATGATATGATATGATATGATATGATATGATATGATATGATATGATTACATGAAAAAGATACTTCACCTCTCCGGTAAGCCTACCCAAAATGCACAAGCACAATCTAACCATGAGAAAATATTACACAAACCCAGATCTGATGATGTTCTCGACATAACTGACCAATAGCCTCCAAAAGTGTCAGTGAATAAAGCTTATTCATTAGTTGATAGCACTGTGTCAATGTGAACATCTTGGTCAGGAGCAACAGACTCCCGACAATGCAGGGTATTGAAATTAAGGGAAGCTGTGTAAAGGAAGCAGGGAATCTAAACTATTGCCACAACTTTACATGAAACTAAAATTTACCCCAAAATAAAACCATTTAACAAAAAATGTGGATCCGTCCTTTATTCATCATAAACCCAGCAGGTGACCCTCTTCCCACAGACAGACAGGGGTCCTTTTTCCAGGTAAGAAGGGAATGGAGCTATGCCTAGCCCTGAAAATCAAGTGCAGAGAGCTGGTTACCGTGCCTGACTGCCCCTGCAGTGACTGCCCCACCACAGTGAGGTAGCTTTCGCTTGCTCTCAGATTTTCAGGAGCTGGCTTCTCTCTTGCTCCTCCTCCCAATACCAGCCCCAGTGCCATATTGCCATATGTGAGGGTGTGTGAGCATATGTGTGAGGGTGTCCAGTCTACATTTGTCTTGGGAAGTGGCTTCCCCCTCCCCAATGTGCTGGACCAAAACAGCCTGGGCAGATTTCATGATGGCGGCAAGAAGCACGGTGCCACACTTTCACCTGTGGTTCCTTCCTGGTAAAGCCACTAGGTTAGTAAAAGATGATGTTGACTGAGATATAAAATGCATGAACTTGTTCATAATCACAAAAGTTTTAATTTCCCATTTTTCCAGGACTCTTAATTGTTATTTGAAAATAAAAATGAAAGTAAGCACTGCCCTTTTCCCAAATGCTGGAAACTTTAGACAAAAGGTTCATCACGCTGAGCCTCCCCTGGTGGCTCAGGTGGTTGAGCGCAGCGCTGTGAAGCTGTCCACAGCCTCTGCAGCGAAGGTTCGATTCCGGCCGGCCAGCCCGGTGAGGGCCCCACATGGTGCAGCAGATCTCTCCTGTCCTGCCCGCTGCTCCCTTCAGAAGTGTATTTTGGTTGTCTGCCTGTTCTGCACCCTGTTCTGTCTCTGGTGAATCCTCTCACCCTCCAGCACATCTGGCCTGTACCCAGGTTCTTGTATAAATAAATAAATAAAATATTTAAAAAAAACAAGGTTAATCATGTTGCATACACATTTGCTAAGGATGACAGTAGTTATCATTTACTGACTACTATCTCTAAGCTTGGCATACCACAATATTTCACAAAAAGCATCCCTTCCACCACCCCCAATACATTTGGGCAAATAGAAAAAAGATACCCCCTTCTGACAGTCACAGACCCCCAAGTCAGATATAAGACTTGGAGTGAGGATGGAATTTCTCTCCTGGGTGGTGTCCTCAACCACCAATAAGGTGATAAGGTGACCACTAGCTGGATTCCAGATCTCTGCAACTCTTGCCTGTACACAATTGGTCCAACATTACGTAAGTTATACTTTTTTAATACTTTCAATAGGTTAGGTGTCATTATATTCCTTTTACAAACATGGTAATATTTATGGACATATTCAATATCACAGAAAGTGGAATAGCCAGGATTTGAACCAAGGCCTCTCTGACCCCAAAATGGATGTTTATAATTACTTCCAGGATCATGAGATTTTATAACCGCTGGAATGCTGACAGGAGCAAATAGTAATATTGCTGGCACATATCATATCAACTGCAATTCTCCTTACTCTGCCTTTGACCAAAGCAGCAAATCTTGCCTTTTTCTCCACCCTTTTTAGTAGCATCTTAAAAAGTAACATCACAAAATGGGAAATTTTATTTCTCCATATTTGAGGTTAGGAGGAAAACTGATCTGGCAAGAATATTCCCCAGATGAGAAATAGTGGGGGTGGCTGAATTGGAACTCATAATGCTAAGAGGTTCAGGGGATAGCGAAGGTCAAGCTGTGGGAATGTAGGGTTTGGGAGGCAGCAGGATGTAATAGAATTGAGCCTGCAAGATGGAGGGGATGCCAAATCTTCAGTAAAAACTGCCCTCATAAAAATGTGAAATTGAGAAATAATAACAAAAATGTATTGACCACTTATTAAACAATTCTAGATGCTTTGAGTATAGTGATTCACCAGTCCTTACAACTCTGTGCAGTAGGCACTACTCTTGTCCTATTTTAGGAATGAAGGATCTGGAAACATAGTAGAGACTCTCCCAAGGTCATGGGGACAGACCATGAACCAAGGATAACTCCAGAGCCATGCGGAATTACGCATGGCCCTTGATACCAAATTTAACCAACCATTCAAGTAATAGGGGATCCCCAAAGACATCTGGGCTATACTACCTGCTTTAAGGGACCAGATTCTGTGCTTAAACACATTGTACACATTTTTTCATCTAGTCTTCATAGGAAGCCCATTTTATAGATGAGAAAATGGAGGCTGAGGGAGATAAAATAACTTGTCCCAATCACACATCTCACAAGTGGCACATAAGAGCTCAGATCAATGAGAAGTAGAAACAAGGTTTTTCAATCACTAGGTCTCAGACACAGTCCTTCCTCTCATTGCCAGGGGTGCCAATATCCTTCTCCCCCTCTAGTGCTCCTAGTTTCAGATCATCTAGCCAGATCTGTTCAGTTAAGAGCAATAAGGTCTTATGGTTGATTCAGAGCATCTCACACAAAAACTTTGGAAAAATTAATGTCACTTAATACATATTTGTGGAATGAATGAAGGAACGTCCAGTATGGCACTGTGGCCTGTGAAGGGACAGACCCTCCATAGTCATGCCTCTCAGGACTTACGATCTCAGCAAGGAGGAGAGGTAAACATAACTCAAACAGCAAAATAAAAAGTTGTCTGTTGTGCAGCCAATCATGCCATAAGTGGTAGGGGGGCACCACAGCAGCTGGAATCATAAAGGACCAGAAGATCTAAGTTAGAAAATCAAAACCCCTAAAGGAGCTTCTCAAAGTCACCTTAAAGAGATGAGGTGGTGATGTTACAGGGCAAGCCCGATATAAAATGGGTTGCTTGACTGTGGGTCCTTACCCACACGCTTAAAAGGGACTGACACTGCAGGCACACACAAAAGGTTAACAAAAGGTTTATTTACAAGGGAAAGGGAAATGAGGAAATGTACAACTCAGGGAGAAAAGAGGGAGGGAAATTCTTAAATGGGTCCTACCCGTTCCAACAACCTGGAATCCCAAATGAACTGCCCATACCAAACAGTGCCTGGCCAAGAGCACCAGCCAAGAAGAGAGAGACCCCACTAACATGGCTGGTTATAAACACAAACCAGAGAAAAATGGCTGCTTAACTCTACACTTAGGTCCTCGCAATCTCTCTTTGGGGATCATGGGATTTGTAGTTCCCAGTGTCTTGGTGGAGTGCGGGTGGCATCCACAAAGCCTGTATGGAATTTGCTCAGGACATCCTTTCCCCCTAACAGTGAGACTTGAATAAAGTGCAAGGCTAACAGTTATGCTGTATGCATGCCCATGGTGTCCCGGCGGGCATCTACTTAGGGAACACTCATGTTATGCCAACTGTTAAGTAGTTTGATTCACCTTCTGCAGTCAGTCAGGATAGCCTCGGTCATGCCACTAGCCATTAGCATGACCCGGAAATTAGAGAGGCCTACAGCAACAAGGACTTATCATTCCTTCTACAGTATCACATACAGTGGCAGAGTTCTCCTCCACATTCTCCCCCATGTGTGACCCAGGCTAAGGGAGTAGCTTCCACCCAGTGCCTGAACAACCTTTTCGGACTTCCCACCAGTGGGGGCACCTGTACTCCCACACATCTTCTTTGATCACAGTGAGTCACAAGGCCCCACTTGAGTTGAACAGGTCATGTGTACAGATGAACAATAGCATTCTGCCAAGATGTAAAGAAAGATGCTGTCCCTGGGTGGGTGAGGATTTCCTTGAAAACATAAAAAAAGAGACAAACAACAGGGGTTCCCGCCCACCTGTCTAGGAAGCTAATGCCTGAAGGCCTTTCTAGGGACACACGACCATCCCTGAGCATCTCCTTTCAACAAAAGACTGATCCCTCTGTGACCTGTTCACACCCCAAAGTTGGACAAGGAAAACAAAACTGGTAGGCATTTGTAAGTGTCTATTGCCCAATAGCTCCACGCTTTCACATAATTGTTCTGGCTCTGCTGAGCCTTCTTTTGAAATAGTGGACTTAAAATACCCTTCAACTATAATTAAAACATCATGGTATTGGCATAGAAATGGACAGGCAGATCAATAGACCAGAAAAGATAGCCCCAGAATGTGTAAAAACTTAATTTATGATAAGAAAGGCATCTTGGATCAATGGGGAATGGAAGAATTATTCAACAGATGACATTAGGACAGTAGGCTAGCAAATTAGAAGAGAAAATCAATTTTTAGCCTTAATTCATACTACATGCCAACATAACTTTAATTCCAGATGCATTTGAGAATTAGAAAAATTTACATTTGTACAGTCATAAAACAAGAAAATCTGCCTTCGTCACCATTATTTACCACAGCATATTTACTTCTGTTTTTGTTAATAGAAGAAATCATACATAAGATAAACTGATTATATAGCAAAATATCTTTAAACATTTCTATCAAAATAACTGCAGTTAAAATACAGAGCAAGCACAAATATTTACAGGCAGAAAAAAAGATTTCCATCAGTTAATATATAAACAACTCATGCAAAATACAACAGAAACATTTTAGAGTTTGCAGAGAAAAATGAACAAAAAACGTTTGTAGACAAGTCACTTAAAAAGATCAAGTTTAAAAACACATTCACAGAAGAATATTCAAAACACATGAATAATTAAAAAACTATAACAGTGCAACACTGATGGCTGCTGCTTATCTAAAAATTGAAACAGGTTTTTAAAATAATGCCCAATTCTATATAGAGATGTTTTTATACATTTTGATAGGTGATTTTACTTGCTTAACTGTTGGAATGCAATTGGGTAATGTATAAGGATTCTTAAACAGATACTAATATAACCTAATGTTTGTACTTTCTATAATATATCATAAAGAAGTAACTTTCAGATATGAAAAAAAGATTTTATATTCAATCATATTCATCTTAACTGAAAAATTAGAAATAACATGATTTCAGGCAAGAATATTTTAGCAGATCACGGGGACATATATGTAACTGATGCCCTATCCTAAAAAAGGTGCTTACAAAGAGTTTATAATAACCTGGAGAAATGTTTCTGTTGTAAAGTTATGTAAACAAGGTAGTCTAAGAAACGAATGCATATACAATACAAAATTACACAGAGCAAAATCCTGAGAAAAAGTCAGCAAACGTTTATTGCAGTTGGCTCAAAGTGATTAATTTTTCTATTTTCCCATATGCTTAAATTACTTCAACATGAGAAAAATAAGCATCTTGATTTTTAATCATGACTGAGAGTTGACTGCGTCATGCTGAGCACTTAACAAAATTAAGGCACAAGCATCTACAACTAAAGGCCGAAGAAAATCTCTCACATGTTCTAGATGCCAGATATGCTCTGATGCCATATTTCAATATTGTCATTAGGTGTTATTATTATCCCTATTTTACAGATGATTTGATGCACAGAGAGATGAAGTATCTGTCCCAAAATCACACAGCTAATGAGTTTGTAATAGAGTCAAAATTTGAACCAAGTCAAACTGGTTCAAATGATTTGATGCACAGAGAGATGATTTGATGCACAGAGAGATGAAGTATCTGTCCCAAAATCACACAGCTAATGAGTTTGTAATAGAGTCAAAATTTGAACCAAGTCAAACTGGTTCCAAAACCAAAACTTGTAAGCACACTATACAGTGATGACTGCATTTAATCATTGCAACAGGCCTATGGATACCATTTTATAGACAAGAACACTGAGGTTTTGACATATTAAGGACCACAGTTGCAGGGCTAGCAAGAAAGGTGATCCTAAATAAACTCAGGTGTTCTGACTCTGGAAGCACCCTTTCCCCACCCCACTCCCACCTCCCATTCCTCACCAATGGGCAAATGTCCTCACTGAATAGCTGATACCTAGAGGTCCTACCATAGAGCCCCATCAGGAAGGTTTCTGGCACAGGCAGAGCACCACCCTGGGGCAACTATTCTTCAGTAGTTTTCACATGAATAGTTCTTTGTGAGAAGGAAAGAGCTTATTGGCCATATTGGTTGAAGAAGTGGCATGGCAGGCTAACTGCCTACAAGATGCAACCTTAAGGAAGATCATGATCACTATATTCTCAACCTTGTCTTATGTTTCCCTGCAAATTCAGGCTAGAAGAATAGATGATACTGACCTTAATGTTTATCCTAAGACATTAGGAAAATGTTGATACTTTTTTTCCCTCTTTCTACTGGTTAAATTATAATATTCAAGCCAAGAGATTCCTAGAGAAGGAGAAAAAGATAATGAAGACAGCAGAAAGGAAATTGTGCAGGGGAAGGAGGTAGAATAGCTTCATATGAAAATAAACGGAAAATAATTTTAATGGACACTTTTTGAGCCCTACTATGACACACAGGGTTTCAGACTTTTAACTCAGTAATTTAATATGTATAACTCATTTAATCCTCATAATAATCCCATCAGTGGGTGTTATTATCATTCCCATTTTACAGATGAGAAAACTGTGGTACAAAGTTGTATGGCTAGTTAGAGACACAGCAGGATTTGAACTCTACTGTTTGACCCCAGAACCCAAAGCTTTTAATTACTTGGCAAATCTGAAGGAAGCAAACTTTGAATAGAGCAGTTGCTTAAATAAGCGGAGAGAAGGAAATTCACTTTTGGGAATTTGGAGAAATAAAAGCTGGAAAGGCATATGTCAAATGGTCATTCAAATCTGTCTAAGCACTTTGAAAGATAGAATCAGCTTTGTTCTATGAATGTTATACCGTCTAGTGGTCCTGCATTGTGGGAGGTGTTCTTCATGCATCTGGCAAACCCTTGAGGCCCTGAACAGTATTCATGACCTGGAATTCCTTATCACAGTATGCCTGAGCCATCTCTGTCAGGGTCAATGATGGGGTCTGGAGTTATGATCTTTGGAGGCACTTGGGGTTATTGTGTAGTGTTGGGTTATTATAATTAGGTAAAGTGATAGGCAGGTTGGATTTTGCCAAATAGTTGAATTATTGCCTTGATATGGACAGTCTGTCCCCTTTTAATGTTGCATTAGAGGAGTAAGAGGAAATGGTGAAATAAATAAAGCTAGTGTGACAAGGAACAATGCTGAGAGATAAGCGTTCTCACACTGCCAGCCACACAAGGTCAGTTGCAATCATCACAAACATGGTGTTCTTGACTCAAAGCTTTAGGTCACACTTCCCAAGTGTTGTCTCAGCTTTTGCTGAATTGTCTTGTGTGGGTATTGGGCTCAAATAAGTACAGGTCAGTAGGAAGAGGGTAAAGCAATTTATAGCTATAGCTAAAGGAGATTTAGCAAAATCTGGTTGCCTTTCACTCCCTCAATTTCTTTTCTTTACTAGTGTTACTGATTGGCATAAGAATAATCAACACGGAGTGGGCTATAGAAACATGAAATATCTGATTACTATTTTCTGGTCTTAACTCTGTGGAGTGTTGGTAAAAATTTTTAGAAAGCCCTGATCTGCAGTGCTTGCCAATTTATGCAGCGTAAATAGTCATGACACAGCCAACTTTAAATTACCAATATCTTATCATTGAACACAACGCTGAGAAGTGATATAGCAGTAATGCATCATCATGGTGTTCCCAAATGTCCCATTATTCCCATGAGACAAATATTAGATATAAATAATGTCAAGAATGTAGACAACATAAAATGTAGTGAAATAGCTAGAAAGTGATCAGTTTTAAGCATTTGATGTTTATCTAATTTAATATTTATTAATAGCTGTATTTGACGGCTGGATAGCAAGATTCCTGATAATTTAACAACTGGCTATTGTGAAATGGTATGAGCTGGCTCTAACATACCATTGTTCCTAATCCTGCCCAGGTATCACCACTGTATTTCCAATCCCTAGGTGGTCAGGGTCGCCACATGCTATTGAGCACTTGAACAATGCATTACACAACCTGCTTAACCCAGCACAGCAACCCTCTAGGTGATGTGCAAACCAGGGCATACCTTGGTTCTTCATTCCATATTCCTTTCTTCTCCCCTATTCTCTTCTACCTGACTATTTTGGTTAGGTAGGCCGTAGAGAATTCTCTGATACTTATTTCTTTTCCAAGATTCATGGATCATCTTCTTCATCATTGCTACATTTGGCTGCTCCCTCTAAGTTCTGGGCTCCTAACATAATTTATTTTTAAACATCAGAGCAATAGTATGAAGTAAGCATTAAATATCACAGCTTTTGGATAAGGGAACCCAAGAGAGTTTAAGCAACTTGCTTAAGATCACACAAATAGAGAAATGCCAGAGCCAGGACTCTGATCCAGATGTGTCTGGGTCCAAAATCAGTGCTCTGTCCTCTGTACCAAGTCACCAAGATTCATTCCTCTTGGTAAAACCCAGCCTTCAGCACTGGAGGGTCTCATGAGCAGAAGACACTCAGTCAAAGTTTCACCATGAGAGTCGTGCTGAAATGGGCTCAAGAGGTTGGCAGGGTCTCCTATCCCCAACAAGCGTAGAATCAAAGGGGCAGCAGTGAAGCCAACTACTTTTTAAATGTTAACAAGAGCATTTTGGTTGTGTCACTTTTATATAATAAAGGCTACCAGCTTGTCTTTTATTTAGCAGTTGTGGGAAGGGAGAGGTTTTGAAAGGGACTACTTGAAAAGAACATAGAGGAAGAAGTCTGTTTATTCCTATGGGGACATCTTTCTAACATGTTTTCTGGGAAACTGTTCCTTCCCACACACTATGGGAATGGAACAGCCATCCCCAGAAGTTGAGAATGAACTTAGAACCAAGAGCAGATCAGAGAAATGTCAAGAAAGCAGACAAGGTTAAGGGAAGCCACAGCCAGTCTCAGCCCAGACTGGGCAAGAAGGCGAGAGGGCAGTGAACTCTGGTGGCCAATAGTATTTGAAAAGTCTGACCAGTAGTCGCAAAGACGCTTAGGCACATGGTCCCTTGAATGTTTAAGAAGTCTGAAGCCTTTCCTCAGTGGGACAGCTATGCTAAGAAAAAGGTCACTTCCAATAGAATTGTTCTCAAACAGCAGGAAAAAGAACCACAATCAGTAATTTGATTCCAAGACTGCATGAGAACATGGAGCCCAACACAGATCCATGGTCTACATCAGGTTCCCAGGGCAACAGATAAACAAACAAAAATAGTGACGTAGCTTTGTGTTACCTAATAATAAATACTCCCAAACTTAAAGATTTAAAATGACCTTACATTTATTTGTTCATGATTCTTCATCCTGGACTGGGCTTGGTGAAAACAGCTTGTAAGCTGAATTGGCCCAACTGGAAGTGAAGGATCCACTGGCAAGATGGCTCATACTGGTGCTGTTGTTGGCTGGAAGTTGGCTAGGATTGGTGAGCAAGAGTCTTGGTTTCTGCTGTCAGCTGAGCTGTGGATTCTCCTGTGTATGGCTTCTTCCCCATAGCATAGTATCCTTAGGGCAGTTAGACTAACAATGTACTGCTGGCTTTCCAAAAAATGAAAAAATATATATATAAAAGCAGTTGTCAGGGATTCTTAAGGCCAAGACCCAAAAGTTGGTTCAGCATTAGTTACCTTGAATGCCACTGTTTAAAGCAATCATAGGGCTGGCCTGGATTCCAGGAGAGGGGAATTGTGTGAGCAGCCACATGGAGGCATAGTTCCCTGGGAATTGCCAAGGAAACAGACTACCATAGAATTTGGTTTTTCTCACTAATCTGATAAATATTCTATGCTCAGCAGTGTAACTTCAGTGCATGAATAAAAAATAAATAAATTAAGCTGGAGTTACAAGAAAGCAAAACATATATAAATAATAGAATAGCAACAACAGCAGCAACTGCAATTCAGAGAAATGGTCCTAAATATTAGATACCAAATTTGAATAGCCAACATGGTGGAATGACCACCATGATCATCCCCTGTGATCCTGGAGGCCAAAGTAACAATCGGGACTTTGGCTTAAACCAAGTAGCCCTCAAGCCTAAAATATGTGCTCTTCTGTGGTCCATGATCTTAGAACACATATTACCAAGTGGCTTAATGTTGAATTTTGATAAGGGAGCTAATGAAACTAAACGTTATTTATCACTGCTTTTTCAAGAAATACTGCATTTTTTGGTGTTTCTTCAAGTGAAACTCCAAATGTTAAATGTTAAGATTTAAATAAGATTTCTGTTCACCAGGCCTAGATTTCTACAAATCTAATAATGATTCAGTGAGCTGTTCATCTCTTTCAGTTTTAGGGACACCATGATGAATGGGTCAACACCACGTATCTCTGCAAGTCAGATTACTATGATGACTACTCAGTTCTGCTGCCAATTATGATAACCAGTCTTCGGTGATTAAGGGCTGCCACTTGGCCCCTATAACCCAGATATTCTGTCACTACCACTGAATTCAGGGAGCCAGTCTGATGACATCAGTTTCCACAGGCACTTCTGACCTACATAGAAGTGCTCTTCAAGGATGCCAGAGCTCATCTAATGAATGACTTTTTCACTCCCTTGGTAAAGAAAGTGTCTCCCTTCTTTCTGAGGTTACTATGAGAGAGTGGGTATGTAAGTCTTACATAATAAATACACTCCAGTGTTCCAATATCCCTAACTTGGATTCCCTGGAGTGATAAATAATGTTTGCTGTTATTAGTTCATTCGTATTTATCACAGTTTGCCAGTCTTTTATATCTCCTCTCAAGGCTTCAAGATATGTCAGCTATTTTATCAATTTTATTTTGCTGAAGAAGCATCATCCAGAGCCCTTTCCTGTTCCAATTTAAACTGGTTGCCCTCTCTACCTGGTAAATGTTTATCATCCTAACATTTCCTCACCACACATTATTCTGAGATGCCTTGAATCTCTAGTTTAGCTTGGACCTCCTATTTCTTGCATCTTGTGCCCTGCATTTGGGTTCTTTATAAGTTTTCTCTTTTGTTTTGGAGGAGTTGTTCTCCAACAGCCACATGAAAAAAAGACACAAGAATGTAAATGCATCAAGAGTCTTCTATCCTCACCCTTCATTGATAGTTTGACTAGGTATAGAATTATAGTTTAGAAACAATTTTCTTTCAGAATTTTGATGGCTCCACAGTCTTTTTGTGTCAGAATTATTGAGCAGTCAAAGCCATTTTGACTCTTGAATTTTTCTATGTTTTAGTTTTTGCTCACTGGAATTTTAATATTTTCTCTTCATTCCCTGGTTTGGATCTATTTTCACCATTGTATTTATGGTACCTTTTGATCTAGACATTCACATCCTTCAGTTTAGGGAAATATTTCTGAACTGTTTCATTGGTGAGATTTGCTGCATTTTTTTTTACTTTATTCTTCCTTAATAAAATGTCTGGTATTTGTATACTTGATGTCCTGAACTGGGTACTAATTCACCTATTTTTTCATTTTACCCTCTCTTTGTTCTAATTTTCAGAGATTTCTCCAACTTTCTTTTTAATTCTTATGATGAATTTTAAATTTCTGATATAAAATTATTAAATTTCCAGAGTTCATTGTATGCCCTTTGGCTATTAGGTGCTTTTATAAACTTTCCTGATGTTCATGTTTCACAGCTGTACTATCTTATCTCCTCTACAGATCTAAGTGATCAACACTTTTGGTGTGTTTCCTTTACATTTTCTCCTCTGTTCATGGTCTTTATTTCTTCTAATTTTCTTGTTTCTGTTTTATTGTGCTGGTTTATATCTTTCATGTTAGAGACTTTCTTTAGCTTCCCAAAACTTCTTGATTATCTGCCCATAGTTAAATGTTCAGGAGTATAAAGTTCATTGTAAATTTTGTGTGTTTTAGTGGAACTTAACTATGAACTTTAGCTGCTTCAAGAGTTTTTAACATTAAGTATCATATTGTCTTTCCACTTAAGATGGTCAAATCCTAGAAAAGAATTCCCTTTCCTACTTGAAAAAGAAAATCTGCCTGCAAAAAATATGGGAAGTGAGGAGAAAACTGGAAATCTCAGCATCCAGCATACATATGCTTTTCAGTATGGTGCCTATCTCCTTAATTGTGATGGATGTCCCCAGCTCACAGAACTCTTGTTTTACTAGTCTTATGGAAGGGAGTGGAAGGAATTGCTTAGCTATGCAGATGTGAAAAAGAGATCCGTGACTATTAGTTCTCAATCATAATTTAGACTAGTCTTCCTTTTTAAACATACCCTTTACCTCCTATTTCTGGAAGTATCCAGTGCTACCAATCTTTGAGAATTTAGGTTATTCCAAGGGATAAATCTGATATGTTAGTTTTAGATTCTTTTTACTGCTAGTTTAAGATTCTGTTTTCTAAAGTCTGTTATTTGTCTCTCTTCTGTCTACTTACAGCCTCCAACATTTTTACCAATGTCTCAGTTCTTATTCTATAAACCCTGTTATTAAAAAATACCTTTTCTGTCATCTTAATGAAATCATGAGTAGGAATATAAGTAACTGTGTATGTTTAACCTCAACACATTGACCTCAACCATTGAGTAGAACTGAAATCAATACTTTTTGTACATATATGAGCAATGCTTATTTAAGAGAGGTTATGCACTGCCTGTGGGAATTTGAAGAAGGATGAGTGATTCATAGGCTTCAGCAATTCATGTCTGGCCCCAGACTTTCATAGCTCAGAAAAATTTAGAATTCCTATAGATAACTCACCTCCCCCACAGGGCACTTCAGAGAGGTTCTTTAGTGAACAAAATTTCTCCTAGAAAGTTTTACTCTAGCAGCCCCATCCCAAAGTTTATCAAAATTTATCTTCCAATAAAATACTCTTCATGGTCTGATACCACAATGGTCTCCAGTGAATTTATTACTCCCTTAGGCAACTTCTCAATGCTTCCCACTTTGCTTTCTCACTGACTGACTACTAATGAGAATACTACATTAAGGCTAGGAAAATAAATGTTTTGTTCCTTAAGACCTTCTTAAAGAAATGTTCTGGTTAAAGCCCAGGAACAAAAGGTGAATTTTCTTCAGTTCCATAACCTGAAAGTGCTTTCTTGCCTCCTCTGTGAAATGGGAATGATTACCCTCCCTTGGTCTTTTCTCACAAGTAGCTGTGCACACTGAGTTAGATGACAGCTGCTAAGCACTGGGATTCTAAGTGGACAGGATGAGGTCACTGTTGAATCTGGGCTTGTAGGGCATGTGAACAGCTTTGAAGTAACCAGAGTGCTGATTACTCCTGAAATTCTCACTTGAGGCATGTACAACCTGTTTAGAAAATTACCCTGGCACTGAGATAACTAACATTTTGTCTTTTTCACGTGGAAGGAATCCTTTAGAAAAATCTGTATTGTCTATTTTACAGTTCTTTGAACATGGGGAGAAAACACTTGTTTTGCAGTTGCTCTTTTTTGATTCTCAGACACCTTAAAAATAAATATCTTGAAGAAACAGAGTCTGGAACTACAAGAGCCAGAGTGAAGAGGTACCTTTGAACTGTTGGGGGGAAAATGAACCTAAAGAATGGAAATTAAGTGAACTTATGTTTTACTGACTCTTTTTTTCTGAGTCAACACTTATATTTATTCATTTGTTGAATTTTTTTAATGTCACTGAATTCTTCCAACTTTTCTGTGCTTCAGTTTTCTCAACTGTCATATGGGGACAACAGTTGTACTTATATTCAATTTTGTACAGGATAAAATTAGCAAATGGAAAATAAGAAACTTAAAACCATGCCTCAAATAATATCATCTCTCTCCTAATTGAAGAGACCTGGAAGACAGTAGTATCTTTAAAGATGACTCAGACATTGCTCAGATATGACTGGAGACACAGTCAATTAAAACTGAAGGCTTTTAATAATATCAATTACTGTAAAGAAGAAAAGGAAGAAAACCTCCAAGAGAGATGTGTTATTAGTAAAGGATCAGAGACTATGTTAGAAAATCATTTCCTTCCCTCTCTAAGTAGACAACAACTCTTATTTTATTAAACTTACAGATATTTTCCACTTGAGTTTTCATAAGTTCTCAAAAACTTCAGTTTTCTAGAAGCCACTCTTCCCACAGTGTTATCCGAATACACCGAATGGCACCGAATGGCACATCCGTTACACCGAATGGCACTGGATCTTGACTGAGACGGCATTGTACTTGGAAACTGATGGAGAACAGATCCTGATGCAAGTTGTTTTCTCCATGGTCACTTCTCTTTCAGAGACCCAGAGGCAAAGTTACCCAGAAATAGCTCTGAATCTTTGGTGGCAGGTTTTCAGAGTCCAGAAGTTGCTAGAAAACCTCCTAGTGTTATTTGGCTAGCAAACTGTCAAATGAGTGTGATTCTTTGGTGCTAATCACACTTGTTATGAAAGGCTCTTGCTTGCTTTTCTGGCTGAGAAGTGTGACTTTAAAGACCAAGTAATTACTGTAGATCCAGGACAGACTCAAATTGTTAAACAAATATGGGTTAACACCAAAGTGTTAAGAACCTTCCTTTCATTTCTTACATGGCTTATTGTTCAGATTGCCTAGTCAAAAAAACAAAACAACAACAAAAAACTACAGGGCAGAACCTAAAAGCATAAAATATCCAACTAACAGTTTAATGCAAAAACCAAATTGTGTAATTTGAACTTCAGGCCACGAGATTCGATATTTTAAAAAATCAGAGGAATTTCTATGCTTTAGATATATAATTAAACAATGATAATGATCTTTATTTGGTAAAAGGATGATTTTTTTAAAGATTTATTTTTATTTATTTATACAAGCACTGGGTACAGTTAGAAGCACAGGAGGGTGAGAGAATTCACCAGAGCCAGAGGGGAGAGCAGAGCAGGCAGACTGACGAAATACACTGCTGAGGGGAGCAGCGGGTGGTAGGAGAGGTCTGTGAGCCATGTGGGACCCTCCTCCAGTGGCCAGGGAGCAGCCGGGGATCGAACCGGCGCTGCAGAGGCTGTGGGCAGCTTCACAACACAGCGCACAACCACTGCGCCACTGGGGAGGCCCGAAAGGATGATATTTTAATGATATATTATGACATGTAGCCTCTACTTAATGTGTTCCCCATATTTCTTTTTCTTTCTAAACTTTTTATTTACTTAATTTCATAAACAGTGAAAATTTGCAAAAATAGTACAGAGTTCCTATATCCCATTTGACAAAATACCCCTAATGTCATATCTCACATAAGCTAAACACAATGATAAAATTCAGAAAACTAACTAATACAACTAGCTAACCAATAGTCCTTATTCAAATTTGGCCAGACTTCCCACTAATGTCATTTCTCTGCTTCAGAAGCCAATCCAAAGAGCTGGGATTTCATTCAGTTGTTAAGTCACCTTAAATTTCCTCCAGTAACTCCTGCTCTTTCCTTGTCTTTCATGACTTTGAAACCTTTGAAAAGTACTACTCAGTTATTTTGTGAAACATTCCTCAATCTGGTGTTAACCTTGGTCACTCACCACTTGTAGGAAGACATGTTGCCATTGGGTACCACATGATAGGATCCACTGAGAAGGGCATCCCTTTGTTGATGTGCTTGCCCCAAATATATAACCTCAATCTAATCATGAAAAAATAACACAAAGACTTGACAACCTAATGCAATTCTGACTCTTGGACTGGCTTCTGAAGCAGTGGATAGAGTGATACAGAAAAGAAGAAGAAGAAGAAATGGGGCCTCCCTGGTGGCATAAGAGGTTAAGACAGCACTATGAAGCTATCTGCTGCCACTGCAGCATGAGTTCTATACCTGGCCAGGGAGGTTACCCACATGGCAGACCTCTCCTGTCTCACCTGCTGCTCCCCTCAGCAGTGTATTTCGGTCGACCTGCCTGTTCCGCTCCCCACTGTCTCTGGTGAATCCTCTCCTCCCCCCCTCATATCTGGCCTATACCCCAGCTCTTGTATGCATAAATAAACAAATCATTAAAAAAGAAGAAGAAGAAACATTAACAGAAAGAGAGCTTGATGAGTGGGCACCTGGAGAGAGTGTGAGATGGAGTCATGAACCTAATTTTCCTAAATAAGTTTCAACTCCCACATGCATCTCCCAGTGTGACTCTCAACCCCCCACAGTATGATTTCAGTGTTACAAGAGAAATACATTTCCTAAAACTGGCTCCTTAAATGAGAGCCACATGTCTAGACATCAGTGTATGTACACTACATTGTATGAATAATAATAATAATAATAAAGGCTTCCAACAATAATGTTGATTCCTTATGCAATTTTGATATAATACACTGATCTTAAGAAATAATGTCATAAAATCTTTAACTCCACCATTTATTTCTGGAGGGATGACATATGAAGACAATTTTGGGAAATGGTAAAGAACAATTGCTAAGGAAAATGTTTTCTGTGTGGTAAACTGTTTATAATTAAAGTATTTTAGGAATGGAAGAACACATTAAAAGAGAAATTCTTGGCAGCCATGTCTCCATACAGAGGCTGTATAATTATAGCACAGATCATTAAAAACACACACACACTTCAGATTTATATAATGCATATGACTAAATGCAATCCTTGTAATTCTGTGTAATTCTGAATTACTGCAATTCTCTGGGTAATAAGTATTGTTATTCTTATTTAACTTATTTTGGAAGCAAGGAAATGGAATTTCAGAGATGCTGAAGATCTTAACTCAAGGCACACAGCCAAGACTGATAAAGACAGTGGGATTCAAACCCAGGTCTTCTGATTGATACTGCATATTCCTTCCACTAAACCGCATATAAAGATAATTTCAACAGAGCTCAAAGGATTGCTAGCAAAGGATATTCATAGTTTGAAACACTAGATGAATTAAACAGTTAAAATTTTTAAAAAGCCTTATTAGACTAGAAGTTCTCTGTCAATAGCAGTTCAAACTCTTCTGAGTGGAAATGAAAAACATATGGAGCAAGAGACTCAATGAAAAGCTGAAATATAAAAACAAACAAAAAACAGGAAAGGAGCTTTCCAGGGGAGCTGCTTTTCACAAGGGCAACTCTCTGTTGTATGTTCCATAAGTGAGAGGACCAGACAGACAGCAAGAATTGACTGTTTTCAACAATCACAAATGGTTTCCATGGAAATAGCAACTATCTCACCAAGTATAATAATAACAAATGTTTATATCTCTCAAGGGCATCGTATCCTCTCTTTCTAACACTGGCACAGAATTTTACTCCTCCAGAAAGTGCACCTTGATCACTGCCTTCTCGCCTATTTATGCTCAGTCTGTTTATATATATGCATTTCTCCACTTGTTCCAAGAATACAAGGGAGTTTCATATTCCTGCCATGTGACTAGTTCTGAGCAATGACCATAAGTAGAAGATAACGTGTTAGCTCTGTGAACTTCCCAGTACCCATTTTCTCCTGCATCAGAAACTGACAAAATTCTAAATAGTAGAGCTTGGGTCACTGGGTAAAGATGTGGTGTAGTTCCATCCCCTCTAATCTATGATGACCCTGTAACATAAACGACAAGTAATTTTGTTTCAACTCGCTGTGATTTTCTGATTTTTTTGTTACTGCAGCATAACTCAGCTTACCCCGACTAATACACATGGAAAGCAGGCAAGTTAGTTAGACATCTATTATAAGCTTCATGTAAAAAGGATCTGAAATAAGACCTAGAAACTGGAATGAGGGAGAAAAATAAAGGAGTCATTGCAAAGGAAGAAGAATCAGAAAATGAGGGGGGGAAGGGGTGAAGGAGGAAAGGAGTGAAAGATGATTCCAGGGATTCAAACTTGGAAAACTGGAGAGAAAATGGTCCCATAAAAGTAATAGCAGGTTTAGAGGAAGAGTGAGTTTTGGAGAGGCTGTTTTGGTAGGAGATTGGAGAATAAAGATGTTCTGCAGATTTAAAAAAAATCCTTAAAACTAAAAGGCTTGCATATATGATGAGATTGTTTTAATGTATTACCCAATTTTCTTGACATTGTCTAGCAGTTTCAATACAATTGGTAAAAGAACTGTAATCATAGATTATAGGGGATTTCATACCATCAAATGAAGTCCTTTTATCCTCCTTCCCCACACAGGGCAGGAATAGGAGGTTAAAATAATAATGGGTGAGTCACAAAGGGTGACCCTAGTGTTACTCTCCTAACAATATGTGGTAATCATGAGCTCAATTATTGGACATAGGAATGGATGTCTTGCACTCAGGGCCTCTGCCTTATAGCCCAGTGCTCTTCCTATCACTTAAAATTGTTCCAGTACTGAAGAAATAATACACATCTGGTCTACACAACCACAAGAGGGGTTGCTCAACAATGTGGTTAATTTAACATTGTTTAAACAATTGAATTATGTAACTTGTGAGGAAAACATCGCAAATATTTGTCATCTTTTTCCTTCTTATCGTCTGAGAATGTTTTACCACAAGGAAAATTAGCATCTAGGTTATCCTAAGCTTCATTATATAACTGAAAAATACCACTTCTCTGTAAGAATTGAAGGAGTTCTATTTTTTCGCAACTTATGGGCCAAAGTCTCAGGAAGTAAACCCCTACTCTCAAACCTAAGTGTAAACTACTGACTCAGACTCTTTGTAATTATAAAATTTATTGGAATTATATTTTAAGTACAATTGTGAAATAAGGCCTTTTTATTGGGCCAGAAGATGAGAGTAATAATATGATTAATAGACGATATCAAATTGGAGGTCCTTTCTTTCACAGCAACATGTTTTTTTTTTTCTATTTCCCATTTTCAAAACTGACTAGCCTTGTCTCATCACCCCAGAAATTACAGTTCTTTTACCAATTGTATTGAAACTGCTAGACAATGTCAAGAAAACTGGGTAGTACATTAAAACAATCTCGTCATATATGCAAGCCCTTTTAGTTTTAAGGTTTTTTTTAAACCTGCAGACCATCTAATCTGTGCACTGAATTTTCATTTATATAGGAATACATTAATAAAGATCTATATTAAGTATACTGAAAAAATGGTTCACAATGTACCTTTCAGCTCTATAATTAGTTTTGTAATCTGTAATCAGATGATTTAAATCTAATATAGTTAAATTACAAGCTAAGTCATTTCTATTTCCAAAAGGAATCATATCTTTAGAATTCTGAGAAGCGTTAATGAGTTTTAGAGAAATCATTATATTTCTTACTCACTTTCTTCCCAGCAATTAGCACAATACCTGGCATGCAGTACTTGCAAAATAAACAATTGCTGAATGAATATGTAATCATAAATAAATGATTAGCAAAAGCAAATTCATTTGTCTTTACCCCCACTCAGGGCATGAAGGATGCTCATTTTTGTGTCTCAACTCAGAGCATTGATCCATTCCTTTTGGTTGATGGGGTGTCCATTCTGACCAGCTGGTGCTTTGGCTTTATGGGTTGTTACACAGAGGAAATGTGCCTACCTCTCAACAAGGTGTGATAAAGTACAAATACTACTTATCTGAGTCAGGAGACTCAGGGTCCGGTTTTGTGTCTCCTGACTTGAAGCTCGTTCTCTGAACCTACTGAAAACTAAACTCCACGCCTGGCACATCAGAAGCATTATAGTTTAACTCAGAAAACTCCAAAAGGTAAAGAACTTATTTCCATTTTACACATGAAAATAACTCAGGCTCAGAAAGATGAAGAAACAGACTGGTCACAAATCTAGAAGAGAATATTGTTAAATAGTTCTAGCTGACTTCAAATTCTATCACAGTGACTCCACTAACAACATGGAAAACAGTTTTGCAGACTTTTGAGACACCACAGACATCAGAGTGATCATCATCATAACCTGTCAATCTCCTATCCAATCACTGCCCTCACATATATCCGTTGTCTGATGGCGAGAGGTACTACTTAATATATCGGTGGAGTCTGTACTTTGCCAGACCTCTGTGGTGGGTTCTGGCCAGGCGTGCTGTTTTCATTTCCTTTGTGGTCTGTTTAGACTGGACATGACTGTGTGAGCATGTTCACGTACTGACCATCACGACGTAGGTGCAGAGTCACTGTTCAGGAGTCATGTCTGCTCACTGTGCTTAAATCTGTGTTGTGTAGTGAGGTGGTACTGGTACTGCACTATCCCGCACTCCGAATGGCAATTTTATGTCCAAAAAAGCTATGTATGCTGGAGTTTTAGGGTATATGGTCAAGGGTTAGCAATTGGGCTACAAATCTGACTGTAGAATTGGGGCTACCAGAGGGGAGAGAGAGAAGGGGAATATTACGGGTGGCCTGGGATGGGCATGGTGCTGTAGCATATATCTGAAGAGGTGTGAACCTATCTCCCCAACTCAGATACAAGGCTGTAACCATTGTTACGTCAATAAAAATAATACAATTTAAAAAGGAAAAGATTAAGAGGATTGGTCAACTCCTACAAAGGACCTCAGGCAAGATTCACTGTGTGGTGGAAATCTACCATGATCATCAAGTGTGTCTTTTTTGAGGAACTGGGTGATTTGGAAAGTTACACTCATCTACAAATCCCAGGCTGATATCTCAAGACACACTTTCCTGATAACCTGTCATTTACGCTTACTGGAATGAACTATAAGATGTAAAAGATTTGATTGTCAGAGTGTTCATTTGGGTCAAATCTCCAAACCAATTTCCACAGATACACTTCAGTTGAGGAGAGGCTTATAAGATGAAATGGCTAAAAAAAAATCTCCTCCCCAAGCCCGCATCTCTGGCCTGCACCCCAGCTTTTGTACACACAAATAAATACATCTTAAAAAAAAAATGGTCTAGCTAGTCAGATCCCAGTTCAACCACTTAACTTCTTTCTACCTTAGTCTCTTCATCAGCAAAATGGTCATGGCATGAGACCTGCCACAAAGGAATATGAATATGAAGAGGATAAAAGTAGATTATTTCTAAGCACTTGAAATAATACTTGGCATGTAAAACGGCATGAATGTTAAAGCTCTTTTTAAATTCTGAAATAGTCTACTAAACACTAAACTGTTTCCATGCAGGGGTCATTACCAAAGACACAGGTTTTATGGGCAATCAGGTTATTCACTGAAAATAATTTCACTGATTTAAACTCCCCCAAAACAAAATGAATTGAGGACTTTATGAGAGTTAAGTTTGACAGAAGTTTGTATGGAGCCTTCTATAAAATAATTACCTGTGCAAATTAGAAGCCTTAACAGGAGCACAGGCATTTGCTTGAACAGTCCAAAACAACTTTTAAAAGCACTGTAAAGGAAAGAATTCTGCCTAAGTTACTTCCTGAATAAACCAATAACCTCCACTCCCTGAGTTAAGCACACAGACCGACACAGACAGCAGGCAGGCTCCATGCTGGCAAGATTTCACTCTCCTTGTAAGGCCCTAAGCCTCTGCCCCCCACCCCCACCCCACAGCTGAGTGGTGTGCTTACCAAGAGCCAGTGGTATTGTGTCCCACTGTTAATTTAATCACAGAAACTTTCCTTTGTCAACGGATAACATACAACTTACAACAAGAAAAAGTTGCTTCTGTGAAAACCAGGTTGACTGGGGATAACTCACTAACGGTGATATGTAAGCAGTTGCTACAGTCTAAAAGACTGGAAAATCTAGACGTATCCTGCATTCAGCAAAGACCTTGTTTTTGCAGTTTATGCTTGAATGATGACCAAGAAGTTCAATCAGGGCACCCGTGTTAGAAAAACAAACAAACAAACAAACACACAAACACACACACACACACTTGCTCTCCCATAGCCAAACATTGTGGAATAAATCTCCCATTCATTGTTATTTTTTAAATGAAAATAAAATATATCTATATATAAATTGTCCCTTAACTTACTCTTTCAATTAACTGGCCAATCCAAATTGGACTAGATAAGAGAGTCTCCACTACAACGATAGGAAAATAGTTAATGCTTGATAGCAAGCATAGCTATTTTTTCTTTAAAAAGTGTTACTTTTTTCTTTAAAAGAGAGATACTATCACAACTTAAAATATGAGCAGAATTGGGGTTGTAGGATATGAGTCAGGTCTATAAGATTTTCTATTTGTATGTATTTGGGGCATATTTAATGCCTATTATCTCCATCAAATGGTGAGCTTATCATGTGATAACTTGATTTTCTCAGGATGATTTATAATTAGAATAAGGCCTCCATGTCTAGCTGAGGATAACTACCAGGCACATTTTAACAGCCCAGTCTTTGTTGATGTTTAGGAACTTAAGCTACTTTCAAGTAAACAAGAAACTTTAAGCAGGAAAAAGAAGATGCTAGCAATGTTAATAATGAATAAAGAGACATAGTGGGAGTAACAAAAGCCAGTCAGCAGCCTGTTGATTGCACTGCCTGAGATCAGGAATGACCAGGGTCCCAGTAAAATTTGGCCCTCAAGTAGCACAACTGAATTAAACCTTCACTTTTAGGGTTGCATAGATTTTATTTTTCCCCTGAAAATCCCGACACAGGTTGGTACACAGTTTCGGGATTTAACGTTTTTAAACATTTTTGCCTTCTCTGATAATATATATATAAACCCTTTGGTGAAGTTGTCTATAAAAATGGGGGGAGGGTGGAAGTAAAGGAAGGAGGAGTCAGTGGACTGTGGTGGAGGATTATTGGCACTTTGGTTGTGGGTGTGATGTGGTGTGGTGACATATATCTGATCCAACGTAAATAGACTATGCCACAGATAAGTACCCCCTGACCTCTGATACCCCTAAATCATATAGAGCTTTGTAAACCAACATTACCTCAAGAAAAAAATAATAGAATATTTTTAATTTGTTAATTACTATTGTAGAAGAACTACTGGGAACTACCATAAACCTTCACCACTTCAGAACTGGCCAGCCTTTTTCGCTTTAGTTTCCTCAGGAGACATAAGAACCTGCTCTGCCTATAAACTGGGCAGGCTAAATGTGTTGGAGAATTAACACCCCTTCCAGAAGCCATCCCTAAGTGGCTCCTGGGATTGATGTAAATACCCTAGATCTCTCACCCCTCAAGTGGGAAACCTCTGAGTCATGTGTTCTATAACATTTTCTAGAACTTCCTGGGCCTCCCTGGTGGCATAAGGGTTAAGCACCACACTGTGAAGCAATCCGCAGCCTCTGCAGCACAAGTTTGATCCCCGGCCAGCCAAGGAGCAACCCAAATGGTGAAGACGACCTCTCCTAGCTCACCTGCTGCTCCCCTCAGCAGTGTATTTCACTCAGTCTGCCTGTTCTGTTCCCCACTCTGTCTCTAGTGAATCCTCTCACCCCCCACATCTCTGGTCTGTACCCTAGTCCTTGTATGCATAAATAAATAAATCTTTAAAAAAAATTTCTAGAATTTCCCCCATGAAATTAAGCTCTAGTCATCCAGAGAATAACTCGCTTGATTATAAGACTTTGCTGAATTCCTTCTCACTGGTTTCCCTGCTCCACTCTTCTGGTTTTTGTTTTGTTTTACTTTTAAAATATACTATTTTCATTCAAATCTTTGTTGTAAAGTCTGTTACTGGGGAATCCAAACCAAGGCAATGAGTGTAACTTAATTAATTCTTGTAAGCTAGAATAATAAGCATTTTTAACTCTGCTAATCAGTAGAACATCAGGTACAAGATATTTATAGCCACAAAATCAGAACAGAGTCTAAAACATATCAAGAGCACAAAACCCAGCAAAAACCTAACAGATGTGGGAGAAAATCCAAGTTTGTCATGGTCTTTCCATTTAGGTCAAATTTACTGGAATTATAAGAGGTTAGTTTTGGTTCATGAGGACTTCATGAAGAGATCAAGAATTTTCTTCCCTTTGTCCAGAAACTCTTAGGTCCAAAGAATTTCTATTAAGGATCCTGAATATCACCACACAATACATCAGGGTAGATAAATCTGTTTCACTGTGCTCATATCCAAGTAGCCTGCAGATCTGAGCCCAGAGAACAAGCTCATCCTCAACAGGTTTCTATTGCTCACACATTTACAGCAGGCATCCTTGAACTGTCAGTCCTGATCCTCAAAGACTTCCAAATGCAAGCTAAACACAAATCAAAACCTTATGGTTATGTCTAAGGAGGGAAATAGTAGGAACAGGAATATATTACAAGGTAGTAGTACCAAAGGTATCAATTAGGGTCCCAGCAGAAAGAATAATTTACTTAATTAAAAGAGATTTTAATTAAGACTACTTACAGACATGCGATCATCTTTAAGGAACAACTAGGAATATTGACGTACTCAGATACCAGAACCAGTGAAATGCCTCCTCTATCCTCAAGTAGACAGTGCAATTGGAGAAAGCAGTGGCTCCAATACTGGACCCAGCCAGAGGTGGAAGCCACAGAGGGCCATGAGCTGTGGCTGCAGAGACACACAGCTGCTGCCAACATAGCAATGCCAATGCAGGAGAGATGAGGGAAGAAATGTATCAGACATTCCTCTCCGGTCTCCTTCTGAGACCTTCCATTGGCTGAACCACAAGGAAGCCAAAGGGCAGAGCAGTCTGAGTGATGCAATAAGACCAGCCTCACGGAGCAAGGAACAGGCAAAGAGCAGAGAGTAAATGTGGATGGAGGGCAGGACAGATCCATCAGTGAGTGGGAGCAGCACAGAAGATGCTGGAACCTCACTCTTTATGAGTAAAACTTTGTAATTATTTCATTTGTTTACTTACTACTTAGCCATCTTTCCATCAATTCATTATGAAAACAAACATACAGAAAAGTAAGAGTTTTAGAGAGAACATGTGCATACTCATCACATAGATTCTACCATTAACATTTTATTAAATTTGCCTTATGTTTGTGTCCAATAACCCATTCCTCAGTAAATCTTATTTTTGATGTATTTCAAAATAAATTTGGACAGCAGTACATTTTCTTTTAAATACTTCAGCATATCATTTACTTAGTTCATTTTTATTGCCATTATAAGTTATTTTAGATAGATATCTAATAGATAAGTAGGTAGATAAATGATTGATAGATAGATAAATAGATAGATAGACCAAAAGAACAATAAATTGGTAAATGGGTCAACCAGTTGGTTGCTTTCAATTGGGCTGCACAGGAACATTCATTTTATCAGGCATGTTTGTCCTCACAAAACAAAGACTGGAAAGACCTTTGCACACACTCTAGTACTTGACTCCTTTACTAGCGAAGGATTATAGAACTGATCCTCATAAGCAAGCCAGGGTTAGCACAATCTAACTGAAGAAGAATGCTGAAAAACTTGGGTACTCTGTTTCTCCCGACCCAGTCAGATTACAAGAGAAGGACCGACTTTATCCTTTCCTCTACACCTTATCTTTGCAGCCCTCATTTATTATTATTCACATGAAAGCCTCATTTTCTTTTGGTTTTAAAGACAGATGGGGGAAGGGGGGGAACTGAACATTGGACTTTTACTTCCTCTTCCCCCATTATCTCTTGATAAAGGAGTAGAACTATCATTGCCTTTGCTTCTTAACCTACCAAAACATGCCAAAAATCAGGTCTGAGGCAGCCCCACAAGTTACTTCAAATTCTACCTGTTCTCTATGTATCAAAAATGACATGTTTCACAGTATGAACTCAATCAGACACTCTTTAAAAAAACAATTCCAATAGCCGTTGGCAGCAGCGAGGTAGGATTTAAACGACATGCTGCTGCAGACTGGCTCCCCGGGCCATTTCCTTCTCTAAATCAAACTGCAGTGTGGGTTTTCAAATGCCTGCTCAGGTTGAGCAAAAATGTTGGCCCACCGAAGTGACACATTTTCTGCATTGTGCTGCAGGGAGGAAATGAATTTGGGAGCTGGAAGCAGGAGCAAAGTAATCACACGAGGTTAAAATGTATTTGCCTAAAATGAGGCCACCGTTTTCCATTCCCCAGTTACCTGGGAAAGGCTGGCTGCATGCAAGGCTCTCCACTAGGAAAGGCAGAAGATGCGTAGGTGAAAAAATCGAGGTGTTTTTTGTTGATAAAATTACAAACCTAACAGAGGACACCAGTCAGTGATACCAATAACAAAATGCCAGACAGAAGGGAAGAAATGGCCTCCCACTTGGAGGGTACATAAAGTCTTCACAGACCAAGGGGGCAGCTGAGCCATGCTTGAAGGATCATTGCTTTTCTATGGGCAGAGATGAGGGAAGGGTATTATAATGGGACAGATCATATGTGGATGGTTCAGCCCTGGGAAAGCCAAGGGGAGGTCGATGACATAGCAATCTGGTTTAGCTGGAATCTAGACAGTATATTCATTGAGAAACAAGAAAGGTAAGTTGGGAGATATATGACACACTTCAAGGTTCAACTTTAGAAGTCAGCAGGGAGTCAGAATATATTAAACATATGATGAGAACAGCATTTGGGGAAGATTATTCTGGCAGACAAGATGGTTAAAACAATGTGGAGATTAGACATCACAGAAATGGTATTTTTTACATTTAATCTCTTAATATCATACTGAAGAAGGTAGCTAAGAAATACCATTGATATTGTAACTGCAAAAATCTTCTTCTTGGGTAAGAAGCCACACAGCTGATACCCAAAAATCTATTACCACTATGGTGGCTGTATAAAGACATGTTTATATGTTGAGCTTGATTCTTAGTGCTTCTTGGTTTTGTATAATTCTCAAAACAAATGTTGGCACTTTTATTAAACCCTAAGTTTATTCTAGGTCTCTCTCCATTGATAAGAATTTTATGAATGATTTAGAAACTGAAAGTCATCATTTGGGGATATAAATTTGAATAATTTATAAGAAATTGAGAAAATGAAGTTCTTTCAACTCCTATTTTCATGGAAACCAACACCCAGTTAGATCTGTGTCAGTGTTGTCAACATTTGACATTATGCCAAATATAACAAAACCACCATCTCTATCACTATCTAGGCTCTATAAACTACAATAAGCCTAATTAGTATAGATTGACTATGTAGTGCCCAGTAAGTAGTGAAAGCTTATAATATTTTCCTTGGTACATTTCCAATCATCATACTATCTCCTTCACTTGATACATAAAATCCTTGGGGTAGTTATTATGAGCTGTGTGTTTCTGGTTAGAAATCTAAGTCATAAAGAGATTAAGTACCCACTCTGGGGTTAGACAACCATAAATTTTAAAGCTAGATTCAAACCCAGGTCTGT
This sequence comes from Talpa occidentalis, assembly GCF_014898055.3. Taxonomy (NCBI): domain Eukaryota; kingdom Metazoa; phylum Chordata; class Mammalia; order Eulipotyphla; family Talpidae; genus Talpa; species Talpa occidentalis. The sequence continues at coordinate 120,431,760 of NW_023604972.1, forward strand.
TTGGATGGATTCTTACAATTCTTCCAAACTGAATGGATGTGTGTTAAAAGGTAAGTTGTGGTCAAAGCTGATCAATTACTTTAAAATAACTATCAAAGGACTGTTTCTCTTGAACTTAATGGCTTATTTGTTTAATTATACCAATTAGGAGCTTCTTGAACATCGAAGAGATGTATATGAGCCTCACAGAAAGCCTTGAGACATGAAGGGTAAACCTTGCAATATGCTATATTGAAGGTTTGATAAATATCACCTTTCACTAAGGAAGTGGTTACTTAGTGGAGAAATGGAAGACTTCAAAGCCAGGCTAAATCATCTTGGCAGTCCTGACACCCCAAAAAGGACTTCTATAGGAGACAGCTGGGAGTATTCTAGAGAAAACCTGTAACTGCGGATGGCTGCTTCTCAGTTGTATACAGCCCTTTTGTCCTCAAGTATTTTGCAAAATGCACACCCACCAGTCAGAAGTGTGACTGATAGCAGTGTCAGTTCATTCTACAGTGTCCCAAGATATACATGGGGCCTCAGCAAAGAAAGGGTGGTGACACCTATTGGCAAGATCCCTCTTGGCTGCAGAGCAAGTTGCAATAATTATGCTCCTACCCATTGGCGGCAGGAACACCTATGGATGGGAAGCAACAAAGGCCGGGGTGGACAACTTGAGTTCATGTTCTGGTCATGTCCGTTTCCTCTTTGCTAAGTCATCTGCTCTTGACTTCTTGATAAGACAAAGTTACAAGATCAAGTGAGATTACTTCCATGAAAACTCTGAAAAGTGCAGTGGTTCAACCAAATGTATCCAATTATTTTTTTGGCGGGGGTGGGGGGATCAGTCCACTCCATCAGAGCAGGCTGTTATGTCTAAAAAATGATTTTTATATTTTAAGATGCATCTCTCACTGAATAAATTATTCTACCGTGAATAGTCCTTTTAATTATGGAACACAAATAGAGGGAGCTTCTAGAAAACTGGGGAGAGGGGGGAACCATCTGAAGTTCCAGTTAGAAATTCATGCTACTTAACCCTCAGACAGTCATTTTATTTGTTAAAAGGGCTAAATTTTACTTTTTCTTACATGTAGGAAATATGTAGTAACCAATGGCATATTCACATAATAATATACATATTTTTGGACCCTACTGCAAAATTATCTTAGTTAATTTGACTGTTTAGTTCTTCAGAACTTCTATTATATCATGGGGACTCCAACAAGGAAGGGCAGATACTAATGAACTGCTTCTCCAAGAGCACACTCACTGCCATGAAACCAGTTTCAGGTCCGATTCTGCTACACATACACAGAACCATGGGCAAGCAGTCACAAAGATTCGGAAACAACTTACTCTTTTAACATCCCTTGTCTGTCCTTGAGGAACTCCAGGCACATCAGAAACCACCCACCACATCACGGGTCATTTTCCTCCTGCATACACTGCTGAATTACATTTCCCAGCCTAACTGTGAGAGTTAGGTTGGGGCCACAAGACTATGCTCTGGCACCTGACACACAAAAGTCTTTGCCACAAGGCTTTATCTTTTTACCTTCTATGATACCTTGAGACCCATTTAAAGATGGTAGCATAACCAGTTGGAAGTATTGTAGAATGATCGGTCCTTAACTCACCATTTGGAAGCGAGCTGCCCAACAAGGAATGCTGACTTTGGAGTTAGAGCAAATGAAAGCAGGTCAACCACTGAGACTTGGAGCTGCTTGTTACAGCAGCTAATGTTAATTACCCTGATTACCCGGCAAAGCATTAGGGTAAATGAATCTGTCAAGTGGGCAAAACACAGGACTGATGGTCTGGCCGAAATGCAAAGGAGCTTGCCTGGAAGGCTTGCTGGATTCTCATTCTTTGTCTATGCAAAAAGAGAGGGACATGAAAACATTAATTCTAACATAATTTATGCTAGTTAACAAATCTTCTAACTGGGATTTTTTGTAACATCATGTGAAGTATTTTCCTGGCCACATTTGAGAATCAACTTATAGTAAAGTTCTTCTAGTGGTAATGAACCAACCCTGGAGTGTGGATTCCAGGCTAGCACAGAGGTAAAGTGCAAAATATTCAACCACTGGTGTGGTACAGCCACAAAGAGATGAGAACAAATGTAAGCTCTTGCCAGAGCAGCGCCTTCTATCCTGCATTGCTTCAAGTGCTAATTAAGCACCCTTAGAATAAAGATTAAAGTAATTTACACAGTGACTGTTTATACTGAAGTATTTAAAAAATAAATTACTAAGAATATAATAGGCATCTAATTCACCACTATCATCCATTTTATTCATTTCCCTGCTCACTCTAAGAATTACAAGCAAAGGATCATGGGATCTATTTCTTAATGTAAGAATAGATCAATAAAATTAGCCATCTGTCCAAAGGAGGCTTTAAACTCAGGTTGTATTTAAGTATTATGTTTCCAACTGCCCAGATGTTACAGAAAAGTGCCTGCTGATCCAACTCCTTTTGCACAGTGTAAACCATTAAATAGATAATATAAACTTATTGCACCAAGAAAAATAAATAGCAGTAACATTACATTAAATCTGATTCAGGATTTTGGGTGCCCTGTCAGCAAACACAAGTGCTAAGATTAAATCACTCAGGATTTGCAGAGTCAGACAAAGACAGAATCTTCAAGTGTCTGTGGAGGGAGAAAGGAAAGGAGAGCCTGAAAATTCGATCGAAGCTTCAGAGAGTGTATCCTGGGTTGGTCTGGCTGGTTAAGGTAATAGCAATTAATGTGATTACTGTTAAGTAAGAATATTCTATCTTTGTGTAGAAATCTCACAAAGCACTGGTCTTTCTGAAAGTACGCTAGTAGGACTACTGGATGAAGTGAGGCTTTTTGTTTTTTTAATTGATGAAATGCAAGAATCATTCATAGACAAAGCCAACTGAGCCTGATCTCTATCTTTCTAAGTCACTGGCACCGACTCATCAATAACTGGTATCATTGATCAATGAGCAATTTCTTAGCTCTCTAGCTTCATAGAGATTTTCACCCAGTCACATATCAATCTGGATAATACTCTTTCAGGTACAGCTGCTCTCCCTCTAGACCCTGCAAAACTCCCCCAAGACAGATATCAGAAAAAAATCATCTATCACCCTTCAGGTTACAGTTCCCCAAAGGAATCCATTCAAGCAAGATCACAAACCTAGCAGTTACACTTTCCAAATGAAATATGAAGACATGTGGTTGAACAAGGAGTCTCTCTGGTTTGTCAATTAATTTATCTGAATAAATTTACAAAAAGCTCAATACAAACTAAATCACATGTAATCAATAAAACACTAACATATATTTAAAAAAGTACATAAAATCATATGTGCCTGTGCCTGACACCTGGAACATATTCTTTCAATGTTAATTTCCCCCTATTCAGATTAAGTAATTCCAGTTTCATAAATAATTATCTTCAAGCTTCAGTCCTTGAATCCTTTTCATGCCTTGATTCTTCTAAAAACCTCAATGGCAGATTCTTTACTTATTCTGTTTTTACAGATGAGGAAACTGACTGAGGCTTGCAGAGCTAATATAACAAGTCCTATGTCACCAACAAAAAAACAGTGTCGGAACATGAACCTGAATTCGTCAAATACCAGACTCTGTGTTTTCACCTGTCTTTTGTTCAGTCATGAGAAACTAGCTTTAGAGGCTAAAAGATCCTAAGGGTGGAACAGTTCTGGGAGAAGTGGGGGGAGAGGTTGATTACCTACAGCTTAGCATGGCTCTGTATTGATTCTGCAGGGTTCCTTGTGCAGTCATGTCTCAATCAACAGGGCGGGGAAAGTGGGTGAGTAGGGAGATTCCCTCAGGTAGAATGTTCTTCAGGCACCACTAGAAGACAAATTCCAGATCCAACTCCCTACTGAGAGTCTAAGCACAGGGCCATTCTTGCTAAAATACAGACACCCGAGCAATGTAGTGTTGCTGGCAACCCCACTCGGTGTGGATGGAATAAGTGGACACTGTTGGGGTGATATAGAGTTGGGTACAAAGGAAAGGGAGGCAGTGGGAGGAGCCCAAACTCTCCTTTGTCAGTTCTCAAAGGATGGCCTGTGAGCCCCTGAAGTTCTTGTTCAAAAGGCATAGGCCTAGATTGCACTCCAAGAATTCTCATCCAAGGGCAGTTTGGAAATTGCTTGCCTGGGTCAGATGCCTTAAGGTACCTGGAAGTCAGCAGAGATCTGCTCTTAGCTAGCTGTGGAAAGTGCGCACTTTACTGATAGAAATTTGATTAAAGGTCTACCTCATTCCCTCTTTCTCCCTCCCTGATCCATGATGAGATCGATGGATCTTTAAGAAGTCAATTGTCTTCCAACTCATTTCAGAAGTCTGAGAAGGCTGGGATCCTTCTTCAAAATGGAAGTCCATCATCAATATAAACAAAACACAGGGTTTGGGGGTAGGGGGTTGCCCTACAAATAGCCAGCTAGAATCTGCAGTAGCTCCCACTCTTTTACTATCCCAGAAATTGCAGGTGCACTTCCAGTCAATACCTGTATCTTGACATGCAGTGGCCAAAACAAGTGGCAGTGATCTTGAGCAGCTCAAAATATGCTGTGTTACAATCAAGATATCATGTCATTCAGTCAGTCAGTTGGGAGAAATCAGTCCTGTTTAGGTGGGTGAGGCAGCAGAATACAGGACAGTCATAGGATAACCCCATGGAAGCTGAGGTCCCACCTTGGTCTCAGATGCTTGAGTCCCTGTCTGCCAGAAATCTAGCCCCAGGTCCCTGGACCACTTTTGAGCTACAGTAACCCATGAACAGATGGACAACTGCTCCCCAAAGAATTCTAAGGTAATTAAAACTCTGGGCTCTGGATAAGAAAAGAGAACTAAAAAACACCATTCAGTTCCTTTCCAGCCAAGTCACTCTTCCATGAGAAAGAATTCTGAGAAACAAGTACTGCCTCATGCTACATTACTTTTATTTCTGACCTTGACCACACTATCACTTTATATCTCATGAAGAATCGAGAGAGAGAGAGAGAGAGAGAGAGAGAGATGGGAACTTCTTTATCAGGATTAGATCTGATATGGAATAAATGGGAGGTAGGAGGACTGATAAGAGGAGGGGCATGTTTCAGAGGAAAATGTTCAGGCCATGATGCCTGAATAGCACGGGACATGAGTGGCTAGTTGGGGGAGATCTCCATTCCATCTTGCTCCTCTCTGTATCTCTCCCTGGTGGCCTTTACAAGCTTTGGTTTTCCCCAGAAGTCAATCAGTCTAAATGAGCATTGTGGTGGAGCACAGCTGGCTGGAAAGGGAGATAGAGGAACACCCACAAGAGATGACCCTCCCCCAAATTACATGCTTTGGGAAGGGGACTTGAATGAGAGCCATAAGTGATGACATAACCAGTGTTGCTCAGGGTAGGGGGAGGAAGCCGAACAAGATAACCCTTGACCTCCAACTTCTAAGATTATCAGCTTCAATATTAGCATCAGCAGAATCGAGCCAGAGGCACAGGTATGCAGCATCAACCAATAGAGAACATTACTCACAAACTAACTGCCCTTTCAGGCTTTCAATTTTCCTCTTTGAATTTCCTTGGATCTCCACTTTAGTCCAGTCTTGCAGGTAGAGAAATGCTGAGGAAGTGGACAGGCAAAGGTCAGAGACCGGCAACTCCTTAAATTACTGTGAAGTTGCAGGTCCTCCAGAGAAAACCCTGAACTCTGAACCCTACACTGACCTTGTTGCGCCAACACCACAGGCAAACTGGAAAACCAGAGAGAACGCTGGGCCCTCTTGGCATCCTATGCCCCTCTCTATGCCAGAGAGCTAACTAGTCTGCTGATGGGAATGTGTGTGTCTTGTCACACGCTGGCTCCAGCTCTATCTGGATTTCCCTTTCTCTTCTTCCTGGCCCACATCAGCATTGCAAGAGTCTCCCCTACACTTGCTGGTGAGGCTGATATAAGGGTAAAGTTCTAAAGGCCATGTAAGAGGGCCTGGGTGCTAGTTCCAGTTCAGCTTCTGATGTCACTTGGACAGTCACTTAATCCCCCTCGGCCCAGTTGTAAATTGCAGGCTTTTCACTTCCTTCCAGGTCTACGATTCTAATTTTGCTCTGAAAAAGAATGAAGGATCCAGTAAATGGTCTGCATACCGTGACGACCTGGGGAGATGCCAGGTGCTTTTCCTTACCAGTCTTCAGACACCCCTTTTTTACTTCCAGCACTACTGGACCTTCTGGCCTCACAAGCAAAGCCCCCAGGAGTTCAATCAAGAGAGAGCAAGTGGTTCATCATTTCCCTGTCAGGTTACACCCTCTGATTCTTGTGGATGAGGTCAGTGGACAAGAGCTTCCAGAAACCCAGCCTGGGATCTTCACACTATTTTCTTTGGAGGCCTAGCTGTAATCTCATGTACAAATGTCTAAGGGGAGCTCAGCCTCCCCACACACAGCAACAGGGTCCTATCCTGGGGGAGTCCCCTGTTCAGTCTCTGAATCAGTTTGCTAAGGAATCTGTTTCTAGTTCTGATTATCAGAGCCTGGATTCCCCTCCGTCACCTATTAATGGTGTGACTTTGAGTGAGATATTTAATCTTTCTAAGCTACAGTTTTTCTTTCAGTTAAACAGAGGTAATAATAGTACCTACCTCACAGGTTTGTTGGGTTGATTAAGTCTGTAGGTGTCAAGGTCTTAGAACAGTGCAGCAAGCACCTCATAAGTGTTAGCTATTTAATTTGGCTCAACTTGAAAACTGCCATTTCTAGTGACTCTCAGCAAATGGAGAGCTTTCCTTATGAACATTCAGGGACAGAGGAGAAACTAATTTGGGGAGAAGCGAAAGGTTGTCTCTTTCCAACCCAAAGTAGACTCATAATTAATGCATCTACTTGTCTTTTTTCCTCACCTGAGTTAAATGGAGATGGAGAATTTTCAGGTAGATTTTGAATTCAGGACTTCCCCAACAAAACTACTTATCAAATGTAGATTTAGGGGTTTAGGGAGGCAGATAGAGCCATCCAATTGAAACAGGACTGTTCAAGTATGCTTCCACGGTGGCCATGCCACCTTCAAAGTATTGCACACAATCCAATTTTTATTGAGGATACAAGGCACAAAGAAACTCCCATATGGATACTAGCAGGATTTGCTGGTGTCTGGGGAAGATTACAAATTAGCTGGTCGCTGTTCACATCAGAGCCAACCGGGGCACTTTCAGTTTTTAATCTGGACCAATTTTCCGGATCAAAAACTAGTCTATCCAAGGGATGTAAATGAGCCCAGGAGGAAATTTTACTCTGAAGTTTATGAAGTAGCTGTCATTTTAATCTGAGCTGCTTTCTGACCTGAAAGTCAGTGTCTGGATAAAATTATAAAAGAATGAAAAACTCTTTTAGGCTGAATCTCGGCAAACACGCCTTCGACCTCAAAGTTGATGTATTTAATATGCCAAAGTAAAAGCGCATAGTAAAAGAAAGAATTGCCACCATCAAGACCTATCTATGCTTCACATAAAACCAAAGAGGCCAGCAGACATATTCATGGTGTGAATATCAAAATGAGACTCTGGGTGAATCAGGTAGAAAATATATTTAGGAAAAAAACAAAAAAAGAAAGAAAGAAAACATGGTGAGCCACATGAGCAGCTTTATACCACAAATTTGTGTGAAGCACTTTTCAAAAAATTTCTCCTTAAATGGATGGGAATCAAGCTTTAAAATCACATTGCATATGCTGTCACTCTTAAGAACTATAGAAATAACAATGAATTGTTTTAAAAAATTGTGATGAGGTGGTTTTATGTGAATAAATCTGCAGAATGCAATTGATGTGGTTATCTTAAGGAGAAATGTTAGAAAGAAGCCTTGCACTGAAATCCTTGAAAATGTGAGTATGCGCATGTAGGAAGAGAAACAATTTAATGTAATATTACCCTGGACTGCTGCTATTATCTCCAAAATGAATTGAACAGTGGAAATAGAATAGCTTATAATTTCAGCATGCTGCAGGTTGTGATAATGATTCTAAGTTTCAAGGCAGATAGCAAGGCTCTGGTGAAAATAGACACAGCCTGAGGAGTGAGGGTGTCCCCAGAGCTGAAAGGCTACAAGTCATTCTTCCAAATGGAAAGATCCCTGTTCAGCGAAAATATTTACAAAGCCATATGGGAACCTGCCAATATTATTTTCTTTGCCGTCTGATAAATTTCCCCTGATGTCTCTTTCTTATGGAAATATTATTTGCGGAGAAAAACAGCACTTTCTGCAAAGTTTTGCAGGCTGCATTCAAATAAAATTATATTGCTTTCCATTGTTCATAAGATATAATTAATCCCATAAGACAACTTTGCTTACAAAGTAAACTAAGAAAAAACAGATTTTTCCGAATTCTAAATATAGTCTCAGCAAAGAAGAAGAAAAATCGTTATCGGGGATGCTATGTTTAGAACTTTATTGTGGAGGATGTCCCACTTTGAATAATCTCACAACCCAGACTAAATGAAAGGAAACAAAAATACACGAGGACTTTTTACCTGCATAGCTAGAGGAAACGCAAGTGAACTTATTTCAAGTTCTCACCAATTCTCTGTATAGCCTACAAGGCCACACATCTTTGTTTAACTCAAAAAGACGGGAGTTCAAAACACGATCAAACTAGCCCAAGGGGCACTCCTTTCTGAGAAGATGGTCCCTGAGTGGAAAAGGATCCCAACGCAGAGGGGACATTCCTACATGGTGCGTGGGCAGAACCGGAGATGGGCAAAGTGGACGCCAGGCCAAACCTTCAGACACTTAACAGGAAATGGCTGGGCCCTGGACAATATGAATTCAATGTTTAGAGACACAGCAAGAACTGTTGGACTTCTGTGCACAGTTGCAATCCTCTGTAATTGAGACTACAGCAGGATGGCGCCCCAACTTCAGCTGTCTGTGGTCAGATACAGAGCCCTCCACCTCGGCTGCGCCTGGAAAATAGATCATTCTTTTAACAAACAAATATCCCTGGAACAGCCTGGGCTGGGGGAGGGCGAGGCTCGCGTCTTTTCACAGCTTAGAGCCGAGATGCCCCTCGTTAAGCCAACGCCGGTCAGGGCAGAGAGAAAGAGCTAGACGCGGTGCTGTGCCCAGCGTCCCAGCAGCCACCCAGACCCCGGCGCTCGGGGCAGGCGGTGCCCGGTGCACGGAGCGTCTTACCTGGCTTTCGGCTTGCTGCTTCCCCGGGCGAAGCGCGGAGTCCGAGGCTGGAAGCCAGGAGCCAGAGCCCGAGCAAGGAGCCTCGGATGAAACCCATTTCGCCGCGGGCGCCTGCAAAGTTTCAGCAAGTCCCGGGCGCTCTGCAAAAGGGCGTCTCCTGGGAGACTTGGGGGGCGCGGCCCGGGTGAATCCCCTGGCCGAGCTGAGGCAGTGGGGGGCTGAGGGGGCTGGACCGGGAACCGTGGAGGAGTCCGAGGAGGCAGGACAGCAGCTGGGAGGTCGGCGTGCAGGAGTGAAGCGGGTACACGCAGCAGGGCTTTTCCGGGGGGAGGGGGCGCCGGGGAGGAACCGGCTGGCCGCTGGGGGAAGGAGAAAGGCAAGACCAGCCCTGGACGGAATTGCAACCGAGTGGAAGCCAGAGGGGCAGACCCTAAGACCATTTACTCTTCCCCTACCTCTGGGCGACAGCTCAGCCCTTCCCAGCTGGTGACCTAAATGGGGGGTGTATGGGGGGTGTGTGTGAAGAGGCGTTAGGAAGGGCCGACTTCAGACACTAGAGGCGCAGGGCAGGAGTTAGGTGACTGGTCTGGTCCCTCTGCCCTGGTCCTGACCCTGCAATCTTGCATTGGTTCACCCCACTACACCCCACCCTGCTTGTACCCTTCCTCGGCAGCACCCTCTAGGTCGCTTCCACTGAGCTTGGGGTCTCTCCGAACACCCCTAAGGTTGTTCTTGTCTGTCCAGCACACTTAGGGGAATGTGGAGGCGGCGTTCTGGGATTTGCTGGTGGAGGAGGGTAAGAGGAAGAGGGGGCGGGGCCGGCAAAGTCTGGGGCGCTAAGAAGATAAATGGGATTTGAGGCGTGCAGATGGGAGCTGAGACCCAGCCGCTCGCATGGAAACGCTGGAGGATTAGGGCTGGGCGCAGGGGCGCAGGGTCCCTTCCTTGCAAAGGAAGGCAATTGGAGACCCTCCGGGGAAGAGATCTAACTCCAGGTTGAGCCTGGCGTCTGGGAGCGGGACGCGAACTCGAGCCCCCTGGCGGACGCTGAAGACCAGGCTGAGCCAGGGCGGGCATCTGGCTGGGGCTGGGGATCTGCGCCAGGCTCGCTGACCTGACCTGCAAGCCGAGATCTAGGTTCCCGATCACCTACCTGGCTGGGAAAAGACACAGTCTTCGCAATATTTACTGCTTAAGAACTCAGTAAAATGCACCTTTGTACCAGGTTTTCTGATGGAGCTGCGAGAGCGGAGATCCTGGCTCTCAAATACCTTTGCATGCTGCTGTGCTGGCTTTAAAGCTAGCGAGGAGAAAGCAATACAGTAAATAAACCGAGCGAATATAAACCTGAAGGGAAACGCGCAGCCTCTGCCAGTTCCTGGGGAAAGATCAAAGACCCTAGAAAGTGCCCCACAGAGGGAAGCAGTCCTGGCTGACTGAGAGGACCTTGCACCAGCCCTCCCTGCCTTCTGGGTGGCCAAGGCGCTGAGGGTATCCTGACCCTGTGTGGTTACCCTAGGTTTAGGAAGCAGGAGGGAGTGGTGTTGACTGATACAACTCCCCCACCCCCAACCCTACCCCCCACCCCTGTAAGTTTCTACTCCTCTCTTAAAGTAGAGGTTTGTACCAGACTGTTCTCTTACACTTGACAACAAAAGTCAGGACAGATGGTACTCTTCATGTCCAAGGTGATACAGAGCCATGTATAGGGGCCAAGTAACCCCAAGGTTGTTGGTCTCAGAGGTGGAAGAATCATATCCTTTGGGATTTTCAGAGTCCTTAGAGGTCATCTGGTCCCTACCTCCAATCCACCAAGAATATATTTTCAGCTTCCTTGCAGGCCATGCACCTGGGCTTGAACTCCACTTGTGACAGCGAGCTCCTACTTCTCCACCCATCCAGAAGTTGCTGGACAGACATTTTTGAGGGACAGTAATTTCTTTTATCAGACCTAAGGCAGTGGCCAGAACTGATCATGTATTACCATGAACATAACTCCTTTGCTGGTTTTAATCTTTCCCACTTATAAATGATTCTTCAGAAATTGGAGGGAATAACAGCCATTAATATTATGGCTAGTATTGATATAACACTTTCTAATTACCAGACCCTCTTTAAGTGCTTGATAATCCTAATATTAACCACACCATGTATTGGTATTCACAAAAGGTAGAGAAGGAAACGGAAGCCTGGAAGATTAAGTAGTTTATCAAGGTCATAGTGCTCCCAAGAGGCAGCTTCAGTTGAATTCAGGTAGTCTGATTCCAGGGACTTAATGAGACAGAGAGCAGAGGGACAAGAATCTCAAGATCTGAGCATGTCATTATAGGCTCTGCCTATAGTGTATCTTGGTAAAATGAAGAGGCAAGTTGAAATCATTGCAAATTCCAGGTTTTGCTTTCCCTTTATCATCCAATAACCAGGAGTAGCTCATTCAAGCTGGCTTTTTTTTTTTTCTCTCTCTCTCTAAAATATGCCTTAAAAAAGACCTGAGCAAATTGTGCATTGCAAATTTTGCAAACCTGAGTTTCATCCTTGCATATCCTTGACACTGCCCTCACCACCTCCTCATCCCTGGCCCTGGGTCTCCCTTCCATCTTTTACAGATGGTCATAAGTGATTTGGAAACTGGCTTGGTTTCCTCAGAGACCTTTCTTATGTCTTGGGGGATCACCTTGGATTATATTGTTAGATTTTACTACTAAGGGCCTCCAAGCACTCTGAATCTTTAGGCCATTGAGCTAAGACCTTGCTTCTTGAAATATGCTTGCTACAAATCTAGGACAAATGCATTCTCTTCCTTTGCTAGTCAAGTCACAACCCCCCCAAGATACCCTCTCCTTCCAGTTTGACCAGTTTATGCATTTGTAAATTTGACTAAAGACAAGTGGAACACTTGCCTTCCCCTCTCTTCCTGCCTTGTGGGACAAGGGAAACTAAAAAGGACAAAGAACCATTGACTGTTTTATTAAAAAAAAAAAATCTGTTCAAATTCACTTGAGGTCTAAACTCAATTAATAAGGTCACCAGCAGCACAGTGACCTGTCTGCTTTGCTCGATATCATGGAAAAAGTGTCTGACCTTTGCTCCATGTGATGGCTTTGGAGGCTGTTAGAAGAAAATACAGGCAAACTTACTAATTATGGAATGTGTAGGAAGTCCCTAAATGAGAGTAAGGAAAAGGCCACATCAAAGAATCAACTTCACATTTATTTTTTGAATAGCTTGTAGGTTCATATAAAATTTGAAATGTTCATTGGGCAGAGTGTACAGTGAAAAAAAAGTTTCCTTTCTCTCCTTCCTGTCTAAGAAACAACCAGTAATACCTATTCCTTATGTATCCATCTAGAAATATTCTAGGAGCGTGCAAGCAAATACATATTCATATATTTAACACAAACAGAAGTATGTGGTACATGCTTTTTAACTGATGATCCTTCCAAATCAGCAAAGACAGACTTGTCTCCCTCTTACTAAGTGCTGAATAATATTCCATTGTGTGAAGTACAATTACTTATTTGTTCTTTCATTGGTTGTTACCAATTTTATTATTATAGACAATGAGTGACCTTGAATGTATAACAGTTTTTATACTAGACTGGAGGGCATATTTCTAGATTGGCTATTGTTCAGCCAAAGACCTTTTCATTTAGTAATTTGTTCAAATTTCCTCCCAAGAAGATTGTACTAATTTACATTCCCACAAGCAATATATGAGAAAGACTATTTCCAAAACCTCTCACCAATGCAGTATTATCAAATTAGAACTATAAATTATATATATTACAAGTTTTAATCAAAAGACAACATATAAAAAGTATGCAAATAATAGTTGCAATGCTTAATCAATTGTAGTAAAATATGTACACTTAGATCAAGAACTAGAACATTACCAGCTCCACCAATAATCCCTCCTCACACCTCTTCCCTGATTTTTGATAACTTTATGTGTAAGGTTCTGTGCTGTGAACAGAAAAATCTTAGGGAAGAAAATACAAAAATGTCATCTATACACTAGACTATAATTTTGTTGAGAGAAGACAGTTGCACAGTTAACTGTTCTAAAAAGTAGAACAAAGGAAGCATTAAAGGAAAGTGAAAGTAACATGCTGTTGGTGTGTCAAGAGGAAGATCATTACAAATGATAACGTAAGTAATAATATACTATAAAATATATCTATCAAACTCAACAACCTTTAAATCCTATTTATATACATAAAAGGATTCACTATGGATAGAGATAGAGTTTCCAGGGTAAATTACTTGATATTCTCAAATGTGTCTTTCCTTATATACATCTTTAGCTGCATCAATTAAAAATGACTGGAAATTACAGTTAAGGTGGGTAACCTGATGATTCTCGTCTTTTACTTTAATGTAAATTTGTAATGAAGTGTTAAAATGCATAAATTCTAAGTGTGTGACTCAATGGAATGTTACAAAGTGAACAAACCTATGGCATAAGCCCTTGGTCATGAATTAGAACAATGCCAGACCCTGAAAACCTTTTTCTTCCTTCTACAAACCGTTACCTACTCCCCAAAACAAATGGGAACCCCTTTTGCTGATTTATAACATCTGTATTATTTTTATTTGGTTCTAATCTTTATATAAATAGAATCATCTGGTAATGTAATCATCTATATCTAGTTTCTTTTATTCAACACTATGTTTGAGATTTTAATCCAAGTTGTGTGGTTATTCCTTTTCATTACTAAATAGCATTCCATGATATAAATACAATTATGTATCACTTAATGACTGGGCTATGTTCTGAGAAATGTTATTTGTCATTGTTTGAACATCATGCAGATGTTAGTAGAGTGTGGAAAGGGAATTGGGGGCCTTGAAATGAATGGGAGAACCTAGCATTGTTATTTAATACTGCTTGTATTTTTAATTCTAGGTATGTCTTTATCTTCATGCATTAAAAGAAAAATTTCATGCATTTTAACAGAATATAGGGCGATCTAATTAGGAGTACCAGAGGATAGGAGGAATGAAAGGGACTCAGAAACCAAGAGAGGAGATACAGGTCCCAGCCATCTTAGGAGAAGGATGGAGAATTTGAGATAGACACTCCCAGAGGGGAGGAAGGCATGGAAGGCAGACCTCACAAGTTATGTGACTCAGTCCTGTGTGATTAGATTTAATATGCAAGAAGGTGAATAAGGAGCTACCATCTTCCTGAAAATGCCAGGAGACCCTGTATGTAGCCTGTTGAAGAAAATAGGTATGTCCTAGGTGCTGATCTCACAGTAATGCGAACCACACATATCACAGGAAATCTGGGGAAGCCCAGAGTGACCACACAAAACTGCTCACCATGCTGAAAGACCTTTATTTAGAGGACCAGCATGCAGTTTGCAAAAGAGTGGCTTGTTGGTGAAACAACATCTTGTCAAGAAAGAGGACAGAGGGTCAGCTGCCCTAGACTGTAGCCCTAGCCCTGCCACCTATTGTCACAGGGACTTCGGTGATTGAGCCAACCTCTTTAGACCCTCATCTGTCAATGAAGGGTGTTGGATAAGATGTGTCAGCTCACCCTTGGGCTCACACTCAGCTTCCACTTAGAGCTGCTTTGCTTAGTCCAGAACAGACAGACATCACTACTTAAAATCCAAACAAAGTTTCATAAACGGTTTAGCTTCAGAAATACTTGGACATCAGAAAGCAAGTCTCTTACCAAGAAAAAACAAAACAAAACACAATGCTTTATAAGAGTGCGCACGCACAGGGAGAGAGAGAGAGAAGGCAGGACAAAAGCAATTCCCTGCCCCTGAGAATTCTGGGGGCAGCCAGCTCATAGTTTCCAAGCCAAGTCCATCTAGTCCAACTAGACAGAGGAAGTGGGGTGGTGTGAGAAGGGACAGCAGAGTTGGGAAGTGGCTCTGGAAGCAGCAGAATGCTGGCTAGATTTCTGGGTTATTTAGTGACAGTGCAAATAAGTGCAGGGTTTTTAATGCTGAGGAAAAAACCTGTGGTAAGAAAGCAAAAGACAGCGTTTTGGTCTGAGTTTCATTATATTTTTATTTGTGTGTTTCTTAAGAGGAAGTGAGTAGGAGGAGAGAGAGCTAAAAGATTTGAAGGTCTGATGTGATTAGTGAGTTCAAGAAGGTGAAAACAGTTGGAAGAGGGGGAGACTTGGTTTGTCCCAGTCCCAAGAGAGGAAAGTCTGAGAGGAAAAGATTTAAGCCAGAGAAGTTGTACGGCCCATCAGAACGGCCTTGCTGGTGGGAGGAAGGGAGAATGGAAAAGCTTCCAAGAAAATTCCTGCTCCAAAAAGGAGGCTTAGATTCATGGTTTTAAGTAGATCAACAGTAGGAAGAAAGATCAACAGTTAAACGTGGAAGAAATTAGCCTCAGTTCCTTCCCCTGCATTGAGATGTAATGCCTACTTTCATGAATCTGCCCAGTAGGTGAGTTAACCTAGTGTTTGGTGCATATCATGCACTTGACATTCACTGAATGTGGGTTTTCTTTCTTTCCATCACTTTCATATTTAACAGAGACAGGTTAAGTTCCCTCCAGAGCTAAATTCCAGAGGCCCTAGTGGATCATTGCTAGGATGGCAAAGAAGACTTGAGGTCAAAGATGAAGATTTGATTCAGACAAGCTGAACATGAACTTGGAATAAATGTAAAATCAAACTTTGTATATGGGGACAATGAAAGGTATCACCTAAAAAATAACGACATACTAGATAGGGATTTTCCCAGGAAGGGATAATGGCTGAGTCATCAAAATAAATGAAGCCATACGCAGAATATATCTACAACTGCTAGGACACTGGTGAGTCCTAGCTGCTCCTGGGATTAACTAGTCCATTCAAATATTTCTTCAGTTTTAGTGCCTCTTAATTGATCCAATGTGCGTCCTTTTTGTGTTCTCTGTTTTCTTCATTGCTAGTTATTATTTGTCCCTGATGAGTCACATTGCCTCTCTGACATCAGTTTCCTGGGCTGACCTGGATGGAGCACAAGATCTTCCCCAGCTTGGACATGTCTGCATGGGTGTTTAGGTGGGGCTGCCCCAGGCACATTCTCCTCAATTGTATCCAGACCCCACCAACTTATCCCAGGAAAATGCTACCAAGACTGTGGTGTCTGAGTTGAAGGAATGGTGGTCAAAGTGGTTGCTGAGTCCAGATGTTGGGAAAAACCCAGACAGAGTTGTTTAGATGTTGATTGCATGTAGTAGACAGTCCTGAAGGCATTTGTTTTGATGGATAGAGAGGGATGACTAATCATTCTTTGGGCCCAAGCTCTATTATAGCCATGAATTAATTGGAAGGGAAAAAAAGCTATCCACTTTTACTAGCTATCCACATTATAGTAACACTGTAATGACTTTATTTCAAATGCATGAGAAAGTCCTTATATCTGTATGTCCCTGCCAGGCAGGTGTGCTTGTGCATACCTGGACTTCCCAGAGAGTGGGGAAAGATAAGGAGGGACATTAGGACAAAGGGGAAAAAAAACAGACATTAAGAAAAAAAAATTGGCAGTAGAAAAAGGAACAGAATAGAGATATAGCAAACAGAAAGAACATTCTCACTTGTATTTCCAAAAGTCCAGAGTTAGCTCACTGTTTTGATGGCATGGTTTCACATTTTAATTATTTAGCATTTCAATGACAAGTCAAGTAGATAAGCAATGCCAGTTCAAATGGGTCACTCTTTATAAGTGAAGCCATCGTTAAGAAATCTGAATTTATGTAGATTGTTCACTTGGGGGGATGATTGGGATTTTTTTTCATCATTTTTCTTTAAGATTGAAAAAAAAATTGTAGGAAGGTAGTCATACAGGATTTTTTTCCAAATTTTTTTTTATTATTAAACAACAGAAATTTATTTTCTCACAGTCTAGGGGTTGGGAATACAAATGTAGGGTATCCATAGAGTTTGTTTCATCTCGTAGCCTTTTCCCTTGGCTTATGAGTGGTGCCTTTCCCTGGATCTGCACCTGCTCTTCTGTCCACCTGTTTGTATGTCTGTCTGTATCTAACTAAATGTTTTAATTGAGAGTAGAATAGACACTTAAGCTGAATTTCAGCTACATGTATTCATATATAAAAAGAAGCCACTACTGAAATGAAAAATGTAAGCCAATGCAGTGAACCATCTGTACCAATACTGAAATTTCATTAAAAATTTGAAAAAATACAAATACATTGAGGAAAACAAGAATACTTAGAACAAAATTCTTCTTAAAACATTCTCCTTCCTGGGCCTCCCTGGTGGTGCAAGGGTTTAAGCACCGCACTATGAAGCAACCCACAGCCTCTGCAAGCATGAGTTCGATCCCCAGCCAGCCAGAGAGAAACCCACATGGTGAGGCAGACCTCTCCTGTCTCGCCCGCTGCTCCCCTCAGCAGTGTATTTCTGTAGATCTGCCTGTTCTGCTCTCCACTCTGTCTCTAGTGAATCCTTTCACCCCCAGCACCTCTGGCCTATACCCCAGTTCTTATATGCATAAATAAATAAATAAATCTTTAAAAAAAGGTATGCCTAAGGGAGAACTCTGATACTTGGCCTGACCCAGCCCCTTCCTGCCCAAATTAACTTAATTGACCAACAACAGGTCATCAACAAGCAACAAGTCTATCCCTCAGTAACCTGTCTTCACAGTGTACAACTTTTAATCTCATTCTTTAACTCCTGGCTCTTCCATCCCAGAACTGCTAAGTGAATTGTCAAGCTTACTAGTATATGATATTAAAGAGCTTGCAATAAATTACTTATGCTGATAAAAAAAAAAAACCTATTTCCAAACAAAGTGTAAATGGGAGATAACAGTGTTGCCTTTCTGAAGGGATATTTGCATTTTCACAGAAAAACTAAGCAAGGAGTGAAGTAAATATAGACTATGATGCAAATAAATGACTCCTGAACATAGCTTGGCTGCACATTAAAATCTGGTGAGGGAATTTCATAAAATATCAATGCCTGGACTCAGTCTCCAAAGATTTGATTTAATTAGGAAGGGTGAGCAGTGAAATTTTTAAAAACTTCCCAAATGATTTTAATGTGCAACTAAAGGTGAGAGCCCTTGATCTATAGTAAGAGAGCAAATCCTGATGTGTGTGTTGGGGCGGGGGGAGGCAGTGAGAGGATTTACCAGAGACAGAGTGGGGAGCAGAACAGGCAGATCTACTGAAATATCCTGCTGAGGGGAGCAGCCAGGCGAGACAGGAGATTGAACTCAGGCCACAGCGGCTTTCGATAGCTTGACAGTGCTAAGACTTAACCCCTCTGCCACCAGGAAGGTCCTCCTTTTGATGCTCTTTATCAAATATGTTGTCTAGAGACAGTACCACCTTGTGGGCTGCGGGTTTTCTGAAGAGAATCTTATCTGTTCTGAGATCACAGTCATGTACATCACAGGACGAAGATGAAGAGGTAAATTACAATTGGAATAAAACAGATAATCTAGATTCAGAAAGCAACTCCTCACTGAATTTTGGAAGTCAGACATTTGACAAAATACCAGGAACCTATCTCCAGTGAACAATTTTGAGAGCCCTAGGATTCTTAGGAATGGTCTAGAGTAATGATTTTTAAGTGTGGTCTGGGAATCCCAAGGCTGGGATCTCTGAGACCTTTCCAGGGTGCCTGTTAGGTTCAAGCTATAATAATATTTAGATGTCATTCGCCTTCCTGACTGGCATTCTCTCAGGAAATACAGTGGAGTTTTCCAAAGGCTGTGTGTCAAGTCGTAGCACAACAAATCAAATGCAGAAGCCACTAAGAGAACAAAGCCATCTTCTGTCAAAACTGATATTAAAGAGATTTGGAGAAATGTAGCAATGCCATTCTTCTCACTAATTTTTTTAATGAGAACATAATGACTCATATAGTTATTTTTTATTAAAATGTGTTACTTATATTGACATGTAGTGGTTGATTTACCTAAATATTTTTAAATTTCTCAGTTTTAACGTTTACTATAGTAACAATAACAGACCTAACCCATCTGAATAAGAGCTCTTCTGTGTCCTCGATAATATTTAATGGTGTAAAAGGGTCTTGAGCCAAAAATACAGTCTCGAACTGTAACAGGGTGGTCCCAGGGAAGGGGGAGGTTCCCTGCCCCACCCAAGGGAGGGTGGAGCTGAGCAGGAAGAGGAGAAGCTGCAGAGGAGACTAAAGAAGGAAGGAAGCAGGATGGAGCCAGGAGACCTGGAGGAGGCGCATGGAGCCTAGAGACACGTGAAGAAACTGCGCTTGTCTTTTGGTCGTGGACTGGGTGACACAGATGTGGGTGAGACCAGTGGGGAGGTGACAATGGCAGCTTTTATCTTGATGTTGATTTTGCTCTTTTCCTTCCGGGCTTGTCCAGTTGTTTGTGACCCTTTTCTGTGGGTCCCCACTGGAAGATGCTTTAGACTTGTGGCGGGCTTTGGGGCCTTGTTCTGGGCCGATCCCATATGGATGGACTTTTACCCACGAGGGGACGGGTAACTTTGGGTGCTTCATTTAGAAACTAGACTCTTTGCCTTTCCTGTATTGTTTCCTAGTTTTATTAAAGTTCCTTCCCATTAAAGTCTCCTATGTTTTGTGTTGATGCGGCGGATGGCAGAACCCATTTAGAATAGGCAGGTTTGCGGGGTTTGGGCTGCCCCTCTTCCTGTCCTATAACAGATTTGGCGTCCAACGTGATTTAGGACAGAGCCATCCGTGGTTAGTCAGCCCCATGGGGAAATTGGGCTTCCCTATGGCACTGGCTACCATAAGCGCAAATGTGATTTTTGGTTTCTCCAGTGTGTTTGTTTCATATGTCGATTTGCTGTTGAAAAACTGGCTTGGGCTTTGTGAAGATTCTGTGTGTTTGTGTGTAATTTGTTTGTAGTGACTTGCTAAGAGATTTTGATTTTGTGGAAATTGTTCTGTGCCAGTTTTACTCAAAAGATTAGGCAGTACATTGGACCATGTGGCCAGATCAAAGATGGCGTCTGAGGCCACTTGGAACTTTTTTTTTCTTTCTTTTTGTAATCTCTGCTGTCTCATTAGCATTTCTAAAGGCAATAATGGTTCTTCAGTGGTATGTAGCTTTGTCTTTGGCTACTTCCTGCTCTCCGCCTGATGGATTTTGCAAGCCAATTGTGGAGCAGTGGTGTTTAAATTAGCAAATGAATGCCTGGGTGTTAAGGAAAGAGTAGCCTTAAGCAGTAACTGGTAATCGCTGGTATCCTTGATGGGTTCTTGGAGATAACTTGAATTTTTGCAAAGTCTGGATCAGAAAAATTAACAAGATTTTGTCTGAGTCTGAAAGGATTTGCTGCTATGAATTTTGTCTACACAATTTGTTTTGGGCATGTTTGCCATTTTGAATACTGGATTTGTTCAACTGCTGGTGTAAGACAAGATTCTAAGTTTCTGCTTCCTACTGAGGAAGGTCTGTTATGGAAAGCACTCTTTAGGGTGCATCATGTAACTGTACCAGGTTTTCATACCTGTGTTGTTGTTGTCCCTCCCTAGTGTGGGGGAGGTGTAATTTGTGCTTAGATGTTTAATCTGCTCTTTCAGCTTCTGTCCCAGAGTGGCTAACAGAAGTAAGGAGATGACTCCTTTTAATTGAAAGTTAATTTCTGATATTTTGATTTTGCTTTTTCGGGTTCTATTCCAGGAAACCCAAGGAGTGCCTGCTTGGTGGCTAACAAGAGATGACTCCTTTTGCTTAAAAGTTAACTGTTACTTTTATTCTTTCAGTTGCTGTACAGAATACCCCAGGATTGACTTCTAACAAAAAGTCTTCAACACTGAAAACCCTAATGTGATAAACAAGGTCGTGTAACTCTTGTGATTAATAAAACTTTTCCTTCCTATTTCCAAAGTCTTAGGTTTGTAGGATGACAACCAGAAATTTTTCTGCCACCAACACTCCACATTTTTTTTGGACTTTGACTTTTTTTTTCTGAGCCTATGGAGTAAAACTGCAGTTACATAACATATTCTATGTGGCATAACTAAAAAAAAAAAATGTCTTTGTCTATACGTTATATGTTGTATGTCCTTGTGTCTGTCTTGGCCTAGAGAGGTTGAAAAATTGGTATACGTGGTGCCCATAGACGTTGGAAAAAAAAAAGTCTCCAGTTATGAGAAAAACAAAAAGTTACGGTTTGATTGTCAACATTGTGCTACTGAACTAAGCCAGTGCCTTCATAGAGATTGAATATTGTTGTTTCTGTTACTTTTCTGATATTTATGGCAAAGCTTCCCAGAAATCTAAATTCAAGTACAAATTTGGTGGCCTGTCATTTGACTGATGCAAGGAAATTTTGTGGAACCTCAGTAGAGCTCCTGAGACACTCCACGAAGTTTCTCCTTTTCCTCCTGGGAAAGCATTACATGAATTTGTTCTATTTGGCTTTTACCTAATGAAGTAAAACTGGAAGGGAAGCATTGTCACTTGGGAAAATGGTAAAAACTTTGGTATGTCCAATATGTTAACAGTAGTATCTGGTATGTGTGTAAATTGTCAATGGTGATTGTCACCTTGTAATATTGTATAATTCAATTGTTTCACATCTACAGAAATTGTTTCTGGAAATATAGGGAGAAAAGGTCTCAACAGATTCCTATTGATGGAACTGTTGAGAGTAAAAAACTTTCTTACAAAGGACTAAATAGACCTGGAAATACACCTGACATTTACTAAGGTTTCTTTGACACACTGGAAATTTTTTTTATGCATTCTGTCCTGAATCCACGAAGTTTTTGTTTTGTTTTGTTTTGTTTTGAGTAACCAGGATCTGCAGAAAGGTTGTAATTTTTTTCCAGCAAAACTAACTTGTCACATTTTCTCTCCCCTTGATACCAACACAGCATACAAATAGTGGTAGTAATTTTTGCTACTTATTTCAGAGTCTGTTTTTGCATAACTTCCATAGGGATTTTGTCTGTTTTAACGAAAATTGGACGTGAGTTTGATTGTGTGGCTTTGTGTGGAGTTCTTCCAGAAAGTTGAAAAAGAGCTGAACCAAGAAGAGGAGAACCTGTTTGCCTTGTTTGTAGGGTTCCAGAGACCTCCAAAGAAGGTGAGGAAGCTTGCCTCCATTGGCAGGACTGGACAACCCGGCCAACGAAAATGCCCTGGTACCCTCGAGAAGAGGAAAGCCCAGGTGGAGTCTGATGAGACCAACTTTATACCTGAAGCATACATCAACTGGATGCCACCGGTTCGCTCTGATCCTGTATGGAGTATTTCAACAAAGCCAGCTAAAAATTGCTGTTAGTTATTTCTGCCCTGTGATTTTATGCAAAAATAGGAAAAATGGTTTAAAAGTAGATTTAGTTTGCAAACTTTTGCTATGCTGTTAAAAGTTTGGGATCAAGGTTGAGAAAATTTGTGTTTTACATCAGTTGAACCATTTTAACATTTTTTCCCTGTGATTTTGATATATTTGCTATCTTGTTTTAGCCAATGCTCCAGATTTTTTTTTTCTTTTGGCTTGGATAATGGACTATTTTTAAGTAATGAAACTGTCATACTGGACATTCATGGACAATGCTGCTGACTAATTGTTGCTTCTCTTACACACATTGTAACCCTGAAAAAAAGACTGTCTCCTAAGATTACACCATGAGATCTGTGCCACCATAGATATGGTGGAATAAAAATTAAAAGGGGGAATGTAACAGGGTGGTCCCAGGGAAGGGGAGGTTCCCTGCCCACCCAAGGGAGGGTGGAGCTGAGCAGGAAGAGGAGAAGCTGCAGAGGAGACTAAAGAAGGAAGGAAGCAGGATGGAGCCAGGAGACCTGGAGGAGGCGCATGGAGCCTAGAGACACGTGAAGAAACTGCGCTTGTCTTTTGGTCGTGGACTGGGTGACACAGATGTGGGTGAGACCCGTGGGGAGGTGACCATGGCAGCTTTTATCTTGATGTTGATTTTGCTCTTTTCTTTCCGGGCTTGTCCGGTTGTTTGTGACCCTTTTCTGTGGGTCCCCACTGGAAGATGCTTTAGACTTGTGGCGGGCTTTGGGGCCTTGTTCTGGGCCGATCCCATATGGATGGACTTTTACCCACGAGGGGACGGGTAACTTTGGGTGCTTCATTTAGAAACTAGACTCTTTGCCTTTCCTGTATTGTTTCCTAGTTTTATTAAAGTTCCTTCCCATTAAAGTCTCTATGTTTTGTGTTGATGCGGCGGATGGCAGAACCCATTTAGAATAGGCAGGTTTGCGGGGTTTGGGCTGCCCCTCTTCCTGTCCTATAACAGAACCACTATTGCCAGCCCCAGCACACATGACCTTTCAGACTAAATTAAAAGAGGTCTTCCTTCAAGTAACTTCACCAGGAACTGGCCAGAAAGGGACGGGTTACCATTTTGTCTCTAAAAGGGTTGCTGTATGTTCACGTAGGAAGGAGGCAAATGAACACATTTGGATAATTAAAGATTTAAAGTAAACAATCCATAGTGAAGGTAAAATTATAGGAACAGAAAAAAAATCAGGTTTTCAGGGGGCTGTGGTGGGAGCAGGGGTTTACCACAAGGGATGTATTGTGGGAGGGACATTGGAACTGTTCTATAGAACAATGACTGACCTGTGGTTACCCAATTGTTTGTTAACTTTTCTAGGGTTGTTAACTGTCTATGATATGTAAATTATACCTCCTGAAACCGGACTTTGAAAAATGCATACCATATCTTCTCTAGTTTTAAGCTTGTCTTATCTGTAGTTACTTAACATTCTTTTGAAGCTAGTGTTTCCTGAGTGCTCACCATTTATCAGACACAATGCTAGATGTTGACTTAACATTATGTAAATGATTTTAGACTGCCATCTTCATAGATCAAAAGATGGTCAAATGTCAGCAATTTCATGTGATTTTAACTTGTATTTACCACAACTGTTTCAGGTAGATCCTATTACTATCTTAATTTTGAGTTACAGAATGAAGCTCAGGGTAGTTATTTTCCCAAAAACACAATAAGGAATGAAGCCAGTTCTCTCTATATATGTATAAATATATACTTAATGGGGAGAAGGGGTGAAACACAGAGATTCCTAAAAGAGATTCCCACCCACACTGATAACATTTAGTGTATGATCATTAAATATTTTTCCAGGCTTTCAATAAAAATTATTTTGAGGTTTTTTCCTAGTAATCAAAGAAGAGAGATATAGACTTTGAATAAATACAGTGGAACTCTAAATGAAGATTTTGTCTTATATCAGCTTCCTAGGCTGATTTTTTTTTAATTTAATGTCATTTTATACACTAACAGTTTTAATTTTTAAAATCTGTACTCACTTCCTATCCCATAGTATTGGAGTCACATCACATATTTAAGATGTCTATTGATAATTATCCATTTCCAATGCAATGGTAACACTTAGAAAGGACCTAAAAATACAGGTGCCCATGTAACTAATTGCCACATTAATTTATCTCGAGGGCCCCCTTATCTGCTCCCTCCTGTGAGTCATTGATAACGTGCCATCTTCTGATGAATTCACTATGTCAGAAATAGAGAAAGAATATTGTAGAGTTAATTCCAGCTGCCAGTGTAGCTCAATAAGCCCCAAGAAGCTTTTGAAAAATCAAAAAAAAACTCTTAAAAAGGTCTTTAAAAGTAGTTTTTTATGTTTGACCCAACAGAGTAATAATGCTTCTTTAAAGATAGCGCGAGTGTGAGCCAATCAATACACTATTAAGACACTGACAGCACTAAGATAGGATTACATGGTGAAGAAATTGTGAAACCTTAAATTTTTTCATTTTCAGCAAGAAGAACTGAGGGAAGTGGCTTTTTAAAATTTATTTTTATCTGAATAGCCTCAGGTAATACAATTTTTTCATTTTAGATCAGGGAGTTCACCCTCAGTCCACAACCAACCAAAAGATCAAGCTAACTTGATATCTTTTATAACATGGCTTTATCCCCACAACTGACCAGGTCTCCTGACTTGGGGGAAGAACACAACGACTTAGCTGGTAAAGACTCCATCCAATTATTGCCCCTATTTCATTATTGAAAATATAAGAGTTTAACCAGATTAACTTACAAAGTAATTTGGCTGCATTTACACATTAACTTGAGCTCTGAAACACTCTCTAAATAGAAGTCAGTGGCTTAAGACTTTTAAAGCTGTAAAGATCTGTAAAAGTCATTCTACCCCAATTTCACAGATAATAAAATGAAGACCCACAGAGGTTAACTGACTTATTTAAGACATACAATAGAGAATATTGGAGTTGAAAATCATCCTAAGACCCGGTCCCTTACAAAAGACCAGTGACCTGCTCTGTGTGTACCTTAGCATCACTTCGGGAAGCATTTAAAAAATCCTGATGTCTAAATGTACCTGAAGAATTAGAGGTAATTAGTTTAGAATCTCTGGAGTGTGACTCAAGCATCCATGGTTCTTAAGCCGGTGTATTCTCCAGATGCAGAGAACTGTTGCGTAGAAATTCTTACTGGTATGACTATTCACCTTTAAAAATTCAGCTTATCAACATTACCAGAAGCATTTGGCACACATTATTTTTAACATGCTACAGGTCAAATTTTGTCCATTCAAGTTGAACAACATGTGGGCATCACTGGTACTATTTATCAAATATTTCAGCTCTCTGCCTTCCAGGTACTTTGTAGGATTATACTTCATGGCCTCTTGTGACTGAGTGGAGCATGTGACCAATGAATGAGTTGTGAACACATCACTTTGGGGTGAAGCATAAAATGGCTCGTTCAAGTATTTCTGAAGTTCTGTTTATCTCTGCCACTGTCAACAGCTAGGATCCAGAAAGTGATTGTTCTGTCACCCTGGGTCCCAGCTTGAAGTCAACACTTAGAATGGATATGTCACATGAATGAAAAACAGACCTTGCATTTTTAAGTCACTGAATGATTCATTATCTAATCTTAAAGTTAATTTTAAGTGAAAAAAAGGTATGTCTTCTCCCCTCTCCCAAATCAGTATTCAAGATTTCATTGGCATTTACCTCTTTTCTATTGAAACTAGATATTTCATCTGAACATCACACTTTTGAAAGTATAATTACCCTGTTCCCGACATTAGCACTGATGTTTCCATGCATTAGCAAAAGTCAACTAGAAGAATCACATGGAAGATGCCCACATGTTCAGCTATGAGAAGCTATCCATAAGAGACTCAAGTCTTCCCCTAACATTACTGTTATTGTAACATCTACCAATGGATCTTCTGTCTCCATCTCAGAATCTTCAGGTAGAAGAAACAAAAGGTACCAGAAACAAAAAGACCAACTAAGGTCTTAAATAAAGTCAAGGTAACGCCATGAGATGGGAAGAAATAGATTATGGGGAACTAAAGGTAAGAGTCAGGCAGAAAAGTGACTGAGCGAAGGTTGAGGAAACACCATAGCAGTTTATAAACCTCTGACCAACCAGTAATAAAGATCCCCTGCAGTCAACCACAGCTGAGAGGACAACCCTGCTTTGCCAGGGGGGGTGGGGTGAACTTGATCTAACAATGAGCTCTCTGCTAAATGGTATGAGTGGTTGACTAGCACTGGAGACAGGCAGCAGCCACATCATGCTGCACTTACAGACCTCTCTGTCAGGGTGGCCCTTCAAAGAATTGGTGAATCCTGTAGGGTCTCATTTTATGTAGTTGATGAAGCAGCATTTACTTTCAGTACTTTTGATCCCTTGGGGAAATTTCTCCCTATCTCTAGGTAACCGATCCTATAATTCAAGGGTTATTCTGCAACTTCAAAAATAAAAAAATGTAAAGACAGGAGTTAAAGTTGATTTGCAAGATTGTTAAGAAAAATTTCTATGAATGCAATTTCTTTTTCTCAAGAGGGAATACATTTGTATTAAATGAGGCTAAAATCTGCAAGGTTTGCTCCCAAAACATGGTTGGTTGGTGGTTGTTACTGGGAATATACCATGGTGTAGAGGAGAGATTATAAGAGCCTGAAAATGCGAAGCCTCAGGCCCAAGTCTCACTCTCTCACTCCCCCATTCCACAACCATGAAAAAATTAGGTATTTTTTCAGAACCTAGACATTTTATTCTGTAAAATGAAATAATAACAAATCTGCTCTATCTTTGCTATTACACTGGTGTCCAATTGGATAAAATATTTTTAAACTCTGGGTTTAATGTTATTATTAATATATGAGCATTTGAAGGATTAATCATAATCATTAATGAAAATGGATTTTGAGAAGCAAAAATAGGAAGTGTTTGATGCCTGCAATTACGTTTTAGAATTTCCATTAGTTTTTATAATTACTCTGAGGCTATTATCACCATAATAGGACACTCCCATTTCAAGAGTGTCATCCAGTATATAATCAGAAGGTCACATTCTAGAGACAGCTGCTATAAGCACTTCAGCTATCTTTATATATGATCCCCACCAGAGGTTCTGCTAATTTACATAGTACATATTAACAATGAGTTTTCATTGTTGAAAATAACAGCACTTAATAGATTTGGATTGGCTAGTGCATGGGGTACACATACTATTTGGTAAAGGATCAGATAGTTATTTTTCGATTTGTCAGGCAATGGTCACTGTCACAATCACACTGTCATTGTACTGCAAAGTCAGATAAAGACAATATATAAATGAATTGGTATGGCTATGTTCCAATAAAACTTTATTTACAAAAACAAACACAGACTGGGTTTGGTAACTGCACCACAGTGGACTAGAATAATGTAGAAATTGTGCCTATTCTTGAATGTCTAGGGTTTCAGAATATCAATCTCTTCACACATTGATATGGTTCTTAAGCCTGCCTTCTGCTGGCTGGGAGTGTCCTGGTTACCTCAAGCTGGCTACAAGGTAAACTGAACCCTGCTTCTAGAATGTTTGCTCCCAAGTGCCATTTAAACAGGGAGTAATTTGACCATCTCAAAGAGCAAAGACCTAAAGTCATCGAGTTGCATGCTTTTATACCTCCTTGTCAATAAATGTTGTGTGGGTATAGAACCTATGTCTTGTTTCTCTTACATGTAGTGTGATGAAGGGCTTGGGACTCTGTAGTCCTCACCTCCCTCTGACTACTGACACTCACCCAATATGAATCAATGGGAACTGAGAACTCTGTGCTTCAGAACTGAAAGAAGAAAATAGAATATCACCAATTAGGGAAATAAGAACTAATTTTAGAGAAAAAGGAAAAGCAAACAAAAAAATCCCATCTACATGAAGTCATGACCACAGCGACTTCCACATTAAGCAGATTTTGTCCTTCAGAATCAAAGATGATACTATCTCTGCTTGTCTCTGTAGCTCTAGAGACCACCCTCGATTTAATAGCCCTTTCAGCTCCTTGGAAGACAGTTCTTTGACTCAGGGCTGCAATTAATTTTACAAAGCTTGTTATTGTTGGCACTTTCCTGCTTTGAATCACGGTATGTGCTTAGAAAGATCTACTCTTTCCAGCTGCTGGACACCAGGCAGAATTTCCAACAGCCCTTTTATAGGGATTGTAAGGATTAAGTGAAACAAGGTATGTGAGGCCTGGCCCTTAATAAACACTCTATAAATGGGAGGTGTTTATTATCATCTCCCAAGAGTAACATGGCTCCAGTCCCACCAAAATCCTGGGCTTTTTTTGTTTTCAACCTCTGCCCTTCCCCTTGTGCTTTCATTCACAACATTCAAGAATATCTGACACCATTTCCTTATTTAATTTTGAAAATCTGATCCCTGATCCAAGAGAAAGTTTTGAGGAATTTGAAGCTCTCATCCTGCCCTGCACTTTAGCAAGACCTGCTGATTTCAGAAGTTAACAGTCAGGGTCACAGAACAGAGAGGGCCTGATTGGTTGGATTCACTTGAACATGACCCTTTCCTTTCTCCTTCTCTCAATGAGGGGATGGCATGTGCTTCTGGTCATGGACTCTCTTACATTTTGAGTGTTTATAAATTCCCTAGAGGCTACATCATGGACTGAGGATGATTCTGATCTCAGGAATATTTGTGGATCAGTGGGGCAAAGATGCTAAGAAGACATGCCTGCCCTGGTGTTAGGATTTCAATCCCCATTTAGCCAGCATCATAAGACAGGGCCTTCATTCCACAGCAAACATGTGCTCATTTCAAATGAACATGAGCCCTCCCTGCCCCTGCGGCTCTCCCTGTGCTCAGGCCTGCCAGAAAACACACCTCAGCAAATCAATACAAGTGTTAGCTTTTCCTGTTTTCAAAAGTGATGCCTCTCCCTTGACCCGACAAATTATTAAAATGAAAAGAAGTCAGAGGGAGCAGCACAGTGATGGGGACCTGCCAGGCTCGTGACCTGCCGCAGCATCCTACTCAGGGCCATCAGAGGTGCCAGCCCCAGCTTCACGCCCAGCCTGTTGAGGGCAGAGTCCTCACACCTGGGTGAAGAGGAAGGAGAAAGAATGGCCTCTGAGAAAACTACCTCTTTTCATCCCACACTAAGGAGAAAGGCCAAAGATTTCGAAATGCATGTGGTGACTGCTGAGCCCATTTATTCTCAGAAAGCATTTAATTTTCCATGCCACATTCTTCTCAAACAGTATAGGCATCTGCCCTACACTAATGAGCTCCCTGATGTGGTTTCTGTTGGAGAGTCAAAGAAATCACAGCCTTCCTAACAAAGCATTGATTGATAGGATGATTTATTCCATTGTAGTAGCACCCAGAGTAATATCAGAATGAAAGCACTTTTATTTATTTATTATTTACTTTTCTCATGGGAGCTCAAGCATCAGTTTATTCAGAATTTAAGATGGCAAAACAAACAAAATGTAAATAGATGTCTGTTAATTTTGTATTTGTATATTCATTCATTTTATAAATCTATATTGTAAATATATGATAAATTTCACTGAATTGCAATATCACCAGTTACTAAATTCATAACCTAAAAATCATTCCACTGACCCTTTTTCAGAAAATCTAGTATCACTATTTTCTGAAATCTGCTTCAAGTAAGTGATGTTTGTAAACAGACAGCTTCGTTGCCCTTAGAAAATGCAGAGGACACTTTTTTTTTTTTTACTGAGTGAATTTTTTATTGACATTAAAAGATGAAATTAAAAATAAGTAAAGTAACTTAAATGGGAAAGGTTATTTCTTTTTATCCTATTTTTTTTATATTCCCCGTACAATTACATCCCCCTTATTTTGACCCCAATCTCTCCTCTCCCCGCCCCCCTATCATGTGTCTCTGGTTTATAGTTGCTTGTTGATTTTGATTTTTTCTTTCTTATAGTTATTCTTTTTCCTGGTCCCTTATTTAGGTTTTCTAGATTCCTGTTATGACTGAGACCATCCGGTATTTTTCTTTTTCTTTGGAAACAACCCAAATGCCCAAAAATAGATTACTGGATCAAGAAGATGTACATATACACCATGGAATATTACTCAGCATTCAAAAAAGATAAACACATGCAATTTTCAGCAACATGGATGGAGCTGGAAGGGAACATGCCCAGCGAAATAAGCCAGAGGACACATTTAAACATGCACGAAGCTTCACAGTGAGGACGCCTGGCTGTGGGCACCAGGTGCAGGTCGGACTGTCTTGCACTGGGTGGAGCTCACATCTCAGAAGTCAAGCGCTTTTGTTTGGGGCGGGGTTAAGGTTTCGGGGTGGACGTGGGTGGTGTGTTTCCCAGGCTGACCAGCTGACCATAAAGCATGAAGCCAGGCTGCAGAAACATCCAGTGCTCCTTCGCGGTAGATTGACTCATAAACTATATTCTTTCCATAATATTCACCATAGCAGAGAGTCTGGAAAAACTTCAGAGATGTAAAGTTGAGACAAAAAAAGCAAATGCACTGAATAAGTGTGTTGTTTCCTTTGGTTTGAGTGGAGAAAGGAAGCTGAGGCAGAAATCAACACAGGGAGCACATGCTTTCCCCCTTGACAAAATCCTACTGTTAAAGGTCACTGTCCCTTAGCCTTTGCAGGTTTTGAGGGCCACCTTATTCCTGACTTTCCAACATTTGCTACCTCTACTGTGACTTAATTTATGAAATCATGGGCTTTCAAAAATATCTGCAAGATGAAATGAAACTATTAAATGGGACACTATGAATCACCTGCACTGTGCTGGACACACAGCAGGTGCGCCAAGGGACAGGAGCTTCTGCTGCCATGATCACTTCCATCCCCTTTAGAATGAGTCTGCTGTGCTCCTTCCTTTGAAATAGCCAGCTGTGTTTCTTTACTTGCCCTGCTACAGCACACAGAAACACACTATCTGAAATTTTATACCTTATTGTTAGAGATAAGCAAAGTGACTCCTGATGATAACCAAGCCAACTCTCATCAACAGCCCATTTTGATCTCGAAAACATCATCACCATGCCAGGACACTCCAACCAGAGCTGCTACTAAATACGCAATTGGATTGTTGGAGAGGTATTTTACACAGCCAACTAGCATCAACACACTATGACAATAAATCAGGCCAAATAAACTATTTTCATTCCTTCTTCTCTTTTCCTGTCCTCTCTCCCCACCCCACCCCCTTCTCTCTTCTCCTCCTTGTCTTCCCCACCATGGTGGTTCACAGTACATCACAGTTAAACACCTTGAAAGATAAATCAGAAGGCACCTGTGAGTGGTAATCAGATTTGTGTATGGTGGTTTGGTTGGTGTTTTGTTTTTCAATCTTGTAATTATTTGAAGATTGCTCTTTCCATTGGGATTTGTGGGTGGAAAGCCACACCTCCCAAATCTTCCCTGTCCCTGAATTTCCTCCGCTGGGGATTTGCACTGGGAACTGTCTTCTGTTTTCCCAAAACTCTCTTTAAAAAGACAAACAATCCTGGGAAGTGTGAGTCCTAAGCCCTTACCGCTTGCTGTAGGCAAGCTAATCTGATGCTTTTTTTTCTTGACCTCAGTTACCAAAGTACTCTGAGAACATTGAACAGAGATGAGAATGTGGAAGAAATGGCAAAGAAGGTGGAGGAGGGAGGATTTTTAAAGATAAGCAGTATCTACCTCCCCATTTGCCCAGGGCAAGTCTTAGCTCTGAGTTCATTAACTCTGCAATGTAAACACCTTCAGGTAATGCCAAATTGAACTTCTGATCTTCCTGAGGACCCACTGACTTATACAAACAGGTTTTGCAAAAGGATCATGAAACAAACAAGTGAGTTTAGAGCAAATGACTCAAACCAAATCCTCTCATTTCCCTGCATCAAATCTACCAGCAGCTTCTACAGGTGCACTGTTTCCCCTTGGGACACAAAGAAATCTCCCCTGTTCTTGTGAAAGACTAATACTTTCTTGTATTCTGGATCTTCCTCCTTTACCTTCTTTATATATAGTTTTATTTTATTTGATTCTTACATCATTTTTCATTTTTGCACAATGTATGCATTTTCATTTTGGTTATATTCCCTGTAGAATTCCCACCCTCTTATTTTGGCCCTAATCCCTCCTCTTCTTCTCTCCCCGCCCCTCCTTAGTGTGTCTCTTGTTTATAGTTGCTTGTTGATTTTGAGTTTTTCTTTATTATAATTAGTCTTTTTTCCTGGTCCCTTATTTAGGTTTTCTAGATTCCTGCTATGAGTGAGACCATCGGTATTTTTCTTTTTCTTTCTGGCTTATTTTGCTGAGCATGATTCCCTTCCATCTCCATCCATGTTGCTGCAAATGGCATGAGTTTATCTTTTTTGATTGCTGAGTAATATTCCATTAGGTATACATACCACATCTTCTTGATCCAGTCATCTATTTTTGGACATTTGGGTTGTTTCCATAGCTTAATTATTGTAAATAGTGCTGCGATAAACATAGGGGTGTTTTCTGTGTTTATTTCTTCCTCTTCCACCTTTGTTTTTCCTGTTCTTTCATTCCCATTGTTGGAAGAACAGTTTGCCCCATTAGCAAAACCATGCTGACATCCCCTGGTGCTCCTGTGTCAAGGGCAGCGCCATCTCAGACCTTTGCTAGCACCACCTTCTCTATCGGTTCTGAGATTGTCCAGAGCTTTGCGTCCTCTTCACACATGTATCCTACTTGTCTTGCTATATCTGTTTGGATGACTGACAGGATCTCAAAAGAGAGCCATTGATTTATATATCTCCCCAGATCAAAGTTACTCCTCCAAGTTTTTCAAATGAAATTAATGTTATTGAGGTAGTGTTGGTTTACAGTACTGGATGAGTTTTAGGGATCTAGTTTCGCATCTCTTCAAGTGTCTATGACCACACCTACCACTAAAGTACCAGTAACCCCTCCCTAGAGCTTCTGGGGTCCTCTCTCCCATCTTTACTTTCCTTTCTCACCGTCTCCACACAACAGCCTCAATTCTACAGTCGAATTTCTAGGGTTTGTTGTGGTTTGGTTTTGTCTGTTCCCTTGCTGCTTCTTTATATTCCACATATGAGTGAAATTATCTGAAATTTGTGTTTCTCCTTTGATATTTCACTTAGCATTTTCCCCCTCCAGTTTGTTGTAAATGGCAAGAGTTCATCTTTACGTATCTACATATATTTGATTACTATTCCATTTTGTACATAGACCACATCTTCCTAATCTGCTCATCTGTCCTTGGGCACTTAGGTTGTTTCTATAACATGGCAATGGGAAGCCCCTACATGGACATAATTGATAACTTCTTAAAATGAGCAGCCTGGATACAGATAAGAGATTGTTCCAGTGCTGGCTGAGAAAAATTCTCCGTTTCAGCCACTGCATTTGGGTAACATAGTTTTCTGAATAGCAAAATGATTGTCTCATGCTAATGATATATTCAGGTTTCCTTGCAGTGTGGAGACCGGTTCCAGGTATGAGCATGCCAGAGTGGGGGACCACCAGGTAGAGTACATTCCTTTTTTTCCTAGTCTTGGAGCTCACAAAGTATCATTTCCAACAAGCTCTGTGGATCAGAGTAGCACAAATTCCTGCTCACACCCAAAGTCAGGGGGCATCAATCCCCCCTCTCAATGAGAGAAGTGTCAGTCACATTCTAAGACATGGGGTAGGATACATAGGTGGTGGGACCATTCTCAGGGAAAACAGCCAGCTACTCACTCCTGTGGCCATGGTTGTGATTTTATTTTGTTTGGACAGTCTTTCTTTTAGCAAAATTATTCCTGGTTCATGTCCTAGATGTAAGGAAATAGTTTTCTATGCTAAAGTGTTCTGCTAAAACTTGTAGTGTTCTGTCTCCCACACAGGTTTGATGTTGTCTAACTGTCTCCATTTTGTAACTGATAAACCAAAGGGATCTATGGAGATGATTGTGACTTGCCTAAAGAACACCATTAACATTTTTTCTTCCTTTTGTTTGATTATAGAGCACATGCAAAACAGGTGGAAGTAGAGAGTGATTTTAATGAATGGTAGATTTGTAGATGGAATAACTGAGTAAGAAGTTTGGTGCTGTTGACATGTGGGATGCACTTCCAGAAAGTTTGTGGCAACTGGATTTCCCTTAGATATGGATTCCAAAGAGGTCCGTTTGCCAGTGGGAAATGAAGGGAGTGCAGGACAAGCAGAGAGAACCATTGAATAAGGTAGGAAAGGCAGTGTGTCTCAAACTGCCCAGGGTGAGCCAACTGCATCAAAACTAGAATCACCCAGAGAACTTTTCACAATGCAATTTCCTGGTTCACACACCTTTTGGAATTAAAATTTCTGGGAGTGAGACCCAAGAATCCTTAACTTAGCAGACTTTCAGTGGATATTTATGTGCTCCAATATTTGAGAATTACTGATACAGATGGTGACACTAACTCTGCTTTTCAAAATTGAACTTGGCTCAGGAATATAAAATGAGTGAAAGGATCACAAATATTTGTATATTGTTTGGATAAAGCTCATCAAGTAAAATGAAAAGATGCTCTAGCAGTGAAGGAGAAAGGAAGATTTACGTTTTCTTCAAAATAAGAACATAATTTTGGGGTAGGTTAAACCTGTAAGATTTCAACTTATGCTAGAAACATTCAGCAATATTTTCCAGCCCATTGTCATTTTCAATAAGTGAGTCTTACCAAACAAAAGGTTTGGTATACATTATACATCCTTGCATCCAGCATTTGATGGAACTCAATGGGAGTAGCAATACATCTCTTCTGGTGACATCTAAGCTGATTCACACATACAGAGCCAGAAACATACATTTTCATAGTCACCTACAGCTCAAAAGTCTGCACTTTATTTTCTTGGGGGCATTTGATAGAATCCCATTCTGCTTTTTCTCCCCCATCCATGGTTTCCATTAATATCTTCTCTGCCTCATCTCTGAAATTCTTCATCATCAATGACTTATTGTTAAACTCTCTTCCTTAGCTTCAGGCCTTTTAGCAGATGGTTCCACATTCCCTCTACCCATCCCCCCGTCAAAGTTCCCTTTTTCTTCCTGACCTTATAGAATGAACTTCCTGATGGTGTGCAGACATGACGAGGATGCCAAGGCTGTCTGATCAAGTCCCTGGGTCTCACTGGACTGCTAAGACTCCCACACACATCTAATGAACACCCCAAAGTGTCATGGGGACTCCTAGTGAGCTTCATCCTAGGTAGCTAATGATATCCATGACAACAGCCATCTATCTGCTTAACTTTTCCAGATAAGACATTTTTCTCTCCCTGAGAAGTGCTGATGGGGGAGCCTCTACTATTAGATGACATTTTGTATTCTTATCCCAAGTAACTTTTACTAAAAAAGATGCTCTCTAACTTTGATTCTAAAAGCAAAATCGGTGCTCTATGTTTGGAAGTCTATGCCTTCTCTCCATGGATTGCCACCCTGATCCCCTTCCCCACCCCCTTGGTGGGCTGCTCATTGGCGGCCTATTAAACAGCTTTAACACAGTTGCACTTTGTTTGCTCCATATCTATGTTTTCGACTTTCTGAGAGGAGGTATTGTGCTAGGCAGCACTATATGATTGGAGAATTGTTTAGACTCTAGCAAGTCAAACAGTTAAATAGGGTGTTTTATAGAGTTAAGCTTCAAGGGAAAAGGAAGGCATCCTTTAATGCACAAAAATGAAAAAGTTGGCATGGAGAGGAAACTTAGGTCATTCTAAAACAAGCATAACTCAGATCTTCATCTCAACTTCACCAAATTGGAATTTTTACTTTGAAGTAGAATCCAACTGGTCAACATTTCAGTTTGTGAAGAGGTAGAATTGGGACAATGAAAAATCTCTTGGAAACGCTCATGAATCAAAGTTTTTATATCAGTGCTTCTTAAAACCCAATGTCTAAATTAATGCTTACTCATTTTTTCCATCCGGGGTTTAGCCAGCAGAATGGCATTTTTCTTCCCAATGCCCCTTAGCATTGGGAGTCTATACTAGGGTCAAGACACCACCCAAAGTCCAAAGCTACAATGAGGCACATCTTAGTGGGAGAGGTTGGACTCAAACCCTTGCTGGAGGTAGAATAAGGCAATGTAATCTACTGAAGCACACACATGGCTGGAAACTAATAAATAACCCAGGGTTCTGAGCTTGCCTTCCACTGACTACATGGTCCTCAGCAAGACTTGTCAGTTTTCTGTGAATAAATAAAATGAATTCAAATTACTTTTTAGCTCCAAATTTAGGAGTTACTACCATTCCAGACCTAATACTCCTTTTATCTTTTCCAGTTGATTTTGTAGGGGAAACTAAGCATGGCTTTCTGACCTCATGGATACTACAGGAAATCACGTGCCAGTATTACTAGAATAAATCAAAACACATCTTGTTCATTTCAGTTCATTGGCTGTTGAAAACTCTGTGCTTCTCAGGCACAGAAAAATGTTTCACTTTGAGACAGTGCAGCTGTGAGCATGGTAACTTCATTTTATATGGCATCTTCCCTATAAACTCTCTCTCCAAGTACTTTAAAGAGCTTCTGTAAGTAACACAATTATGAAATTATAGAAAAAGGGGAGAGAAGGGGTAAGGAAAAATACAAGGAAGGAAAAACATGAAATGCACATTTTCTCCATTTTTACGTATATATTTGAAGAAGTGCTACCCCACTTCAGACTAATATGGGCTAAAAATCCCACCTGCCCAGGGCCTCAGACATGTGGGGCCTTTTCTCTTTGCTATTGGATGGTATGATGAGTTCAAACACCCAAGGCAAAATCGTATTAATTTGAAAGTCCACATTTTCAAAAGGATATTCTGGATGTTCCAAAGACCATAAGCTTAGAAACCTGGGTAGCATTTAGGTCTCTGAATCTCAAACCAGAACACATCAAAGTAATGCTGGTGGGTCAGGGAAATGAATTTCCATAGTAAAATCCTTGCCTTAAACCAAAGGTTTCTTGGATATCAAAACTGTACTCTTGGATTTGGTTAATAACTACTAAGGGATTAAACATACCAAGAACAGATGTCAGCATGACATGAGAAAGTTTCTGACCAAGGAGTTCCCATGTAATGATGACCCAGATACCAGAAATATCTTCCATCTTCAGACATAAGTTTAGAAAGAGATGACTGTATCCCATGCAATGGCTGGTGCCATCCAGTGCAAATGAGTGTAAAAATTAGTGTAAATTAATTATAATTAGTAATTATTTTATAATAATACATATGCATAATCATATTATTATAAGTCAAAGTGAATAATTAATAGTAAATTCATGGTCTATATCTATTTTGCAACCTCTTTTTTTCAACATGGCTGACTTAATTTTACCAAAAAGTAATAACTATTGTCTTCTCTGATTATAAAAACAAAATATTTTCAATGTAAAAAAAAGAATAAAGGAAGACACAGTGGAAGAAAATATGTCATATAGCCCACAAAGCCTTCTTGCAATGTGTTAGACAAAGGTATATTAATTCTGACGCATTGAAATAGACTATACTGACTCTTGTGACTTTTCCCAGGAAGGTCTCCTCTTCGCTAACTCTTCCCCACAGAAGAGGGCTTTCTAGCATCCTCCACAGTTCCTTATCCAAGTGGAGTCCTGTAGCCTCCTTTTTCTTCTACACATGGGTTCAAGGTCATTGCCTCATACGCATTAGCTTCTAAAGACTCCACTTCCTTCTGCCTTGAATCCAGAAGAGTTAGTTTGGGAAACGTGGCCCTTCCCTTGAGAAATATGTCAATCTCCTGGCTACCTCAGAGGTGAAGTGCTCCAAAGCAGTTTGGAACAGAAAGGTCACCACTTCTCTGTTGTACAGTTGCCAGGAGCACGCTCAGGCTTGGCTCTGTATGAACAGCATCCACGCAGTCCCTGACAGAAGCAAATGGTAATTCAGAAGGTGCAAAACATGGCAGCCCCATAGCTAATGTTTTCAGAGGAGAGCAGGCCTGGCACAGAGTAGGCACACAGTGAACATTTGCTTTTGCTGGAGCAGGTGGGAGCATCTCACACAGTCACAAGCTCATCTACTGCTCAGACACCAACCCTCCAACAGAGTTGTTACTTGGTTTTGTCTTTGCTGGTCACACAGAAGATCTCCCCACACCTTAGAATGACCCTTGACTCATCTTAAAACATACACTAGTTGCTCAATCTAAAATAACGCAAAATCCTCCAACTTGTCAAATAATTCCACCCAATGCCCAAATGTGATACAAGTTTGCCAGTATGAGTCAGAGCACCATTGTATGGATCAGATGTCCTGCCCTACACATTAATTGAAGAATGCAAAAGGAAATATTCTGACTAATAATGGGAAGCGGGGGAAGTAAATGAGTTAGGCGTATACTCCATGTTTATCATTTATCATAGTAATTTCCATGCCCACCCCCCAGCCTTTTTGGTGCAAATTGAATTGACAAAAAAATGATAATATACCCAACTTCTTCCTTTTATTCACTTTCTTAAACTTAAATCTCACACAAAGCCTGTATCTGACAATGAAAAAGGTGTTGAAGTGATTCAGATTCATTTCTGTTCCTGCCTCATTCTCCTTTCTCTTGCAGACCTCCCTAACCCCAGGGACTTAGTACCCAGGTGACTTTCCAGGAAATCTCTTTAGATAAACTTTTCCCTGTGCCTCTTTTCAAAATGTATCTGTCCTAGGCCTCATTCACTTACCTTCCAGGAAATACTGGGTTTTATTTATGATTGCTTAAACCAGGCACTGCATGCATTTGCAAGCATACACAGTGTGATAAGAAGCTCTGGTACCTTACTCAAATGAGGAATGAACAGTGATATAACTTTTAAGTGACCACAGGAACAAAAGAAAAGACTCACTAAACTGTAAATTTAGGAAAGACTCACTAAATTTGGGAAAGACTCACTAAAACTGTAACTAAAGTAATGGGGAAATTGGGTTGTTACCATCTTCATTAAAAACAAACATCCTTGGGAAACAAACAAACAAACAAACAAACAAAAACCTTGTTCCTCTCCTCATTCCCTGACCAAATACCATAGATGGAGCTAATGGGTCCCCTGTCACTTCTCCACATCACAGGGTAACACCTTCTTTTGACAAAAACAATAAACATCCTGCTCTAAGAAGAGATTCTTATTTTTTAAAAAATCTAGAATTTGAACTAGAGAAAATCTTCATGGCTGTCTTACTAGACAGGGTAGGCTAGCTGATGCTTCAATAACAAAGAGTCCCAAATCTCAGTGATTTAAAAAAAAAAGTATATTGAATGCTTATGCTTCATGAGAGTCAACCAGGGATTCTGCTGTGTATTCTCTATACTCTGAGACCTAGCTGACTGAGGACCTACTTTCTGGAACATTTCTGGCATTTAAGGCAGAAGGGAAAATGAGGAAAAGAAAAAGGAGAGGTGAACACAGGTTATTCAAGTTAGATCAGTTGTTGCAAATATCTGTTCCTCTGACATTTCATTCACCAGAGCAAGCCCATGGTTGCACTTACATACAAAGGGGCACAGAAACACAATTCTGCTATGTTCCTGGGGGTAGGGCCAGAATATTTATGACCAATTCCACTGATTAAGTCAGAATATAAAACACTATTATTTTTCAGCAAAATGACAAAAACAGAGCTTAGCATTTAAGCAAGAGTTATAACAACAACATATATATATATATAAAATAAACTAATAATAGTGGTTATCATGCATATAGTAGTAGTTGTTGTTGTTACATATGGGAAACATCCAGGAACATAAGTCTATTACCTAAGATCACACAGCTAACTAGGAACAGAACAGAAAAGACAACACATGTGTAGAATCTAAGATGAGGGTTCTTTTCTTTCATCTGAATGCCTAGAAAAGACAGGATCAGTTGCTGGCCCACATTCAGCTAGATGACCACACGAGTTTTGTTTGTTTTCATATTGAGTTACTTTCTAGGCCAGCGCTCAGCAAGTATGTTTTCTGTAAAGGGCCAGATAGTACATATTTTAGGCCTTGAGGGCAACCACTCAACTCTGCCACTGTAACACAAAAGCAGTCACAGACAGTGCATAAATAAGTGGGCATGGCTGCCTTCCACCAGAGTTTCTTTACAAAAGCAGGCAGACTATAGTTTTCTGAGTCCTGTTCTCAAGAGCATCTTTTACTGGAGAAAGACTAGTTAATGGAAAGTCAGAGAAGAAGCCAAAGAAGGAATCGGCTGGACACGCCACCTCACCTGACCGTGCCTTGGGCTCCTTTTCAATACAAAACCTACCTAACAGGGTTGTTGTGCAGAAGAAACAGGGTGATTTGTACCAAGCACTTGGAAGAATGACAGGCACCGCACGGGGCAAGCCCTCAATGTGCCTCCCCCCACCCCAACACTGTGCATCAGTCACTGTCCTCGGTGCTGGAAATTCCCTTATGAACAAAACAAAGTCCCTGCTCTCCTCGAACTTCTATTCTGGTCCAGTCTATTAGACAAAGAAACAAATAGATATGCAAGATGTCAGCAGTGATAACAGCCAAAAAGAATAATAAAGTAGGTTGAAGGGTGGGGAGGGGTGTTGTAAAGGTTTATAAAGGGTGAGTAAGGGGAGAGGTTCTGAGCAGACAACTTCATGAAGGGAGAAAAGAAGCTGGATACTGGGTGGGGGGAGCAGGTTTCCACATAATAAAAGCAAATGCGAAGCTCCTGAAGCAAGCTTGCTGCCAGTGTGGAGGCGAGCGGTGTGGCCGAACTGTGGGAATTCAAGGGGCTGGGAGTAGTTTGGGGGTGATAGCAGATGAAATCGAAAGACTGAGAGCATGTGAAGAGGACAGATTATAGGCCCTGGTAAAGACTGGAATTAACTCTGCAGGAGATGGGGGATATTACCATCATCATCAATTATCACTGTTATGTGAGCCTATCAGCACTCCTTTTACCTTTGCCTACTTTTTCTTCCCTTCCTTCTCTTAGCTTCTCATCCTTCCAACCTCTCCCTATTTAGAGCCTTTTTTCGTAATTTGTAATTCTTTTTCTTTCACACAATTTTTAGATCTGTTGATGGCACCTACGACCATCATTGGAGGTCATTGCTCCTGGCAATAGCTGAAAAGGAAGTTTGACCCAGGCCAGGACTTCCAGCAGAATTTAAACTAATTCTTCAGATCCTGGGCATCAGACGGAAAAGGCTTAGGAAGAACAAGATAAGAAAGCAAAGACTATAAAAAATACTTTGCTGAGATATAGAATATCAATAACATTTTAAAATAGAATATTGTGCTGATATTTTAAAAACCAGATCCTAAAGCATTTAAGGAAATATGCAAATTGTATTGGATTATTGTGAACGTGGTGAGGAAGACATGATGGAGAATCAATTCTTTTCTTCCTTTTTGCTGTGTGAGCTTGTGAGTGGGAGTTTATTTATTCTGGGTTTCAGAATACAGCGATCTCTTGATAACCAGGACTAATGGATGTGACATAAATATTCCAAGTAGCTGAAAATCGAGAAGTGCCTTGTACAGACACATTTGCAAGATAAATTGCTATGTTTTGAGTAAATGAATATTATATCTGTACATGATAGTGTCCCGGGGCACATATACCATGGGTAAGTAGGAGCTGAGAAGGCAGAAAGGGACAGAGAATAATAATAATAATAATAATAATAATAATAATAATAATAATACAACCATCAATAAATCAATCATCAGGGTCGCTGTGTAATGTGCAGGTTCAGCCCCAGCATATGGGCCTCTGGCCAAACATGCCGTTGGGCACTGAAATCCTGCTGTGCTCAGACGTTTATGGCTGTATCTGCCTACAGGAAAGACTTTATTTTTAAAAGTTGGAGGAAAACCACACTTGGGCTAGTGGCTCGTGTGGTCTCAAACTCCTGTGTGAGATGGTGGATCACCTAGGCAATCTTACTCTGGTGCCCCTTCAGATCCAGAGGGTCAGAGCAAATCCTGAAATTCTGCATTTCTAATAAGCTGAAGTTTTGCCCACACTGCTTGAGGGTATAGTAGATCTTGTATGTAACAAAAAACTTTTGAACGCATAAGCCTACTGTCATGTTAAATATGTTATTGCTTTACATGTAGCATTTGTAGTGCTATATCTTGGTCAGGGGTGGACAGGTGTGTCATTTCGGGGGAAGTGAGGGGAACCTCTGGAGTTTCCAAGGAAAAGTTCCCAAGGTGAATGTGCTTGGTTTGGAGAAATGTTACATGTCTATGGAGAATATTTCAAATGTAGTTCCACTGCTGGCCTAGGTGCCCAGATGTCTGGATTCTTGATGGGCACTAATTAGTTCTTCCAGCTTAGAGCACCTGGTATGAACAAGGTGTGAGGCAGTTGTGAAAGTGCCAGAGGATCTAGCAAAATTTTTCTGGGAGTGACGGAGTGCCAGTTAGAGCTTGCTGGCCATGCACGCCATCTTCTGGTCAAAAGCAAGAAAACACTTTTTAAAAAAAATCTAGAAAGGGCCAAAGGCAGTACAGGTCTCACCTAGGCACAATGCTGTTGTGCTAAGTATTCTAACTAAGACAAAAGAATCTTAAAAACAATAAACTTATAAAATGCATGTGTTGGGATTTACTGTACATTCCCTCTTCCCTTTCTTTGCTAATTTCAATGTTGATGTCCTTGCTAAATTCCACTTGCTAAATGCCATATTCCACTTCAGTAAATGCCCTGTGTCTACTCCCACTTGCTGTGTGATCATGCCCACCCACATTGCTTAATACTGAAAGGCTTTGTGTTCTAAATCTGTAACTGGGTATGATAAACCTACTCAGTGAAGCTGTGGCAGAAATTAAATCCATGGAAGGTGGTTGGCTCCAGCATCTGGCCAGGGCTCAGCAGTAGAACAAAAGGTGGAAGTAGTTATCATTACTGGCCTGAAGTTTTATGAGCAAAAATAAATGACTATTTATGCCAGAGTTGGGGGTTATAACAAGCAATTTTGTGGCAATAGGTTACTCATGATGCTTGCTTTTTCACCAATTGTCTTTCTCTTAGAAATAGGTCACTGAAAAAACTTGTAAATGATTGAGGAACTCAATGAATAGCTTCGATGTATCAAAGCTTTGCCAATGTGTCCCCATTTCCAACTTAAACTGTGCAAGTCCGTAAGGCCCT
Source organism: Talpa occidentalis (assembly GCF_014898055.3). Lineage (NCBI taxonomy): Eukaryota > Metazoa > Chordata > Mammalia > Eulipotyphla > Talpidae > Talpa > Talpa occidentalis. Next base: position 120,475,294 of record NW_023604972.1, read on the forward strand.
CCCTGGTGGTGCATGGGGTTAAGACGTAGCACTATGAAGCTATCCGCAGCCAGTGCGGCACAAGTTCGATCCTGGGCCAGGGAGGTGACCCACGTGGTTCAGTAGACCTCTCCTGACTCGCCCGCTGTTCCCTCAGCAGTGTATTTCGGTCAATTTGCTTGTTCTGTTCCCCACTCTGTCTCTGGTGAATCCTCTCACACCCCCCCCCACACCTCTGTCTGTACCCCAGTTCTTATATGCATAAATAAATAAATCTTTAAAAAAATAAAATGTACAAGTCTTGTGGAGAGAGAAAAATGTTTACATGCATTCGACAACTCTCTGGGAAAAAGTCAGAGGGAGTCCTTTAATTCATACTTCTGGTTGGTCATTGTCACTGCTGTCCCATAGCAGCTCTTAAAGAGAGATGAGGTGAAGGGGGGCAGCAACATGAGGAGGGGGAGGGGCAGACAGAGGAAGGAGAAAGGGTTTATGGGGAGCAAAATGAGTAAGAGGGGGATGGGAAGGCTGCAAAGGAGTCCAGACAACAAGAGGAAGGAAAGAGAACTCTAACCTGGAAAACCCAGGCAGCTGAGAAAGGGAGAATAATGCTCTCCCAGCTCTACAGTGCTAGCAGAGATGGATGCTGATTTTGACCCACAAAATGTGCAATGTAGGGTCACAGCTAAATTTCTCAACTATGTTTCACAATTGATATAACTCATTTCATGCACTTTTGCTTTTCACGTTGTGGTACATTTCAGACAGTTTCAATTCCTACACATCCCCAGGCTATTGTGTTGGAACTTGGCAGGTTATAACCTGACAGATGTGCCCCCTGCTCCCATTTCTGCCCACCAACACTGCTGATCCTGGGAAGTGGCTACTTAGATGGGAGCTGCCCAGAGCAGAGAAGGGAAGACAGGAGGACAGGAAAGACAAAGGTCAGTGTGGTCACCAAAGATGTCACTGATTTTGCTTCAGCAGCCACATTGCACACTAGGTTGTCACCCAGTCTCAGTCCCCTCCCCAGCACCAGAGTTTGCCTGGCCCCCTTCTGCAGCATGTGTGTGTTTAACAGTCAGAGAGCTAGGAAGATGGCAAGGCCCCTTTTTTCTTTACTATGTCTGATCTGAGTTTCCAAGATCTTGGTTTGTCCAAACATACTTCTCTCCTTTTCTTCCCTTCTGTTTTCCTATCAGGAAATTTCCCAATTTTCAAGGTGGAGCTCTAGATATAAATATACCCACAGATAACTTGCAGGGGGCATGGGATGGTCAACTTCCCATTGGATATAGCCTGAAAGGGCCACCAAAACAATGCTCTCCAGAGTTATTTAGTCCAAAGTTATCAGGTCCAAAGTTATCACTTCCATTCACTTAATTCTGGAGCGTTTACCTGAGTGGGGGAGTAAAGGAGAGCCCCCCAGGCTGGGAGCTGAGCAAATGCACAAGCACAGTCCTGGGAAGTTGTCAGCCAAATAAATTTGATGTGCACCCAGATTTGTAGAGCAGGCACCCTGCCCCAAGGCATGTGGTGTCCAGGCACTGCCAGGAGCATGTATCTCATTCTGAAAATCTGGGGGAAAAGAGGGCCGTGCTATTCCTCACAGCACAAGTCCTTGAATTGTTCCTTTTGTATGGCAAATCCCCATGAATGATTTTTAGGTAGACAACATGTCCCAGCCCAGATGGAAAGAGATGACTTCTTTGCTAGAATACTCTTGCTGCTTTTCCCCTTCAATTCCTCCACTATTAGGGCCACTGACTGTTGAATTTTGATTTTGCATCTTTCTAGTTCTTTCATGTTAGGAACAATGTTTAACCTCTCTGCCTCTCTTTCCTCTTCCTTAAAATGGGGCAAATCATAGTACCTGTTTCATGGGTGGTTGCAATGATTAAATAGTACTTTAAGTGCCTAGAAGGGTGTCTAGAGAAGTATGTGTTCAATAAATATCAGCCATCATTATTGACTGATTTAGCTGCATGTAGTATATTATATACTATAGCATATATTATATAGACTAGTATAACATGCTATATTAAGTCAGTAATAACAGTAGCAACAGCAGTAACAGCTACCACTGTTTGAGGATTTATCATATACCAACCAGTATTCTAAGTACTTTGCTCACACTAGAGAGGCAAAATAGGGCAATGATTAATAGTGGTTAAGATTCTGGAGCCAAAACCAGATAAGAGGATTGGATACAATCAGATAAGCAGAACCAACATGTTGAATATCTCAGAAATAAATATGGATTTTAAATCCAGATGGAAAGGAAAAGCAACTTACTGATGGTGGAATTTAGGCACAGGGTGTGGAGCAGAGAATGACATTTATGCCTAGACATTCCCAGCACCCTCCCAATAACGCCGCACGTAGCTGGCCTGAGGACAATTCTCGTGTCAGTCAAACGCTGGAGGAGCTTGCCAGGGTCTATTTTCAGGTATTGGGGGGCTAGTACAGGGAGGGTGATGCAGCGAACTGATTCTCCCTACCAGGCACACATGTTGCTCTTAGTCTCCTGGCGTAGGAAGGAGATCAGCTCCTATAACATCAGTCCCTGAGACACAAAATGGCACTAACAAAAAATCAAATAATAAACAGGTGGAAAAAAGTAATAACTCGAAGTCTGCCCCGATTAGATTCAATTTATGCCTGCAGCATTTCAGTTTTAACTCACTAAACCTTGGTCAGAGTCTTGGGAGAACAAGACAGCACAATTCTGAAAAGCAATCACAGAGGACTGCCAACTTATTGGGAGGCTCCACGGTGCATTTCTAAAGCAGCGCTAATCGAATAAACGTACAGGCAATGAACTGTGAAATTGAGAACACGATTGTCCACATTCTCTAAGCCAAAGGAATAAAATGGTCATTTTTCTCCTTTATTCCCTATGAAAAAGGAATCACAAATATTCTCTTACTTTGCACCTTTGTATAAAGCATACAAGTCTGTCTGTCTAATGGCACAGGAGAACAGGGAGAAAAGACTTAGAGAATGATGATCCCTGGCTTGCCAGAACCCCAACTGCAGACAAAAGGCAGGGAAGGATGCTGGAATTTTGAGTGAGAAGGCCTGAGTTAGGAGACCAAACTCTGCCATAATAATATGTGAAGTGAGGACATTAATTCCCATTTCACATCATCAGTGTGGGGTTTAAATAGATAATGTTTGTGGAAAGCCCTGTTTTAGTTGTATGAATGAGTCAGGAAATGGAGTGTGCTAATACTTTCATTTCAGCTTGGGTAGTTACTGGTTAGAATATATGTATATATGTATATATATATATATATATATATATAGAGAGAGAGAGAGAGAGAGAGAATATATAAGAATAATAACCACAATTATTTAACTAATTTAACCAGCGATTTTTTCCCTTAAGCTTCAAATAGAGTCGCTGCAACCATCACGACAGAGTGAAGGCAACAGCACTGACAACTGGGGACACTGTGAGAGCTCAGGATGCTCAAATCCACCAATAATTTGCTCAGAAGGTCAAATGAGTTCATGGTTCTGAACGACAGAAAGGTTATGAGGAAGCTCACAAAATTGAAGAGGAGCCTGGAAAATCAGACTCAGAAACTACTCAGGATTCAAGTGAAGAGAGACAGCTACAGCTGCAGCCAACCTCCACCAGAGGGGCAGCAAGGGCACCCCATTACACACTGGCCATCCCTGCTGCTGGACTCTAGACTGAGTTGCTGTCACTGGAATTATATCCAAATCTAGTTTCCAGAACGTGGAGAAAAGAAGACTCTGCACCCACTTTGACTTCTGTAGTTGGAATCAAACCCCTGTCTTCATGAAGACACACACAGTGGAACATTTTCCCAACTCAGAAAGCATTTCCTGTGTTGACTAACTAAAGACGACAAATATAGAGTACAGTACTCCCCTTTGACTTCACAGAATACATACATAAGCCCTTCTTCCCTCTACTGTGCTAATTTCCCTATCCTCCAATTTTCCTGTGAAGCATACACACACACACACACACACACACACACACACACACACACACACTCCAGAGGGACAAAGGTTTTTTGACAATTGCTGCATCCATTTCTACAATCAAGATCTCTGGATAATGCCCATTTCTACCTAGTCTATTTAGTGCTGTTGCCTTGGTTCCAGGAAAAATAAAGTAAAACCCTATTGAATGAGTCCCCATTGAAGACAACTATTAAATATAGACATACTCTAGACAGAGGAAAAAACTTGTTATCTGAAGGCACTGGACATTGAACAAAAGCCAACAAACTCTGGCGGAACATGCACTCTAAGAAAAAGGAAGGAGAGATGTGATCCATGCTTTGTCGAGATGCATCAGGTAGAAGAGTGAATATAAATCCCTGCAGGAGAGAATGTGACTTCCTCTGCTGGACTGTAAGCTCCCTGAGGGCAGGACTTCATAGAATTGTCTGATGACTCTCTTGCTAGTAATTAGTCCAGTGACAGGCAAATGGGGGCACATTCGATCCATACAGGTGATTGTGAGTAAAAAATAAGGACTAAGGGGCTATTCAGCTGGCCCTGGTGAGAGACTTCAAGACCCTCCATGAGTCAGACATCTAACCTACATTATCCCATTGGACTCAAAATCAATCTTTTGAGGTTTATATTATTTATTTCCATTTTATGGATGAGGTTTGACTAAGTTTAAGGAACAAGGGAAATGGGATTCAAACCAGTGTCCAGATCTGAAGGTCCTACTTGTCCACTTTGCCATGCCATCGGGGTGGGAAGGGTGTGGGGAGCAGTAAGAGGACAGGTGTAACCCAGATTGTCAAGTGACCAGGTGCAGTGAGGATGACACAGCCTTAGGAGGAGTCAAGGACTTTGATGTTTTGAGCTGGAGTCACAGGGAGAGCAGTGATATCATTTAAAGAAATGAAAAAAAAATAAGAGGAGGACTTTCCATGGAAGGATGCCTGGGTCTGCTTTGTGGGACAAAGGGGGACAACTGGATGGAGTTAGCCATTGGGCAGCCTCCTGCAATCAGGCCCCCAGGAGAGGCAGCAGTAAGGCAATGGTCTGGGAGTGGCCCATGTCAGCTTGGTTATTTGAAGGCATGGGCATGGCTAAGAAAACATCACCCAAGCGTGTGGTCCAGGAATCCTAACATGTGTCCTGACAGTGGGTCTGCCTTATGACTGCCTCCTAGCAGCTGTTCGCCTGTGGCTGTCCTTCTTTATCTAACTGGGGCATGGGGTGGGTTTTGACTCGTTGCTCATCTGATCAATGAGGATGTGCTGTTGGTAAAATTTATGTGCTGCTCACATGTAGCTTGCTCAGTGGTCTCAAGGGGGGAAACTTGAAATGGCCAAGGTAAGAACTGCAAACACGATGACCAGGTTCTGAAAACCCCAGCTCCGAGTCCTCAGCCACCTGCTACCTCAGGGCTTCAACCAGGCCACTCCAGGCACAGCCTCCAAGACTAGGTTTCTGTGGCAGAAGATGGGGAGTTCCCTTTCCTCTTCATCCTTCTCTCTTTTCCTCCCTCCCAAAAAAGACTCACCAGACAGGATCCTCCTTGTCTGAGTATCTTCTGCTGGGGACTTAGAAGTCAACATGTCACCATCAAAACACTATTTCTCGGGCCGAGCTCCCTGATTCAGCGACATCAAACACAGTCACCTTCGTCTTTCTACATCAAATCAAAACATGACCTCCAGTTTCTACTTGAACATAGATAATCCAAAACAGCTGAACTTTAAAACTAAGAATCTTTTTGCACGCAATGATCTATAGAGGAGAAACACCCTGATTAATTTAGGAAATCATTTTACCCTAACTTAGTTATAAACGCCTGAAAAAGTGCTTTTGCATCTGTTTAGGATGACATTTCATGGGCATCTAGAGCTTCATAACAATTTCCATGACAATAAACACATAGACTTGTTATTTGATAGTTGCATAATTGTGGTTTTCTTCTGCTTGTTCTCACAGAGGTGGAGAGCTGCCTGTGTGCTTTTTGCTCCCCCTTCTTTTTCCCTCCCAGGGGAAAAAAACAAATGTAAAACACACCAAGCCAGAGGGAAATCAACAGTCAATAGGCCATTGCCACATGTCAGATGCACTTTATGTCCCAGTTCACTGGGAATTGTCCTGTGAAGCCTTTGTCAGAGGGTTCAGCTCAGTGCAGCCTGAGTGGCAATGCTCACCGACGACCAGCAGAGGGCAGTCACGGCCTCGTAATGCATCTGGAACGCTCTCCCTCCAGCCACAAAATGAGCATCAGGGAGCAATTGGTTCTTCCTTCTGGAACTTCAACCACCTCTCTCAACCACTGTGTAAATAACTGCCCTGATAGCAAACGATGTGCATGTGTTCCACAAACTACCCGTGTTAAATCCCAGCTTTGCCACTTACTCTTTCTGTGACCTTGGACAACTTAACTTTTCAGACCTGTTTCCTCCTCTTTTCTAAAATGAGGTTTTCAGTAATCCCTATCTCATAGCTTTGTTGTGAACATTTAATGAGTTAACACTTGTCAAGTGCTCAAACAGCATGTCACACACAGCAAGCTATTATTTCTCGTTATTCCTAAAAGTTACTATAGTAAACCCTTTTATTTTCTCTTTCAGGGCCCCATGAAGTGTCCAAGGAGAAGGATTTACGAAGGAGAGAGTTTTCAGGAGGCCTCAGGCCATGCCAGGAATCTGTGAATGAAAAAGAAGGTGACACCAGAGAAGACTGTACTCTCATACGGGAGCAGGAAAATGGTTCTATCGGATGGTGGGGAGACTGGAGGGACAAAGCCCGACCTAGCTTTGCCTGTTTCTTTCCCAAGGCAAAAATGACAGACCCAGGTTTGGGCCATGGAAGGTCAGCCGGCATCTGGTACAAGAAGGGCCGGAGGCAAGTGGAGAACTGTTCTTCCCAGAAGCCTTCAAGCGTGGTACATCAGACATAGCCTGCGGCAGGTGTCCCCACATGCGCGCCTCCTCAGTCTGGGGGAGGCCAGCGAGGACGGCAGCTCTGAGGTCGGCTTTGTACAACCAGCATGGCAGAGACTCGGGAAACGGGGGTGTCCTGCCTGCCTCTAGCAAAGCCGTTAATTAATGCAGTAGAAGTGAGGGCTGCCTCTCCTGTGAGGCGGTGGGGGGATCTGCAGCAGAATGTGGGGTACAGTCTTCTGGAGATGTTTCAGAAACTCCTGGGGAATGCTTTGGAGGCAAGTTCTGGGGAGGCTTCTTGAGGCATGACTGCATGTATTCTCTCTTGCAGAGTACCAGGGTCCCTGTCATAAGGCTGGGAATAAATGTGACCATGCTCTCTCCTTCTGAGTTTTAGGATTGCCCTTCCCTGCCTACTTGAAGCTGGTATGGCTGTGTGACTTTTCTGGGCTCATGAAATATAAGCAGAAGATCTAAGAATCAATACAAACTTCATGTTCTGTTTCCTCTCATCTAGAAATGAGGCAGCTTCATCCTCTGTCCCAGAGCAGCCATGATAGAGCCCCCCTTAGTCTGGCCTGTGGTAAGACCCGGAGCATGAGGAAGAAATCTACCTTCACTGCTTTAAGCCGTTGAAATGTAGTGGGTTTTGGTTATTTGTTACTGCAGCAAAACCCAGTCCATCCTGACTGAGACAACAGCACTGGTGCTTATGGCCTTCTGCTAGCCACATACCTTTTTCACTTGACACCACCTCATTGGATCCTCTGGTAAGTGCTGGGAGGTAGGCCCACCACCTCAGTTTTCCAGGTGAGGAAACTGGGGCACAGAAAGCTCAAGGGTTCAGGGTCCCAGAGCAAAAGGAAAGAGTTGGGGAATCCAACTCAAGCTCCAGGTCTCCATCACTTTCCCCAGCAGGATGCCTGACACTCACCAACGTGTGCTGACCACGAAAATGAAAATGGTAACTCTGGCTAAAACGGCAGCAGCCACTATGAGAACAGCTTCCTCACAGGGTCGCCAACATTTATGCATAACAAAGCTGACTTCCTGAAGAGCCGAGGTCAGTAGGAATGGTGCATCTTGTCTTATAGGAAGGACACACCTCAGACATTGCCCCCAGGAAGACTGACTGTTACTAGCAACCTAACATTTATTACAGTGTCTTTTCAAACCAGTTGCTGTAAGACCACTGCCTTCCCTGCCAAGTCCTGAACCCGAGCACCCGGAGGCTGAGTTCCCGCCCTCTCCTAAGAGACACTGAAAGGGCTCCTCAGGCAGGACCCTTTTTTCCTGGGGAACTGGCAGACTATCCCAGCTACTCATGAGAAGGCGCTGCTCCCGGGTCACATTCAGATCCCAACCTGGCCTTCTCTTGCTGTTTCTGCAAGGGGATTTCACAGCAACGTGGCCGGCGGGTAGGGGCGGTGTCACAACATTGGCTGACTTTTCATTACACCTCAAATCACATCCTGTAATTGGCAGCCGGCGCTGCTCGGCCTAAGACCTCTTTCTGCATCCATCCATCCTTTGAGGCTGACTTTGAAGGGATCAAAAGAGCCCTGTGTGTTTTCCTAATCTCCCTAATCCCCATCACTATCCCCGTGAGGATGCAGGTATCATCACTACCATTTTTCAGATGAAATGAAGGCCCAGACAGTTTTAGTGACAGACCCAAGGTCACCCCCGTGGGCTGGTGGCGGAGATGGGAATAGAACTCAGACCGGCTGATCTCCCGAGCCATCAGTCTCCCTCAGACCCTGCTGTCTCGCTGAATTCCCCCTGCAGTTTTAATTGAATATCATGTTCTTCTTCACTTCCTGCCCTAAACAGAACAACAGCTGCCACTTACCCTCTGAGCCGGCTGGCGGTACTTCAGTGGTGGGTGAAGTTATCCTGGGATATAAAGTGGGTGAAGCCTTTCAGGATAAAAGGGCCCATCCAAACGGAAGACATTCACGAAGGTATAAAAGGGATGCCCCGACTTTACTGCTCTCCCTGACTTTCAAATGACATCGTGTCGGGCCCCAGAGGCTGAGGGAAAACGGCGCGGGAGGGTGAGTACGGAGTTAGGAGGAGGGGATTCTGTGGAAGAAGAAAAAAATAAATATGTGTGTGTAATTGACCCAAACTTCAGGGCCCAACCAACGGGGCCATGTTCTGGGTGAGGAGCCCAGGGAAGCGCAGGGCTGAACTGTCCTGGCTTCCTCCTCCTTCTTGAGGATGATGCCGTAGGACTCAGCAGGGTTTAAAAAGCAAGAGAATTAAGATCCACGTCACCCCCGTCCTCCACCTACTGCAGTTTCCTGGCCGTGGCTCGCAATCTTTGGGGTGTACTAGAATGACCTGGGCAAGCTGGGAAAAGCGATTTCCAGCCCTGACCCCGGAATCATGGCTTTGGAGAGTTTGTGACTGACGTGGAGGGGACACCGTGAGACCCAACCCTGGTCCCTCACTTGACCCCATGTGCCACGCAAGGAGCGGGCTCTTATGTCTACGGCTGCTAAAATGCTAGCTCTGGAAGGCCCAGAAGGCCGGGCTGGGGTCAGCACCCACGGTCCGCCCCATCAGCGTTTGCACAGGCCTGTCTGCAGGTGGAGTGAGGTTCCCGGTGACATTACAGTGAACGGCGGGTCCAGGAGGGAAGGAGAAATCTGAGCAGTTTGGTCCAGGCCAGGAGGAAATTGAAAAACTTCCCAACCAAAACGTTTACTTCCCGAAGAGATAAAAAGCAGCTCAGGGTCATAAATCTGTGCCAACACCCAGGACCCAGAGGTCAGGCTGGAGGCCCCGTGGGTGAGGGGTGATCAGTGCTGCCGGCTCTAGGTGAGGCCAGCGTGTCTGGCCCCGGGCGTGATCTTCCCCTAGAATACTCGGGTTACAGGGGCCAATCGGGTGCAGCAAATATCCTAGAGGCAGGGACCTTGGGGTTCATGCGGCTCATGCAGGGTGAGCAGGAGGATCCTAAGGAGAGGTCAACCCCAGAACCCCCGCATAGCAGTTACCTGTCTGGGTTTTGCAGAGTGGGTGTTGTTCCTGGCCCCCAGCTTGGGCCACTTCACCAAAAGGAAGCAAGTGGCCAGGGAAGCTGGTATAAACAAGCAGCACGTAGGGAAGCTGGTGTAAATAAGCTGGTGTAAACGAGCAGCCTGATTCTAAAACGGAACCTGAGCTGAAGCAGGAGCCTGGCTTCCCAGAACTCTAGCCCCAAGCCCCAGAGGAGCTGTCTGCTCAACTGTGCCCCATATCAGGCAAGCGGGCGCCTCAGAAGGCAGCCCTAATTATCGTGCTCAGGAACCCAGGAAACCGCCAGGAAGTCATGAATTTTGCCTGCCACTGTGAGGACTGAATGATGACTCAGGATGCCTTTGGCATTGGCTTCCATTTGTAGGGACTTATTTTCACCATGTCCACCTACCTGCTCTGGGTAGCTTTCCGCTGTGCCCACACATTAAAGTCTCAGCCATTCCAACATTATGAAAACCTGCAGAGATGTGTCCTTAGTATTAAGGGAATGTTTTATACTTTGTATTTATAAAAAGTATATATTTATATGTTTTCCCACCCAACCCTTAAGATTTGAGGAAAGGAATGCTAGTGAGGAAGAGGTCATTTCCAAGGGCAGAAGATGGGCATGCTGATACTCCATTTTAATCCATTTTAATCCCTTTCTATGGCTTGAGAATGGGGCAGATAATTATCCTCTGTAGTACGGGGAAGGGTAGAGAAGTTCTAAATAATTTGAATTGAAAATAAAGCATGTTGCCCTCAGGATGGCATGACTGTATAGTATAAGTCCTTTAAACTTTTAGGCCTCACAGTTTTCTCTCCATCCTATTGTTGTCATTGCATCCAGTAAGCAGATCATGACCCTAAACTGCCTGGGAAGGGCCTTCAGCCCTACATTTAAAGGCAGCAAAAGCAGTGCAAAATAGTGCTGTGCAATTGTTTGCAACAGAAGCAGGAACTCAACATGACAATCAGTAGAAGTTTGACAGGCAAGTCTCACATTTAGAGTACAGACATCCCCTTTCAACTAACAGTTCTCTACAGATCACCTCTCAGGACCTCTCCCATCTGGAATGCTGGCAGAAGAAAACAAATGAGGACAAGGAGCAGCGGCAAGGTGTAGAAAGCAGGCCCACAGTCTGGACTTGGCCTGCCCGGTCCTAGCCCAGCACCAACTGGCTCTTGATCTTGGGCAAGACATCCCATCCCTCTGGCTTTTGCTTGCTGCCTCATGTTTTTGTTTTGTTGTTTTTTTTTTTTAAATTGTAAAAAATGCATAACATAAATCTCCCTCTTAATTTTTAAGTGTTCAGTAGTGTTGTTAACTGCATGCCATGTGCATTACTGTGCAACAGATGACTAGAACTTTCTCATCTTGCATGACTGAAACTCTATACCCTTTGAAGAAGGACTTATCCACCCCCCGCCCCCCAACCCCTCAGTCCCTGGCAACATTCAACTTTCTGCATCTATGTGTTCAATTACTTTAGATACCTCATATAAGTAGAATCACACAGTATTTGTCTTTTTGCATCTGGTTTATTCAATTTAGCATATTGTTCTCAAGGCTCGTCCATGATGTAGTGTATGCCAAGATTTCATTCTTTTTAAAGATTGAATGGTATTTTATTGTATGCATATACCACATTTTCTTTATCTATGCAGCTGCCAATGAACTTAGAGGTATCTTCCACACCTTGGTTACTGTGAAGTGGGGGTGCAATATCTTTTCAAGATGCTATTTTCAATCCTTTGGCCTATATTGTCAAACGTGAAAATGCTGGCTCATATTGTAATTCTCTTTTTAAGTCTTTGAGAAACTTCTATACTATTTTCTATAATGAATTATTTATTTTCAAAGATATAAGCAAACATTTAGAGTATAGATGTCCCCTTGCAACCAGCAGTTAGTTCTCCACAGATTCAATAATTCTACCAACAGTGTACAAAGGTTGCAATTTCTTCACATACTCCTCAACACTTTTATTTTCTGATTTTTTGATAGTGGTCATCTGACTGGGCATAGGATGATAGTGTGTGATTGTAATTTGCACTGCCTTGATGATAAATAATATTGAGCATCTTTTTCTATGCTTATTGGCCATTTGCCTGTCTTCTTTGAAAAAGTATTTAAGCCCTTCACCCATTTTAAAATCATGTTATTTTTCGGGGTGGTTTTTTTTTTTTTAATGTTTTCAAGTAGTGTTCTTTTATATTCTGGATATTAACCCCTTGTCCAATATTCAGTTTGCAAATATTTTCTCCTATTAGATAGATTACCTTTCTGCATTGTTCATTATTTCCTTTGCTGCACAAGAGATTTTAAGTTTTGTGTATTCCACCTGTTTTTTTTTTCTTTTGTTACCCTGTTTCCTAGGTGTCATGTCTAACAAATTATTGCCAAATACAATGTCATCAAGTTCCTCCCCTTTGTTTTTGCCTGGGAATTTTATTGTTTCAGGTTTTCCCTTTAGGTCTTTTCTGTACTTTGATTTAATTTCTATATACGGTATAATGGGAGATAGTTTTTCCACCTATACTATACTTTCCCCCATTGTGTAGCCTTAATATCCTTGTAAAATATCATTTAATGAGGGTTTATTTTTGAACTTTCTATTACATTCTAATTCAGTTCTATTGCATTCGTTACTGTTTGAATTACTGTAGCTTTTTAAATATTTTTTGAAATCAGGAAGTGCAAGGCCTCCAGTTTTGTTTTGCTTTTGCAAGATTGTTTTCAACATTGGGAATCCTTTAAGATGATATGTGTATTTTAGAATGGCTCTTTCTCTTTCTGCAAAAAAAAAACATCCATTGACATTTTGATAGGGACTGTAAAAATCTGTGGATTGAGTTGGGTAGTATGAACATTTTAACAATATCAAGTCTTCCAATGAACACAGGATCACTTGCCACTTATTTGTATCTTTAATTTCTTTCATCAGTGTTTTGTAGTTTCCAGTGTATATAAGTCTTTTACCTCATTGGTTAAGTTATTCATGAGTATTTCACTTGTCTTGATGCCATTATAAATTTCCTTTTGGATTGTTCATCATTTTTGCATAGAATGCAACAGATTTTTGACTGTTGATTTTGTTTCTATCTAAAACTTTGTTAAATTTACTAGTTCTAATTATTTCTTTATGTGGAATCTTTCAAGTTGACTACATATAGGAGCATGTGTTCTTCAAAGAGAAATCATTTTACCTCTTCATTTCTGAATACAACTATTTTATTTGTTTGTTTGTTTGTTTGTTTGTTTATTGCCTGATGTCTCTAGCTAGGACTTTCAGTACCACATTGAATAGAAGTGGTGAGAGTGGTCATCTTACCTTATTCCTGATCTTAGAGGGAAAGCTTGTCACTTTCCAATATTTAAGATGATTGTTAGCTATAGGATTTTCATCTATGGCTTTGCATTTGTTAAGGTAGTTTCCTTCTATTCCTAGTCTGTTTACAGTTTTTACCATACAATAATTTTGAATTATATTAAATTCTTATTCTGCATCAAGACAATCATTTTATTATTGTTCTTCATTCTATTAATGTGGTATATTGCATTTATTAGTTTTTGTATGCTGAGCCATTCTTATACTTGAGGGATAAATTCTAGTTGGTTCTAATTTCACCATTGTGAATTTTACATTATTGAACAATTTATAGCACAGCTTCCACCTGTACCATGAAATGTGGGAGGAACATCACTTTTCTTAGGTGCATTCAATATATCCATATTTTCATCACACCAACAATACCAGGTGGAGAATTGTGGCTCTCCCATTAGAGACTAAAACTTGGGGTTCCCACAGCAATTGTGCTGAGCTGATACTGACTGTATCCAGATGGCCACCTGCACCCCCTGAACTGGAAAGACCTAACAATGAACTGGAGGGAGAGCATGCACATAAATTCTCCATAGAAAAAATCCTGCAGTTGTGGATCATGCTCTAATACTGAGAATTTCCTGGAGAAATGTGTATTGCTGGTATTTTCCAAAGTTGCAAAATGCTAACGTTTATTTAGATATTTGTCACAAGTGTAGCCAAAAGAAACATGGTCAAGGTTGAATTTGAGATTACTCTAGCTGCAACTTTGAAGCAGACTGTTCACCACAAAAGGGTCACAGTAAAGAGGCAAAGAACCTCTTATGTTCATTCTTGATTAACTCTTCTTGTGGAAAACTAATTTTGTACTCAAGGGTTAGCTTAAACAAGTCAGAATGCAAGAGGCAGTGTGTGCACAGAATATATTGACCTCCACTTGCAAATCCAAATGGATTTGTGTAAATTACTGTTGCTGTCACTGCAGATTGTTCTCCCAGCTACAGTCAGAGTGGATGGTTTGCAAAGTGCAATGCTAGTGTAGACTGGTATGTCCAAAGGCGTTCATCTCCACTCAAGAAGATAGAACTCTCACTGTCAGAGGCAAAGTCAGAAATAGAAATTGTGGCTTTGGGATTGAGACAGTTCAGAGGACACTGAAGAGGCAGAGAGGAGAGACTGATTATTTCCCCAGGATCCACAAGCGCCATCAAACTATGTATATTCAGAGCATGCACGTACAAGCATATCTACCCCATAGTCATTCTCCTGATTCTAGTTATTCCAATTTCCTCTAAGCAGCAGAAGTCAAAAGTCAGGAAAATGAAGAACCAGAAAAAAAGGCAAGAAAGATTTAACTATCAGACTTTAAATTCATTGAAGAATGAAAAAAATAAAGATATTTACCATTTACTAACAAAATGAAGCAAACCAATGTACTATCCATATGTTAGTCAATAACCTAGCATGTCTGATATCATATACATGCTTGGGTGAGGCAGCTCCTGTGGCCTCCCCAACGCCTACTAGAACAGGTATTTTAAAATATCCCATAGCTACATGACTGCTTCAGTTTTCAATCATTATCTTAGTCACAGCAAATAAAAAAGAACATAGACAAAATAGAGCTAAGTAAAGAATAAAGAGAAGATTATGGAGTGGTCTGAGCAAGGGAATCTGAAAAACATGAACGTCGACTAATCAATCCATTAGCCAAACATTTATTCAGAACCTAGAATATGCTGTGAGTGTCTATGCCCTCTTGCTAGTGTAATAGTGTCTCTCTTTTTGTGTCTTGGTTTTCTCAGCTGCAATTTGGGAATGATAATAGAACCTATTTTGAAGGATGGTTGTATGTTAAATGAATTACACATTGAAAGCACTTAGAAAGGTGTCTGATAGGATGTGATGATGCAATCAACATTCAGGAAGAAAATGAATCACAAGCACAGAGAAACTGAACAACAATAAAGACATCAATACAAGAGATGTCACAAGGCAGTACATCAGTAATTGCCAAACTGTGCTTCTCACCCCTGAATGTCAAAACCGAGGGCACAGAACTGACAGCCAGAAGAATTTGGTTTCTCTTTCTAGCCAAGCACCTGCCTTTTGCACGTGTCTTAGAAGCTGCAAACTGGGTCCCTCCAGAGACACCATGGATCATGATGGGATTTTGGAAAAGGACCCAGAGCTGCCCCTATGCATGGAAGTGGTGCTGTGGAGTACAGGCAAGCACAGCCAGGGTGCCAGACTGCCCAAGTTCAAAGCCCACCACTGGCACTTAATACTTGTAGGTTCCTGGGAAAGCTATTTAACTCTTCTTTCCATATGTAACATGCAGTTTCCTTTTATGTAAATAAGGAATGATAATAGTATCATTTCTTAGGTTGACATGAGGATTAAATGAAAGAGTTCACATAATGTTTGTAATCAACTACCTGGCATAAACAAATTAAATTGCTCACCTAAATTGAATGCTAAACCATCTGCTTCTTCAAAATCCCTAGGGGAAGAAACCCACAACCTGCTCCAGTGTGCAAAACTTGCTCGTTAGGAAATCTCCATTTCTTAAGCTTATGTCACTTGAGGGGACCAGCAGAGATTTTTATAAACTAACTCATTTCACAGATGAAGGAACTGAAGCCTGGAAACCCTCAGTGACATGCCTGAAGTCATTCAGAGCTGTTAGTGGCAGAGCTGGGACTGACTCCCAGTTCTTCCTACATTCAGATCCTCAGATCCCACAAAATTTGCATCTGTCATTTCCCTCTGTAAGGGGTCCTCTTGTTCCCACAATTACTGTAATAGAGACCCTTTGGTCTACATGACCCCGCACTCACAAGCAGAGCATTTCAAGCCCTCTGGGATCTGGTCCTCACCTACCTGGGGGGACCCCCAACACACAGCATCCTTTTCCCCATTAGTGCTCCTGACAAGGTGTGAAATAACACAAAGTACAAACATGGCAAACACCATTTTTATTACTGATGAAAGGCAAGCTAGAGATCACAGCTTAGTAGGAGACCCAGGAAGGGGTCTGTCAACTGACTCCTTGGTTAGGCTGTGGAGAAAGAAGACATGGAGTTCTCCCCACCCTTAATTGTTGGAGAAAACCAGTACTTATCACTAGATTCCAACACTTGCTCATCACAACAGTGGTTTCAGGTCCTTTTGTGAATTCTTAACATTCCCCTCTATCTTAATGATCCTCTTCATTTTTTTTTTTTTTTGCCTTCTTGCTTCTTTCCTCATTCCCAGTTCTGTCAAATGACTCACAAAGGAAAGGACACCAAAAATATTTACTGAGTACTTATTTTGAATCTTTCATATGCATTATTTAATTTAATCCCTCATTTATAATAATGTTATCATCATGATCCCACCAAAAAAAAGTTGAATCTTGGAGAGATTAAGAAACCACCCAAATATCACACAGCTAGTAAGTGATAAAGCTGAGATTTCAAAAGTTTAGAATTAAGAATGCATGTCTTTTCAGCAGAAACTGTTACATACTATTTTGAAAGAGGCTAATAACTATTGACACTTCATGTTCTTATGCCAGATAGCTTCACCTGAGGGCTTTAGAAAACAATCACAATGACTTGTGATCACCTTTTCCTTTCAAGCCTGGCCTTCTCTTTATTTTTTTTTTCTTAAATTTATTTATTTATTTTTTTTAAAGTTTTATTTATTTATTTATTTATACAAGCACTGGGTATAGTCAGAAGCACGGGAGGGTGAAAGAATTCACCAGAGCCAGAGCAGGGAGCAGAACAGGCAGAAGGACCAAAGTACACTGCTGAGGGGAGCAGCGGGCGGCAGTGGAGGTCTGCGCGCCATGTGGGACCCTCCTCCGGTGGCCGGGGAGCAGCCGGGGATCGAACCGGCGCTGCAGAGGCTGTGGGCAGCTCCACAACCCAGCGCTCAACCACTGTGCCACTGGGGAGGCCCCCGGGCTTCTCTTTGAACAGGGAGAACACTTCTTTCCTGTGAGCAGAGAAGTCTAGTTCTGCTCTGCAGCAAACCTTACCTGCAGTTAGATAGTGATGGGTGGCAAGTAGTAGACAAGATGGAAATGAAGCCACATGGTATCGGCAGGCACCTGAAGCCCATATGGATGTGCTTCACTTGACTATTTAAACTCCAAAGCAGTTATGCTCCTCCTGGTTCTATAGACGCCCTCCAACTAGCCTTTGATGATTTCTTTTCTCTTTGAGATTTCTTCCCTAGAATTTAAACTGATTTCCCTTGGATCAAGAGGCCTTGTTCACTATAGGCCTGCAGCCCCTACCCATTACTTGCCTCAAAGAAACTTTCATGGGTGTCAGACTTCCTTTATTCTCTTCCATAAAAGAACACCTGCTATTAGAATCCTATTTCTCAGTGTTCTCTGTTCCTAAGACTGACTCTCAGAGCACACACTGCAGTACTCTGCATTTAGTCCTGGGCATCCTGCAGTGAGTTCAGAGGACAGCGTTCCTGATAAGGAACAGGTTTCTGAAGTCAGTTCAAGGACTCGTGGGAAAGTCAAGCAGAGAGCACAGTTCCCAATTGTGGCCCTCGTTCTTCTGAAAACATAGCCATGGCAATTAAAACATAAAAGGAGAACATTGAAAGGAAAGTTGAATTCTGAAAGTTGACAGTTATTTCTGTGTAGTAGATGTTTAATAGAAGGTAAATTAATCAGTGGCTAGGAGCCAAATCCTGGAGCAGGAAGGAGGGCACTGGAGTTCAGTTCCTATGGAATAATAGGGTATTAAATACATAATTAAAATTAAATAAGATGGTGTTGGGCAAACACTACATTGGACATAGTTAAAGAGAAAATTTGTGAGTTAGAAGATGGTTCACTGAAACACATCTCAGAAAGATAAGAAATAAATGAAAGAGCTGAAAAGACAGACGGTAGATTGAGAGGTTCCAATATATGTCTAATTATTTCAGCAAGAGAAAAAGAGTGGTATGGGAGAAATAATGACTTGAAGAAATAATGACTGAGACTTTTTAAGAACCAAAGAAAGTCATGAGTGCTCAGAAGGAAAGCTTACAGAGGAAGCATTAAAAATATAACAGATATTTTATGGGAAAGCTGAATAACAACAAAGATAAAGAGAAGACTTAAACTATGTTGGGTTAGGGGAGTGAGATAGGAACCTGTCTTCAATATCTGAAAAGATGCATTTTGAAAGAAAACTTAAAATGCCTCTGAGATCCTCAGCAGGAGATCCAGGACCTAGGAGGAGAAATCACAGGATAACAGACTTTAATAGACTTGAAGGAATAAATTTCTTATAAAGGGGCTCTCCAGAATGTGTAGCTTACCTTATAATAAGAAAATGAATTCTCTGTCACTAGAAGTTTTTCTTCCTACAAAGAACCCTCCATCGTAAAGGGCAGTGTCTTGAAGATAGGCAGACTTGGAGGAACTGGATGGCTGGGGCCGGGTGGTGAAATATGGGCTATTTGAGTCACTTAAACACCGGGGTCTGATGAATGCAGGGAAATGGAGCTGTGTCCAAAGGGGAAATGTGATTTTACCTATGTAACAATGTATCTGTGTCTGTCCTCTTGCATGTCATTTTTTTAAATGAAAATCATACCTCAGATTCTGCTGTTCAACCTTACAACCTAGAGTACAGGCAATATTCTGTACAACCTAGAGTCAAGCAATATTCTGTACAACCTAGAGTCAAGCAATATTCTGTACAACCTAGAGTCAGGCAATATTCTCTTTTTGTTTCTTCTCCCACCTGAATTGTTTAGCAGAACTATTTACCATCTTTTTTTTTTTTTTAAAGATTTATTATTTATTTATTTATTTATTTATACAAGCACTGGGGTACAGTCGGAAGCACGGGAGGGTGAGAGAATTCACCAGAGCCAGAGTGGGGAGCAGAACAGGCAGAGTGATGAAATACACTGCTGAGGGGAGCAGTGGGCACTGCAGGAGAGGTCTGCGTGCCATGTGGGACCCTCGCCGGCAGCCGGGGATCGAACTGGCGCTGCAGAGGCTGCAGGCAGCTTTGCAACCCAGCGCTCAACCGCTGTGCCACCAGGGGAGGCCCACTATTTACCATCTTGAAGCTGCCCATCCTCACCACATTTTCCAGAAAAGATTAGACAGACACCATAGGATTTACCAGCAATTTCCATGTGTGAAGATGTCATAGGAGATGCCTGTCTCTGAGCTATTGTCCCTTAATTCCTCGATGCAGAAGACACAGAGTATGATTACTCCATAGTCACGACAACTCAAGACTCTGTCATGTACATTATCCTCATTCAATTTAAACAAAAAAAGGTGAAACTGTCATTATCATCACCAGGAAATCAGGGGTAAAGAGTGTCATATTACATGCCTGAGATGAAAATCAATACTCAATAACAAGTTAAGGGCTAATCCTCCAAATTGTGAGATGGCTGTAATGTCTCAAGTTGCCTCTAGGAAGATGCTTTAGTTTACTGGGTCTCTTATTTGTCTGGCCCTCCATGCTACCCTGAGTGGACTCTGCATATCCCTAGCACTCACCAACTGACACTATAAAGAGATATTTCCATAGAACTATATGGTTATGGTAGTTGGAAGACATCTCCAGCACTGGCAGATTCCAGGCAGAGAGTAGCACTCGGTGAAAATTTCTGTGTGTGTGTGTGTATTGAATTAGAATTATAGGTCAGATCTGTGAGGGTCTAAATCCACTACCAGTAGGCTGGCCTGGGAAACCAATCTGTTTTTTTCTTCTCATATCTCAGTCTGCCCTAGCTACTGTAATCCTTGTTCTTTTTACATACCACCTGATGGAGACAGAGTAGAAAATTTAGGATGGAGGTATCACAAGACCAGAAACTGGTGGTGGAAGTAGCAATGATTAACTGAGTTCTTAAACCAGTTAAAGAATCAAAAAATCCTTAGGAGTCAACAGCTTTAGCAAGTGTCAGACCACTATAGAAAATATCCTGAGGCGCAGACCAGATGTGGAGAGTGAGGGCCATAATAAAGAATTATCTGCCCTTACAAATCAACCTAGTCACACCCTGGAAGTAATTAATTTAACAATAGATAACAGTTCCACAAAGGAATGAACCCCTCCCCCAAAGATAAACACTGTATCAGTACAGTTTCTGCCCTGGCAGAGGGCAGCTCTCCTGCCCACCTGTGACTGTACAGGTGCCTCTCTTTTTTTTCTTTTCCTAATAAACCTGTCCTTTTAAACTGAAGCCTTTGCCTGCCTGTGTGTGCAAACATCTCCTGGGTAAACTTGCCATGTGCCACTGAAAGGGGAACTCTGACAAAGCTTTTCTCAGGGGTAACCCAAGGGACCCCCTCACTAAACCCCACATCTCATCAAAATGGCATTACTCCTATTAACTGTGGAACTCTAGAACCTACTTTGAGTTTAGGACTGTGCTGGTCAGTGTGGGACAGAACAAGTCTCAGATATGACCCCAAGGAATTAATGACGGGAAGAGGGTGGTGATGGCAGGGGCGAGCGTGTTGAGTCATGCTAAGTGTTCCAAGGGGGAGGAAGAGCCGGGAGTCTGGGGTTTTCAGAGGAGGGTCTCAGGGTGGGAGTGAGGGAGGTGGTCCTGCAGTTGCCCTGCAGGAAGGTAGGTGGTAGGTGGGGCGTATAGTCTCAGGAGGGTAGTGGTTTAGGAATTCTTTTCTAACCTGGACCAGTGGAGCTGGGCTGTCGAAACAGGGACCAAGGAGCTACAAACAAAAAGCTCGCTGCTAGCAAATCTAAAAATACTACATCCTCACTCTTTTTTTTTTTTCTTTCTCTCTTGGTCTTTTTTCTTTTCACCCTCCCTCCTAGTTTCTTCCTCCTCTGATGATCCTTTCTGGCAACCTTTGGCCTCATTTACTCCTCCTCCCTCCATCTCCACCCCAGGGAATCTCTTACCAGCTGGGTGGGCCAAAACCTTGCTGGACTCCCTGCTGTTCAGGTACAGGTTGGCAGCAGCTCCAAAGACTCCCACCCCCCTTGACTCAGTTCTTTCAAATGCCAATTAACAGGTGTCAGAAACGCTGGCCCTGACTAAGAGACCCATGTCTGCATAACAACCCAACTATTTTGGCTATCCAATCCGTGAGCATAAATATCTGGTGTTTGAGCCCTTGGGGCCTGTGGAGTTTACAAGTATGCTGTCAAGATCTCTTCATTGGGCTAGTGCTTGAAGTGCTGCCAGAAAGCCAGGGGACTCCTGTGCTTTTATGTGTTCCCAAGCACAGGCCGCCCTGGCTCCAGGAGGAGCCCTCTGGGGACCAAGTGTCAGTGTGAATCTCAAACAGCAAGCTGACATTCCGGTTGGGAGTGTGACAGTGCATGCCTGGGTGATGATGCCAGCATGGCAGGTGACACGGGTCCACCACAGAGGGGGAGAGAAACGGCGGCGGCTTCCAGTTACATGTCCTCAGAGCTCTGAGGATGGCATCAGGGTCGCAGAACGATTCTAAAATGTGGCTACAAAATCTGATGAACTGATCACATAGAGGCCACTGAGCTGGGGCATGGGAAGCACAGTGGACCACGGTGTTCCCCTAAATGGCATGCACCTGGAGATAATGCTCAGCTAGGATTAATGACATTGCAAGCCAGAGAGACAGACAACTGTGAAAATGCACTCAAGCGAGCGCGCGCACGAGGTCTGCCAGACACAAGGAAAGAGGAGGTCTCCGTGTGATGTGCTCTAGAAGTGTCGCAAAGAAATTCCTGCAGGGTGCTGTCTCCTCCGCCCAGGTCTCACGCCAGCCGCAGAGGTTCTAACTCAGGGTAAACATCTAAAAACAGAGTGGCTGCCAGGGAGGGAAAAAAGAGGCGACGGTGGAATGGGATGGGGTGGAGCATGGCGACAGGAAGGGCTCAAGAGATTCTCAAGTTGGGTGACTACCAAGGTTGCCTTGTCCCGAGGGCAGTGCACCCCGCCTGCCGGGCCAAGGGGAGAGACGGTGTAATGCCTGCTCCTGCCGATGGGGGGCAGCATTTCCTCCGCCTTTGCCATGGGACCACAGGCTGGGCTCAGGGTGCAGGTGTGCAAGAGTTGGTGTGAGCTCTCCTAACATTGGCTCTACCCCACAGGAATCAAAGGCAGCAACAAACTTTGCCTCATCTGCTTTGTGGTCAGAGCAACAACTTGCAAAACTCCATAGTCAGGGGCCTGGTCAGGGCTACTGATGTGTCCCCACTGGGATCAGCGTGGATCTGCAACCTCCAGTGACAAAGGCTTTCCTGATATCTGTCTGTCTTCAGCACCCAGAATGTTACAGAGTTTACATTTGTATGGATCAAGCCCAGAGAGGGCACTGGCACTTAACACAGTTGACACATCTTTGGTGGCAAAGTCCAGATACTCGTCTCATAAATTTTGGGCTATGCTGTTCCTTCTTCTCTCAGTCTTGCACATATCCCTGCCGAGCAACTCCTCACCCTGTCAACTAACCAAGATAAGTTACTATAAGTAAATTTACCCTTCTCCGAAGTAGACTATAATCTCCACGAGAGCCACATTCCTTTGCTCCAGGGTACTGACCCAGCTTTAAGGGTCTCTGGGAAGCTCTGTGCCTCAGTCCCCTGACAATTAAAGGAGAAAATAGAGTCCACACCCCTCACATCCCCCACAGACTGCAGTGAGAAATACCCCCAGGGCCCTAACGGGAATCCCAAAGAAGCCATGGAGTCTTGCCCCTCAAATGTCAGGACTTGGAATAGGCCACCTGACCCTCAGCAAAAGCCTGTAGAAGTGAAATAGGAAGCTTTCAAAGGGATGAGATGAGATGAGTTCACTTGAAAGAAATTTTGATGGATGAAGACAGAAAACAAATCATTTCATCCAACACACACCAAAAAAACAACTCATTTTTCTGCTCCTGGGTGGCCTGGGGCCACTGAGCTATAAAATCTAAAGGTAGTGTGGGTTTTAAAAGGCTGTTGGTAGGGTCATTTTTATGATAGCACAATGCTTAGCCCCAAGATTAGCCAAGGAGCATGATGAATTTTTGCCCTTTTTCAGGAGGGCTGCTCTGGGCAGACATTTCGCTGATCATAATCACTTTTACATGTAACTGGACCTTAATTCATTTGGTAGTATGAGCTACGGAAGAGCGGCACAGATTAGAGAGCTATGTCTGTAACTGACGAAATCTGCGCCTGGCGTGCATTTGTGGGGAAATTAAAAATAAAATGAAGCTCATCTGAAAAATGTGTGGACTGGAATTAGCCGTCTCCTGACTGGTCACGCATGGAACTTGTCGGTGATGTCCAGGACAGAAAAGTGAAACCTGGGCGGCAGATCGGGCCGCCCTGCCCGCCAGGATCTCGGGAGCCTGTCATAATTTATAATGGATTATCTTAGGAAATAGATGAGGACCGCTTGTGTTCAGAAGCCAGGAAAGGTTACTTTGGTTTTAAGCAAAACAAACAAAACAGAAAACATTTCTCAGAAATGTATGACCTATTGTTACTTATTCCTCATGATATTTGATGCTTTGACTTGGTTTGAATTAACTCATCAAATCCTGGCAATGGTCGTGACATTTGGAAGGAGCTAATATTATCAGGCCAGGTAAATGTTGTAGCCCTCCAGCCCTAGTGTTGAGACTCCTACTTGCATTCTTTGCATAAAAACCCCAAATGTATTAGAGTTTTTACAATTAATACTTTAAAGTTCAAAAGTTTGCGGTTTACACACACCCACACACAGTGACTTCTCTTTCCTTTTGACACTGTCCTTGACGCTCATGTCATTTGCTCTCATCAGAAGTAATTGTTGCAGATGAATTACATTCAATTGCAAAGATAAAGTCACTAGCATTTGTTGACTCTTCTCAGAACAGTGACACAAATTCTGCTGTTTGCTTTCACAAGGACACTCGAGGTACCTCATTCTGCTAATTTTACTGATGAGGCAGTAATGGAAAGATTATGTCACTGGCCAAGATCAACCACGCCTTGAGGGCGTACCTGTACTTTGAACCCGGATCACTGTGACTTTAACTCTGGGTCTATACATCCAGTTGTGGTGGAGCCAGAACCCTAAGACAACATGCAGTGATAGCAGAAGAATTTTGATGCAGCAGCCTGCTCCATATCAATTCTTAGCTCACCTGATCTAGTCCACAAACCCAGGTTTCTTTTCCTGGAACAATTATGGGGGAAAAAAATGCATTTCAAACTTGCAAAGGTAATGGCAATTAAACAACTCACTTTCCAGTGTCAGTCTGGTTTCTCTGCCTTAGTAGAAAGTCTAATAGGGTGTTTTACAAGGATGACAAAGACAGCTAATGAAAGCCAAGCTTATGCACAAAGCCTCCTTGAAAGCTAGGTATTTAATGACTTTGCATTGTTCTTCAGTAACAATCACCTTTTTTAATGCACTGGGGTAAAGGTACAAACTCTGAAACATACTTGCACTTCAGTCATATTCTGGATGAACACAGTTGCTAGTCTTCATTCAGAGTAACTACATTTCTATTTTGTAGCAAGAAAGACCAAGAGGTAGCTATTTCTCCCAAAATGCATCCAAACATGGAGTGTATCAGAAATGAGAGCTGAGCATTCATGTCTAAGTTTCTGCAAAGGCTTCAGGGTGGAAAAGAAAGGCTGACAAGAAGCCTGGATGGGAAATTGTCACAACTGCCCTACATGACCCATCTATGTCACACAGCAGTGGACTGTCTATGTTCTGATGTGACTCTGGGGATGCCTCGTAGTGTCTGTAGAGAGAAAGAACTTGGGCCATCCGCTGTGAGAGATGTCCAAAAAAAAACACATCCCAGAGAACTTCTACTCTTGCCTAATGGAGGCAAAAGTCCTGCCATTGGAGCGAAAGAAACAAAGAATAACGATGAAAAGGCACCTACTATGTTCCAGGCACTGTGCTAGGCACAGTCTCAAATCCCTTTAATCCTCATCACAACCCTCTGAGGCACTATTCCCTTTTTAGAGAAGAGGAAATTGAAACTAAGAGAGGTTAGGTTACTTGCCAAATATTACATAACCAGCAGGCAGCCTAAGAGTCAACTCCACGTGTATGGGCTCCCAAATTGAACTCTTGTCTCCTGACAAAATATGACTGACATGGGAACAAGGAGGGGGTGTGGGGGGTGAGCGGGGGGCTCGAGGAAACCTATCAGTCATTCGTACTTTTGTGTCATGAGTTTATCCTACCCTTTCCTGGGAGAAAATTTTACTTTAAAAGCCTAAAGGTTCTAGATTCCACAAAGGGGTGGAGCACAAGGGCGAGAGGATGGTGACAATGATACTTATCGTTCCGCCCCAATTTTGCTCAGGCCTTGATATCCCCAGCAGTCTTAATAGAGGAGGAGGGAAAGGAAGTCAAGGGGATTGTAAAATACAATGTCTTCAACACTCATTCTGAAAAGACAGCAAAGAACAGAAATCCTGCTATCTGCCAACAGAATGCTATTGAGAAGGGAGACAGGGGTTTATTTTAATTAGTTTAGCAGTTGCCCTAGTTAGGTCACAGCACAGACTTGGATTTGCAGGGCCTCTGGATTGAGTTGATCTGGGAATTATTCCTCCTGGTCCTGTTCTACAATCCAATCTGCTCAGCTCCACATTGGTGGCCCCTGAGATGTGGCTTTTTGGGTTGGGGTAGAGGTTGGCCACTGACTTTCTCACATTCTGGCTTCAGGGGCCCCAACATCTCTCTTACCTTCCCTGCTTCTTCATTTGTGAAATGAAAATCACCTTGCTTACCACATTCTCAATGAGAGAATTCAATAAGATAATATTCAGATAGCACACAGATGGCAAATCAGGTTGCCCAAGCACCTACAATTAACTTACACAGGGAATTTTGATCTGAAACGTTGAGGTCAAACACACTTGCAATGTGGACACAGCGCAAATGGAAGGGTGATAGAGAGAATCTGAAACTCCAAGGTTAATCTCCTTTATCTAAGAGCCACACAGTTTGAAATCCCACATTCACATATATTTCTTTGACTGCTACTCCAAACACCCTTTCATTTGGAAATGAATTGAATGTAAGATGAATTACATGTGACATGTAATTCTTGTAATGCCACCACATTAAATTGGTGGCAAACCCCAGTTGCCCACTGGAATTTTCTGGGAATTTTTAATAGATGCTGACACCTCTTCTCCCCCAATTAGATACTCTGGGAGGGGTCCAGGAATTAAAAGAAAAAAAAAATCTTGACAAGTGTTTCCAAATTGTCGGGTGTGTAGTCTCAGTTGAGATTCCCTGCATTCAATTATTTCACTCCACTAGAATGTCAGGGTCAGGAGACCAAGGAACACAGCCTGGTATTCCCAAAGTTTCTCATTGCACTTAGGGCAACAATAGTTAAGTTCATTGTTGCTGTTGTTGAATAATAAAGATACTGAAGACTCTAAATTCTACTTTACTGAGATCCAGAGGGGAAGGACAGGGGGCTAAATGGTAAAAATGGGGGAAATAAACACTAGGTTAATAAGGAAGACAAATCATACAGAAAATTCAGCCGCTTGGCGCTGCAATGAAATTTCTAATAGGAAAGCCCAAATCCCTTGGAAGGAAGGGCAGATACTACATTAGGACTGAAAAAGAAGACTGTGTTTCTTCTAGTTTTTAAAACTCTTATGTTTATAGCGGCACTATTTACAATAGCCGAGATATGGAAACAAACCTATGTGCTTAAAAATGGTTGAGCAGATCAAGAAGATGTGGTGTATATACACAATGGAATATTATTCAGCCATCAAAAAAGATAAACACATGCCATTTTTGGTAATGCATGGGGCTACTGATAGAAGGAATTTTGCTAAGCGAAATAAGCCAGAAGATAAAAGATAAATACCAGATGTGTTCACTTATCTGTGGAATATAGAGAACCCAAACAACCAGTCAGACAAAGGTAAATATTAAAACAAACCCTTGAAAGCTGACCCTAGATATGAGGCAGGCAGAGGGAGAGGAGGGGCAACAAGGGAGAGCATAGTGGACTATGGAGGAGGACTCTAGATGTTTTGATGGTAGCTATGATGACCACATCTGAGGGGAGAAATCCTAGACTATCAAAATATTCACAACAGTGTAAAACAATGTTACCTCATTAAAATAAATAAACAAATAATTAAAAAATAATGTCAATGGTATCTAAGAGATAAATTTTTCAATTAAGTATGTCAAAAAGCCCTCTTGGCAGTCAGAAGAAATAGAAAACCACAGGCTCTGCAATCAGACTTCTGGCTTCAAATCCCACCTCCACCATTTATTAACCACCATAGTTGAAGTTTGTTTTTTCCATTTTTTTTTTTAAAGCCTCTCTGGTCCTCAGTTTCTACAACCATAAAAGCAGGAATATTGTTTTAACTCTCCCCAAGATTATAATGGATTCTAGGTAGCTTTACAGGCACACAGTAGGTGATTAATACCTCCATCCCTTCCCAGGAAACATGGTTATTTTTTACTCTAGTGATCACCAACTTCTCAAAAGTGAAAATTTAGGTTAGTGACTCCTATATTTCTAAAAGCTAGTTGATGGGAACTGTTAAGGAATGGTGAGGTGAGTATATGAATGCTCAAAACTGCAAGAAAGGAAAGATTACACAAGAAAGGTCAAGTCCACTGAAAATTGGTGAGCACAGGAAAAATCACCTGGAGGTTATCCTGTCCCCCAAAAACATGGGGACAAATTCTTTCTTTCTCTACTGTTTGGAACAATGTAAACATTTCAATTATCTCCTTTGTTATGGGATCAACTGTGAGACAAGCTAGTCCTGGTAACATTTTAATAGAAAATTTTAATTACTTCCTAATCTCCTCATAGTAAACTTTCTGTACAAGGTTTTTCATTTAACTTGGGTTATTTTACATAGGTCATATTTTTCTAAAACTCTATTTCAATTTATAGGCCTTTTAGCTTTCCATCATTATAATTTTGTAATGGTTACTCTGTGAATTAAGATGCATATTATTAATATTTTATAGTCTCCTTAAAGTTACCAGTATTATATGTTACAACTGTATAGTCATTTTCCCCACCTTGATCTGTACACTAGAGTTGTCACATGTAATTCATCTTACATATGTTATGTCTCAAAGACAATATTAAAGTTTATACTTTTTGCTTTAACCAGTAAGGTCTTTTAAAGAAATTTGGAAGAAAAAAATTATATTTATTGAGATATTTACAGTTTTTTATATTCCCCATTCATTCCTGGAGATCCAGATGCCTCTGGTATCATTTTCCTTTAGTCTAATGGACTTTAATTCATTCTTGTAACCAGGTCTACTGATGACAAAGCCCTTTAATTTTCTTCAGTCTGAAAAAATTTTATTTTGCTTTCACTCACAAAAGATATTTTCATGGGATTTCTAACTGCCCAAACAGGTATTTTTGCCATTTTGTTTTCTTTCTGTATTTAAAGATGTTCTGGCATGGTCTTTTTACCTCCATAGTTTCTGATGAGGGCAGAAATCATTTAAAAATAATCTTCTCCTGCATGTAATATGTCGTTTTCAAGATCTTCTCTTTAGTTGTACTTGTAACATATAATAATAGTAACTCTAAGGAGACTTTGAAATATTAATATTTTAGTTTAGTTTGGCCATGGTTTTCTTTATATTTATCTACTTGAGATTAGCCAAGTTTTTTGAATCTGTAAATGTTTGGCTTTTGTCAAATTGGGGAAATCTTTGATTATTTTTCTTAAAATATTCTTTTTTTAGCCCTGTTCTTTCTCTACTCTCTTTCTGAAACTCCATTTACACATATGTTATACCTTTGTCTCCTAAGTTGTTGGGGTTCACTTCATTTTCTTCTCAGTATTTTTCTCTCTTCATTCTTTAGATTTGATCATTTCTATATATCTGTCATTAAGTTCACCAGTTTTTTTCTTTGTCATCCCCATTCTGCTCTAAGGACTGGTAATTCATTAAGTTATTTAAATTTTCAGATATTGTAGTTTTGATTCTTGTTAATAATTTCTATTTCCCTACTGATATGTCCTATATTTTCATTAATTTTGAACATATTTTCCTTCATATCACAGGACATATTTATAACAGCTGCTTTAAATATTCTTTATTTCAACATCTGGACCATCTTAGGATCCCTCTTTCACTTGACAAATGGGTCACATTTTCCTATTTCTTTATATGTCAAATAAATTTGTATCTTGAATGCTATGTTAAGTTGCAGACACTCTGCATTTAACTTTTTTGTCTTAGCAGTAATTAAGTTGGTAGGATTCAAACTGTAGACTTCATTTTTTGACGAGCACATCAAATATCAATTCCATTCTTTTAACTTGACCTGGCTTCATAGTCTGTTCTATGTGATGGTTTAAGGTTCAGTCAGAGATCAGAGCAGGGTAAACACCCAGAATTTGGAACTCTCCATTTCTGGCTCTTTCCTAGATTCTCTTTACTTTCTTGTATTTATTCTTACCCTGATTCCTCTGACTCCACAAGCCAATAATTTTGAGAGTTTGAGTTTTTGCAACCCTGTATGGTATAGACTAAAACCTGAACTCAGAAAGAAAAAGGGAACTCACCCCAAGCTTTTGGCTTCTTCTACGTGTCAATCCAGAATCTGCCTCCAGAATCTAACTTCCCAGTTACTTTAAATAGTTCAGTTTTTATTTTATCTATAGTTTATGGTTGTCTAGTCAGATGCAACCTTTCTATGTATGAGTAAAACCAGACCATCTTTTTACTTAAGGTTTTCAAGAAAGAATTATCTCATAACATTATTTGGAATATGTATTGCCTATCATTTGCATTCTTAACCTTTTTGTTCTATCTTTTTACCTTAAGTAGGCTAGAAGGAATTCTCTTTTTTCTTGTTACATTTTGTGAGAACTGCTTTTGGAGTTCATTTTTGTCCCAATTTTTCCTTTGTTTAGTTCACTTTATATATTTGTAATTCTAGGAGGAAAATATAAGAAACAGTTGTGCATTATAAGTTGGAACAAGGAAACCCAAAAAGTAATTTTTTCATCTAAATTTGTCTAGGACCAAGAAGTAAAGGTTTGCTTAGGAATATAAATCCATGGGAAAAAGAAATCAGAGGAAG
Source organism: Talpa occidentalis (assembly GCF_014898055.3). Taxonomy (NCBI): domain Eukaryota; kingdom Metazoa; phylum Chordata; class Mammalia; order Eulipotyphla; family Talpidae; genus Talpa; species Talpa occidentalis. The sequence continues at coordinate 120,505,560 of NW_023604972.1, forward strand.
AAGAGCTCTCCTACCCACTCCCAATGGCTTATTGGTCTTAGACAATTTTATTTGCATCTAAGAACAATTTCCATGTTTATTTTTTTTTTTTGAGGTCTGTACACATCTTGTTCTAAAAGGCCTACTTTAAAGACATTTGCCGAAGCATTGACGACAAGAAACTGGAATAATCCAGCATAGCTCTGACATCAAAAGGGAATAAGGACATAATCAATGGGAGCAAAGAATGGAACTATTTCTCTGAGATAATGTAAATGGGTTGGGACGAAAACATTTCCAAATGGAACCATGTCTAGGGAATTGACAGTGCAGTTACACAATTTGCAAAAAATTCTCCCCATAATGAAGCTTTCCTTTAGGCTGATAAAATACTTTCTTGCCTGACCACTTACAACCTGGATATTGTTATGTGATAATAACAACCTATCAAAGGAAAGCTTAGTTATACACATGAGCACAGGTCAGCCCTTGAGTGCTCCAACTTGCCATACCTGAAGAGGATAATACAGCAGCAGGAATAAGATATCCCTGGATTGGCCATTAGTCTGTCAACTGCTGCTCCTGATTGCAACAAACATTTGAGTCTCCTCTCCATCCTGTTTTAAGGAAGAAATGTTCCCTGAGTTCCAACCAAACTGGTTTATTCATGGTTTCTGGGACCTGCCCTGTGGGTTCAGAGCACACTGATAAAATACAGAAGGGTGCCAGGACATACTCTAGGCTGTGAGTAAAGCTGTCTATCTGGAGGGCTCAAGTGAATGATGAGTCAATACACAGACTTTAGTTAATTGTATATTTGCTTTGCTTCCAAGGTTTGCAGTTCTTCAAAAATAAGACTTGTGTTTTCTTCTAAGTTCTGTGCCCACACCACTTAGCATAAAGTCTGGCATCCAGTAAGTATCTAATCGATCTTTCTTTATTCCAGCCCACTTAACTTTTTCTGTTTTTCATATTTATGTCCATCTTTTAATTCATCTCTACCATTTATGTCATTATTCTAGACAGAACAATTCCGTCTTTCAGTTTCAAACTTCAGGAAGAAGACAAAGTTTGAGTTAATGGGCAGACTGGTTTCTCTAAAATCAAACAATAACTGTAACCATTGTGACACATTGAGACTCACTGTAGAGGCAAACTAATCACCCTCCCCCAAAAAGTTTCACTAATCTTAACTCCCAGAACTTGTGAATATATTAGGTTAAGGATGTGACTAATTTGAGGACCTGGAGATGGAGAAATTATCCTGGGTGGTCTGATGTAATCACAAGAGTACTTAAAGGGAGGGAGGGACAGATAAAGGAATTACTAACAGGGTGATACAGTGTGAGAGTAACTCAGCTACCCGTTGCTGAGCTTAAAGAAGGAAGTGGCCATGACCCAAGACATATAGGCAACTTCTAGAAACTGGGAAAGGCAGGGATATCAATTCTTGCCTAGAGTCCTTGGAATACAACTTACCAACATCTTGATTTAAGCTCATTAAAACCCATTTCAGACATCTGTTCTCCAGCACTGAAAAATAATAAATTTGTATTATTTAGCCACTAAGTATGTGGTGATATGTTACAGCAACAATTGGAAATAAATATACTGATCTGGATGTTAATTTGTTTCCTGAAACTTTTCTGATTATACTGAACATTATTAGCTGTAGTTGAGAGGAATATCTCATAAATCAAAGGATCTTCTAAATATACCACTTAGTTTTCACAACTGCAATAATTTCCTTTTTGTCTTTATGTTAATACCTAATAATATGTAGACATAAAATCACCAGCAGGTGCCATATTGTACATACCAGCATAAATGTGTTGGGTTTCAAGTGACCTGATCAAATTATTTTATCTACTTGTTTCAATCTTATAAACTACAATTTATAATTTATGAATCATAAATTTTTGTGCAATGGTGATTTTCCAACAATGTATTAATGAGCACAGTATAAACCAATAACAGAATGGATGCTGACCAATATGCTTGACCAGTGCATACCAGATGAAAGCCAGCCCTGAATGTCTTTAAAATTATAGAGAGCACCTTTTGAATATGGATATGGATAAGGTCTAATAAATTTATCTTTGCAATTTTGTAACACATACCACTTCCAGTTCTCAACTAGAATCCATCATATATAGCATGACTTTTTACATATCCCTATGAGAACTTCCACTCAAACATGGTCCAAATGACCAGAGAAGTAAATTCCAGAACTCTGGACCTGCCATCAAGAAACTTTGAAGTAGAAAATAGAGAACCATGTGTTGTAGGCAAAAATGCACGTGTAATTGTAGATGCTTTAATGAAAAACTACCTAGAGGAATAAAAACCCCAAGGAAACTAGGTCTCATCTGTCATATTAGGCTTTCATAAATCAACTCAGACAACATGAATAAAGAGCTGCTGAGTCATGTGGAAAGGAGGGAAGGGATATTTGGGCACTGGCTGGTGTCAATTTATGGGACATCTAGAGTCATCGAGAGGGACAGAAATACTTTACCAAAGATAAGAAAACTTATCAGTGCTTGGGAGAAATTTCTACTCTGGGTTTGGCCAATGTTACTGTTGGATCTCACCCCAAACTCTGCACCCACTTTGAATACTTTCAAGGTCCTGGTGTCCCTGTATTGTCTCTTAAGTGTCTAGACATCTCAGTTACATGATTCACATGAACCTGAGCTTCACTGACTATTCTATTTGTCCCAAATGTTTTATATTTTCCTTATAGGTCATTAGAAATAGCAAAATGTACAATTACTTTATGATTAGTTTCTTTCAAGTAATTAATGGTCTATAACTGCCTTTGCTACAGTTTATTATCCTCTCTCCCTCCCTTTTGATTTATTCACCCATCAGAATTACAATTTCACTAATAACACCTTTGATCAAAAGTCATTTCCTGTAAAGACATGGAGGACACAAGAGCATACTACCAAGTGAAAGAAATCAATCTAAAAAGGCTGCATATTGTATGATTCCAACTATATTCCATACTACAAAAGGTAAAATACAAATACAATTAAAAAATCAGTGGTTTCTAGAGTTTAGAGGGGAGGTATGAATAGACAGAACACAGTGGAATTTTAAGGCAGTAAAATTACTCTACATGATACTGTAAGGTGAATACAAGTTAGTTTACATTTGCCAAAAACCCATAGGATGTCCAATACAAAGAATAAACTCTGGAATTTAGGTGATAATGATGTGTTAATGTAGTTAAACACATTGTTCCACTCTGGCATGGGGTGTTGACAGGGAGGAAGACTGTGTGCATGCTCGGACAAGGGTCTGTGGGACTCTGTACTTTCCGCTCAATTTTGCTGTGAACCTAACATTGCTCTAAAATAGTCCATTTTGTTGAAAGTCATATTTTCCTTTGAATACTTTTAACGAATGATTTTGTATTTGTTGTAAATCCCAAATTCCTTAGCATGACACCAAGCACCCTATAGGAACTGTTTCTCATCTTTATCAACCATAGGTTTCCAACTTCTTTTTCCAGGGAGAGAAGATCTATATTGTCTGTCTATGACCCCTGTGCTTTCTCATCAACCCACAGAACCTTTATGTCTCAATTTTCCTTTTCTCAGACTCCATTTTAGAATCCTCCAAAGTCACTCAAATACCACCTTGTCCACCAATTTGCCTCCATTCTCCACACCATTCAGAAGTTCCTATCTCCAAAGGCTAAACACCAGTCACATCTCTATAGCATCCCTTTCTACCTTGCTGTTTGTGTGCATAAGTCACCCAAATTAATACCATCAGTGTGGAAGACTGTACGTGATGCATCCTCGCATCTCCCATGGCACCTAGCATAGTGCCTATCATAGTGCCCTGCCATTAAATGCTTTATTAAAAAGTTGCTAAATAACCATTAAACAAATATCCTAAACAAATATCCTAAGGTGTTAATTGACTGTGCTATGTTACTCCAAAATTACATGTTTATCTTCATAGCTACTTTTATTCTGGGTTAGATAATTTTACCCAAAGAAATAGGCAAGATTTTTCATTAATGAGACATTTTGGAAAGTTAAGTATTTTTATCCATTAAGTATACCTATGAACCCATTTCTTTATTTACAAGCACTGAGCAACTTTATAAAATGTCACTTTAGCCTTCAATCACATCTCTTCCATTGTAGTGGCAGAAAAAGCTAGGTTCTTAGAAGGTCTTTGAAACAGGCATTGTTGGTTCATTTCCCTTTGCTTTTGTTTGTCAAAACATCAAAACATTTTCTCAGGGAGAAAATCTTGGATTTTCACCATCCTTGTGAGTGTTTGGTTTAGAAAAAAGCACGGACTCGACCTTGACCCCTGATACATAAGGACAAGCCTGCTTGGGGAATTGAGTTAAGGTTTCCTTACTGAAAAAAAAAAGAGATACAGAGGAAAGGCAGCTCCTCCATGCCTGATAACCTATAGAAGCCATATAGAGCCTATAAGTTTTGGATTGTACATTCTATAGACATGAACTACTACAAAGTTGTCAAATCTCATATAAATTTAGCCTTCAGTAATTTGGTATTTTCAATAAGCAATGACTGAACAAAGCTGTACCTTTGCTTAAAAAGAAACTCATAAAACCAATTCACAGTGTAAATAACATTTTAGAAAGCACAAAGAGAGGTACTAAATAAGATGATTAGTGGATGATATATTTTATTCATTTAATTAAGATCTCATAAGCCTCCCCCTTTAGCTTTGATAACAAAACCCCATCCTTGAGGAATCATGGAGAGCCTCTAAGCCCAAGGTATGTCAAAATAATATTATTCATTTTAAAAAAATATTTATTTTTATTTATTTATGCATACAACAAGTGGGATGAAAGGATTCACCAGTGACAGAGTGGGGAGAACAGACAGATCTACTGAAATACACTGCTGAGGGGAGCAGTGGGTTAAACAGGAGAGGTCTGCTGTGCTATATGGATTAGCTCCTGGGTGGGGGATCAAACTCAGGCTGCAGCTCGCCTCTGCAGTAGCTGGTGATAGCTTGATAGCACAAGACTTTAACCGCTGTGCCACCAGAGAGACCCTAACCTTATTCATTTTAATATACTTTCTCCTGGAATGATAGCTAGTGGCAGTGTTAAATACATGTTCATTTTTTTTTTTTTTTTTTAGAGGCTTGCTTTATTTATTTATTTTATTTTTTTTTTTTGTTTTTGTTTTGTTTTTATACATGCACTGGGTACAGTCAGAAGCGCGGGAGGGTGAGAGAATTCACCAGAGCCAGAGCGGGGAGCAGAGCAGACAGAAGGACTGAAGTACACTGCTGAGGGGAGCAGCGGGCGGCAGGAGAGGTCTGCGCGCCATGTGGGACCCTCCTCAGGTGGCCGGGAAGCAGCCGGGGATCGAACCGGCGCTGCAGAGGCTGAGCGCAGCTTCCTAACCCAGCGCTCAACCGCTGCGCCACCGGGGAGGCCCAATACATGTTCATTTTAATCAAGATATTTGATAGGGTAACAAATTGTTTAGGGTAACAATTCTTTATGAATTTTTGTACAAATTATTCTATAATTCACTCGTTAAAAATAATAATAATAATAATTGAGATTAGACTTCTCAATAAGACAAAATTGAGTACAAGTATAAGCTGACTTTCTATTGATTTCACAATGTCTTATTCTGTGTGACAAACTTTGAGATCACTAAAGAAAGCCCCTCTTAAGTATAAGGTGTTATTTTTGTTATTAATCAATTGTCACTTTGGAACAATTGGATGATGTGATATTGACTGATTCTCTCTTCTTAAGGGATTTGAAAGGGACAAAGGAGGTAAAAATTCAACTGATCAGTTTCAGACGAATCATCAGATTTGGTCCATATGTCACAGTAGTTCCCTTCCTTTTCCAAGAAATGCTCTTGGTATTAATTTTGGAACATTATAAAACAGTTGAACTTTGGAAAGTCTGTACATCATTAGTGTCAGTGGAGGCACAATAGAGTAATTATCACATGAGCGCAGCCTATCATAGACCAGCACTCCTGAAAAACTCAAACAGAAGGAAAGAGAGCGTCACAGCAGCGGGTTCATCCCTTACACATCCTCCCTGATGGGCAACTAGTTAGTCTTAAAAGTCTTGGTTCCAACTGGCATTGGTTGATGTAGTGATTTTTCCCAATACTGGCCCCATGACGCAAGCAAACAGACACTACTTTTGTTCCACTTCACCCCCCACGTCCTAAAATCACAATTGCCTTCTTGATGGTCTGGCTCCTGGAACTGTGCACCCCCACAGCTGATTTCTTTCCTGGCAAGCCGCCTGCTGGTAATCATTGATGGGTGAGCAAGAGAATGTGTGGGTACAGGGCAGTGATAGAGGGCAGTGACTATGATTATGCTCTTGGTCATCATTGTTTCCAAATTGCACATTATGAACACAGATTTTGGGGGATGTTGGGGATGGAGGAAAAAACTTCTATTTCCTTTCTATTTTACTTATTCTGTGAGTGTTTACCATCTCCATACTCTGCTGCTTTAGAATTGGAAGAAGAAAGAATAGAGTGGGCTCTTCCTGTGCTAGGAAAATAATAAGAAATTTGATTGTGGTTCAGCTGCATCACCAATCCTCCCTCTTTGCTTGTAGAGACCTTTAACCCATATTAGAAGATATGTGTGTTTCCTTATCTTACAGTAATATTCCCAGATGGATTCTGACATGAAGGCTGTCTTATAAGGCACTAGGGGATGAAGGATGGTGGACAGAAAAGGGGAAAAGCCATGCAGGTCTATGATTAGATAAAAAATTTCACAAAGTTTATTTGAAGCCTGATCTTTCAGGGAAACTCTGGAGTGTGAATTACAGCTCCAGTTTACCCCCACTGAGGCAATGGATCTGGGCTTTCACTCTCCTTTGCCCATCAATCATTGGTTGAGAGTTGCCCAGGTAATGTAAGCCCACAGGTGCTGCTCTCTTTCAGACTTGTAGCCAAAGGGAGAGTCTTCCGATAGAATCCCAAGTGTGAACCTAGAAACAGACTCACACACATCTTGGAAAGGCTCATCAAAATGGTATAGTGATCTGAGGACAGCTGAGTTAAGCAGGACACTGTCGCCTCCATTCCTGGTAGAGATGTTCTGTTCTTTGGCCAAAGGCATTTGAAAGCTTTCAATGCCTGCTCAGGAACCTCTCAGAAGGTAGACTTGTGAGCGTCAGGCCAGGACCCAAACTCTGTGTAATCAATACACATAGTTCAAGATGCCATCTATGCTTAGAAACTGTTTTTGCCAAAACATTTTAAGGAATTTTGAAAACATCAGGCTATTGATATTTGGTTTCCCCTTTTGCCTGTATCCCTGATCACCAGAGTCATTTTTTGCAACTTGCTTTAGCTTCACTAATCCTTTCAATTCATAAACATAACCCCTTCCAGAAAGGCTCCCTGATTTACCATTGTGTCTCCTACATTTAACGGGCAATGAAAATCTGCCCCCATGTTATACTTTTTTGCATATGCCTTAACTTCCATAACAGACTGGAAGATCCTTGAATGCAAAGCTCAGTTACCACTTCAGTTAAAGGAAAAATTCTATGTATTCCATTTCCCTCAGGGAATTTTTCTTCTTTCTCCCAAAGAAAAAATAGGAACTTGTTAACTTTTTCACAATTTGGTTTGTGAGTTGATTTCTTCCTCTAAATCCTCTAATACATAGATTTGTTTTCTGCATTTGTACAAAATTAAATACAGTTGTTTATCAATCAATCTATTATTCATCAAATTGCTGTATTATGTTGAATACTTTCTCACTCCCTTGCTCCAATTCAGAAAATATGGAAATATATTTCTGTGAGATGAGGAGGGACATATGGGAAGTCTATTTAGTAAGGACTAGGAAAGCTTATCCAAATACTTGTCCTCTAGTTCATAAAAGTATGATCTCCTGCAAAAAAAAAGAAAAAGAAAAAAGAAACTAAAAGACCCCTTAGCTCATCAAATACTAACTGAAAATGCTTATTAAATCAACCCTATCCTCTAAATTCAAAAAACAAGGAAGACTTTAAAAAGTTCAGATCTGATCATTTTGACACTTGAAAACTCAAATCAACAAAATAAGCTCCTGTCAAAGAATGTGAACAAGACCATTTATGATTTAATCACACTAAGTACTTCACCTCTTAAACCATTCACCCACTCTCTCAACATTCATTAAGTATCCAATATGTACCAAATGCTGTGCTAGGTGCAGAGCAGAACATCAGTTCTTACTAAAAGTTTGAATCATGTGAGATCCTATTACTGAAATCACTTAACAATGAAGCACATTAAACAAAACAACACCAAATTGAACAAGACCACATTTTAATATCAGATTGACCAGCTCTTTTTATTTGTCCACCTGCTAACCTTTAGAAAGACTTCCCTCATTGCTGATGTAGGGACACAGGAGAATACCCACTTACCTCTCTGAGTTCTTTTCCTCCAAGCTGAGCAAACAAATTGATATCAGACACATTTGAGGAGGAAAAAAAAGACCAAATTTAATGACTGTATGTATGGAGAATTTATAAGGTAAATTCTAGAATTTACCTTACAGAATGGGACAACTGTGGGACAAACTGTGGGATTATATCCTGAGCTAAGGAATGGGTCAGGGGTATGGGCTTCAAGGAGAGAGGAAAGGGTCGCCTATGTGGAAAGAATGACTTCACAAGACAAAATATGGCCTCTGGATGTTTGCCCCACCTTAATATAGCAATCTCTGATTAAAAGATCCTTTTTAAAGCTGACCTAAATCTGGGTATCTTTCTTTAAGACAATGATAACTGTTTCTCTGGAGACCTATAGGAACTTTTCTCACCTCAGCTCCACATGCCAAGATGACACATACTGGAAAGAGCCTACTCCACACATCTTTGAAAAAAAAAAAAAAGTCTATCTGAATGTTTTTGGGAGAGGCCAATCCTACACCGATAAAGCCAGTCACCCTGATGAATACCCATTTGCCCTCCACAGTGCATAAAGGGCGCCTTTGTTTCCTCAGAGTGAACTCAGACACAATCTAAGGAACAGTGAAACAACAGGATGGAAATGAGGTGATTTTGTGACAGTGAACTCCTTCTTTGGCCCCCCATTTATGGAGATCAACATGGTTGAGTCACAGTGGATGAAACCAATGATTGTTTTACTCTGCCTCCTCAGAGTCACTCACTGAGTCAGTGGATAAACTGGGATCAGAACCCAGTCTTGTCCTATGGAGGGTGAGTGGTTCTACTATATTTATCCAGGGTCTCATGATTCTTACTGCTTTTGCTCTGCCCTCTAATTTGCACTGTGCCTGCTATAATATCTAAACGGGAAGTTGCCAGCTAAAATGGTCATTATCCGAGAAATCTATTTAAACATGTTTATAAGGTCAAATGAAGTGGGTGGTGGATAAATTAGACAGAAAACAACAAAAGCTTTGGCTCAGCATAGCCAGTGAGGCTAAAGCAAAAGAGGGTAGTGTTTTAGTGTGGAGCTAGCACATGGTGGGAAAAGATGACTTAGCCAAAATTATATCTAAATGCAGAAAGGAGCAGTCAAAATAGTCAACCAACCAAGTTCTATTTTCAAAATTACATGATGGATTTGACTTATTTTAATTCAATGGGTTGACATTTTGAGGTACCATGTCAATCCAAACTTTGGAAAGAATCTTTATCTCCATTATGTGTTTCAACCAGAGGGAAGAGTTGGGATCATCAAGATGGCTGTTCAGCATCAACCAAAATAATCTTTGATTGACTTAACAAGAGATAGCAATGGTTACTATAGGATCAGAGAGAAATAAGGAAATTGGGGTAAAATTGAATGTGTCTCAGAGCCCAAGCTGGGTTTCCTGGACCTTTGAGGAATAGCTTTCACTTCCTAGAAAATGCACATCTCATAGTTTTGAGGGAAAACCTCCTTATGTGACCCTGAGGCTCTTCTGCCTGAGGGAGAAACTCCTTCCTCATTCTTGTTCTCTAAGAAACATGGATCTAAGTTGGGAAGGTTCAGGTGGCAATGAGGAATCAAGCATCTGAGAATACTTCCTACACATTCTATGTGAACTAGTTCATAAATAAAGAGATTGAGTTTAATTAAATAGAGTCTATGCAACTGAAAAAAATTCAGTATGGTTACTATTGGAAAATTTGACACACATGGGCACGGAGTAATTAAATCATAGAGGAGAGTTAGTATTTCTTTTTTATTATGAATTCAATTAATGTAATGAACTCCTTTCCATGCAAAATTCACTTAGAAATAGTATTTATTTCTGGAGCTTGATGTGGTGTGGTTTTGGCTAGAATTTCATAACATGGGCCCCATGTCCCTTCTATTATACCATAAAATTAAACTTTTCTTGTCCCTTTCTTCCTGGTCCTGACCCTCTTCTCATTTCTAATGAGCCCAGAAGTAACATTTTACAGGTAATTGCTGTAAGAAAGAGAAAGTGAGGAGAATATTGGAAAAGAATTTCGGGGAAAGGTGGGCAATTAGAAGGAAGGGAGATTACAGACCAGAGACAGAGGTCATAGAAAAGACAGATGAACATAGTTTTGATTATTGAAGTAGTGGATCTTCCTAAAGCTATTCTGATGAATAGATCAGGTACCAATACACGTGGCTATTGAGCACCTGAAATGCTAGGCTGAACTGCAATGGGCTCTAAGTATCAATACAAAATGCGCACCAGATTTTGAAGAACTTGTCATATTGTAGTCTCTGAATTATAAACAATTTTTATGGTTTGCCCAAAATTAAGCTGAAAACACCTGTAATTGAAAAAGAAGAGGACAAATCCGGGCCTCCTTGGTTGCGCAGCAGGATGAGAGCTGCGCTATGAAGCTGTCTGCAGCCTTGCAGTGCGGGTTCGATCCCTGGCCAGGGAGCTACCCACATGGCGCAGCAGACCTCTCCTGTCATGCCTGCTGCTCCCCTCAGCAGTGTATTTTGGTCTGTCTGCCTGTTCTGCTCCCCGCTCTGTCTCTGTCTCTGTCTCACCCTCCTGCACCTCTGGCCTATACCCCAGCTCTTGTATAAAAATAAATAAATCTTTTAAAAAAAAAAAAAAGAAAGAAAAAGACAAATCCTTGGAAAGGCAGTTGAGGGAGAGAATACTGTGACAAAGGAGCTATGGGAAGGACAAAACTTCCATTATGGCAGAAGTCCCTGAGGCTTGAGATTCTGTTCCAGATGCCCTTGAGAAGCCTATCCAGCTTTGTTTTTTTTTTTTTAAGATTTATTTATTTATGCATATAAGAGCTGGGGTGCAGGCCAGAGATACAGGAGGGTGAGAAGATTCACCAGAGACAGAGTGGGGAGCAGAACAGGCAGATGTACTGAAATATACTGTTGAGGGGTGGCACGAGGGGTTAAGACACAGCACTATGAAGCTATCCACAGCCACTGCAGCACAAGTTCGATCCCCAGCCAGGGAGGTGACCTGCATGGCACAGCTTTGCTTTAGATCCCTCTGCAGCTTGATGTATATCCCTATCAAGGCAAATAGCTCTCTTCATCCTCAGGCCATTGCCAACTTCCAGTCTCAACTTTCAACATGATCTCACCCCAGCTGTCTCTCCCACTCCATCCTTAGGCTTCACAAGAGCTCCAAGCAAACACAGACAGCCTCTCTCGTGGAAAGCATGACACAGTTTTGTAAATGCTCCATTAACTTGTCTGTCACCTCCTATTTACTCATCTTTGTCTCTCCAGGGTCTACCGTCATCAACTCTGATAGTTTTGAAAGATGCATTCTGAGACTTTGGTGAATCTCTAGATTTTTTTACAAACTTTTCCTTTTTCTTAATATCCAACTTTACATAATTTAGTTTCAGTGTTAATCATTAATTTTATTCAGACAATTTGCATTCAAACCCCACCTCCACCACCTATAAACTGTGAGACTTTGGATAAGTCTTTTCATCCCTCTATATTTCAGTTTCCTCATCTATTATATGGAGATAACAACAGCACTGGCCTCAAAGGTTGTGATATAAATTAAAAGTGTTAGTATATTAAAAATTCTCAGGACAATGCTCAGTAAATTGGAGGCATTATAATTGTTTACTTATCTTCAATAAATACTTGAGTTCCAAACTCAAAACAGGTGTTATGCAAGGCAGTGAGATCAAAGCAGTGAGGGAGAATGGATAATTCCTGCCCTCAGAGATTCAAATTTCAAAAGAATCTTTGGAGTCTAGAGATTTACATTTTTAACAAGCATCCCAAGTAGTTAGATGCAAGTGGTCAGTGAACCAAACTTTGAGAAATACCACAAACTAATCCATATCTGTTTATAGAATTTAAATTTCTGCTGCAGTTCAATCACAAATCATTATCTAACATCTTCATTTGGGAAGAGCCAAAACTTGGAACACCAAGGGACTCAAAGACAGATTCCAGTAATAGAGAGGAATGGAATCTTGTACGAAAGGGTTGAGTACGTGTATATGTGTGGATGGGTGAGGAGCAGGTAATGGAGACAAGTCTTTCCAAGTATTAATGATTCCCATGTTGCTCTTGGGAAAAAGCAAGGAAGACAAAAACAGGGACATTTCATGACTTCCAACTATGTTCTTTCTTATCTTTCAAAAAAAGTTTGGAAACAACCACATTGGAGTTTATTCATTTCTAGCGTTATTGACTTGTTCCTCAACAAGTAGGTAGGCGGGAAAGTGAAATAGACCAAGCAAGATATATAGATATATAGATATATAGATAAATTCAATGTGATGTCTACATAGTGAGGTGTTAATTTCCAGGGGTGTTTAGGAGAGTCTCCTCACCTTCAGTTTCATGTTACTGAAGCAGACCAGACTGTCTCCCTCACTTCATTTTGCTGGGAGATACAGCAAGCCGGCTATGTTTACACTCCCCAGCTCCTCTTGCAGAGAAAGTTTTGACCCCAGAAGTGTGAGAAGTCTTGTGGGAGGGGCATAAGGAGGGCAGAATCACTGTGCCTGTGCATTTTCCTTTGTTTCCCCCAGATTTTCCCAGATACCTTGGCCTTGGTTTCTTTGAGTCGTTGAACCAAAGCCATTCAACACTGCCCTCTAGACCTTTTGAAAAGTGAGGCAAATAAAACCCCGAATTTGTGTAAGCCATGTTAGAGATTTGGGGTGGGGAGTGGTTGTTACTAGTAGCTGAACACATTTCCTGATGCAGATATCAGGAAGATTGCCCATGCTTTCCCGTAAATATCTATGCCTCCATAACTGGTGATAAATTCATACCTATCTATTCCCTAGCAAAGTGTTGAACTGAGTGAGAATTTGACTCTGCATGCTAGAGAAAAAGAAAAATAGTGTTTGTAATTATTCTTCATATCATTAAAGTAACTTACTACTCTCTCAATAATCAAAATATTTTAATTAAAAGTAATTTAAATTAAAATTTTAAAATAAATTTGTTTAATTTAAAATAATTTAAACTTTAACAGAAACAATATTGCTAGTTTAAAAAAAAAACATAAATCTTACATAATTTCTAACATAAATCCAGGCACAAGAAAATCTTCACATGGTCTTCAGTTTCAGAAAATAGATAGCACCTAGCCTTAAAAGTCATCAGAAAGGAATTATTTCATTGATTTCAAACTTGAAATGGGCAGTAGTTGTATTTGAATAATTTAGGGAATTTTTCTTGCCAAATTAACTTTCAGAAAGTTTCTAGGCCAAAAGCCTGTGTTGTTAATGTGGGAATAACCAAAGACCACGATTTATCCCACCAAATGACTGGATCATTTTGGTCTAATGGTCAACTGAGGCTAATGAGCCCCACCTGTGCCCTTTAGGACCTCTATAAATCATTTTTAGGTAGTGTCACTCATTAATGTAAAGGTATCCAGTGTAGATCTACATAACTACATTTTTTTGTCTTCCTGGGCAGTGAGAACACATTCACAGTTTGTAGGTAATCCTGAAAATGGTGTCATACAACTTAGAGAATATAAAACCCATCTCCCCAGACACTGAACAGGATTTGATTCCAGGTTTACTTCTAAAATTAAGGAAAATAACTTTAATCTTGTTTCTAGGTATCTATGGAGCAACTCAGTAACAGAAGTGAACAAATTTCCCCATGTAGAAAATTCAACCACTAGTTTTTTTTTTCCTATAAAGTATATCTTCAAAGGCCCCACACCATTTTTCTTCCCCTAATTGCTATTATGAGACAGTAAATCACTTATATGGAAATGATGTGAATAAAACTGCGTGGCATATGTAGGCCATCTGTTCCAGCAAATCCACAAAAGTGTTTCATTTATGTTTTGATGAAAGGTACAACAATCTTCTCAAAACATTAATCATTAATTTTAGAAAAATAGAATTAATATATGACTTAGCTTAATACTGAAATAGGACTAATATCTGTCAAAGAAAGATTCATTCATTCAACAAATATTTAGTGAATCCATAATATGTTAGAATTTAACTATGTTTTCTTCCCTGACTCAACTGACATTTGTATGTAATAATGTGAGTGATATTCAAAAATGTGTTACAGTTTAATTTTTTTCTAAAAAAATACATACAAAAAATTATTTTAAGGATAAAGAAGGGTATTGCATAATAAACAGAATTAGCAAACTTTTCTTATCAATAAACTTCCCTGTGATTTGGGTTAAGCCTTGTTAAATTGGGAAAAAAATAATCTGCTGAAACTAGCCTAGGCCAATTTATGTATCTTAAAACAGGAAGTATATCTGGGCCTCACAAGGAATTTGACCAGAAATTATAAAGCTGTCTCAACCAAAGTTAGTTTCTCCATCTCTTTGGGGCCACATGGTCTCTTGTTTTTGACTGTGTCTGCATCTCTGCAACGTTTTACTTTTTCCTTTCTGAGGGCCGGCCTTCTCTATTTCTGCTTGAGACCCAACTTCACATCAGTCTGGTTCAAAAATATAGCTGAATTTGGCCAGCATCTTAGAATGCTAATATACGATTCTTGGAAAAGAAGATCTTATTGGCTGAATCTCTGTGTCCCCATGGATCAAATAGACTTTGACAATGAGAGCTTACACCATAAAGATATGCCATAGGAGTCCATCTCCTTGTGTGGGGGCAAGATGAGAAGGAAACAGAGAACTTAATCAAAGAAATAATACATGAAAACTTCTGAATATACAAGTCCATGAACCTAAATGCACACCTCACTATCTAAATGTAATAAGACCTACACCAAGACATGTGTAGTCATGAGACTACCCCAATTCAAGACACAGAAAGAATATTGGAAGGAGCTGGGGGATGGAGGGAAGCAGGTAATCTATACTGTGCTCCCATCAGACTTAGAATCAGATTTCTCTGAGGAAAGCAAAGAGAGAATGGAATGATATATTCAAAATACTGAAAGATAAAAATTATAAGCCAAGAGTACTTTATCCTGCAAGACTCATATATGAGGGAGAAATAAAAACCTTCCCAGACAAACAAAAATTAAAGACATTAGCCAACACTATTACTTCTTATATGAAATGTTGAAAGGAGCTCTCCTATCTAAACTATAGAGAAGAAAATTAAAAAAAAAAAAAAAGAACCTGAACAAGGCAAGAGAACCAGAAAACTAAAGACAAAATAGGAGTAGTAAGTCCTCATATATCAGTAATTATCCTAAATGTAAATAGACTGAACTTGTCAAGCAAAGGGCACAGAGTGACTGAATGAATTAGAAAACAAAGCCCAACTATTTGCTGTCTCCAGGAGACCATCTGAGCTCCTTAGATTAACATGCTCCAAGTAAATGGTTGGAAAACAATCCTACAAGCAAATAGGAACTCCTTCCCCACTCCCCGCCAAAAAAACCTGGGATAGCCATACTTATATCAGATAAGATAGATTCCAGCTAAAAAAGGTAACAGGAGACAGAGAATTTATATAATGATTAAGGAATCAATACATGAGGAAGACATAATATTCATCAATATATATGCACTGAATAAAGAAGTATCAAAATCTATGAGACAACTAAAATCAAATCTGTAAACAGGCACTGGAAACAGCACAGCTCACTTTCATCAATGGATAGAATGAGACAGAAAATCAACAAGGAAACAATAAACTTAAATGCAAAATTAGACCAGATGGGCTTAATAGACATTTACAGGTCATTGCTTCCCCAAAAAGCTGAGTACACATTCTTCTCAAGTGTACATGGAATATTCTCCAGGATAGATCACATGTTGGGTCACAATGTAATAATGTTAATAAATTCATGAAGACTGAAATTATGTAAAGCATCTTCACTGATCACAATGTTATAAAACTAGAAATCAACCATAGAAAGAAAGCAGGAAAAATCTTTAATATGTAGAGACTGAATGAGATACTACTGAATGACTATTGGGTTAAAAAGGAAATCAAAGAAGAACTAAAAAAAAATACATGGAGACAAACAAAAATGAAGAAACAAACTGGCAGAACCTACGGGACACAGCAAAAGCAGTACTAAGTAGAAAGTGTATAGAGTATGGACCCACATCAAGAAACATGAATAATCACAAGGAAAAAAAAATAATCTAACTTTACACCTTGAAGAAACTAGAAAAAGAAAGACAAACAAAACCAAAAGCCATTAGAAGGAAGCAAAAGTAAAATGGAGAGCAGAAATAAATGAAAAAGACAGCCCAAAAGATCAATGAAACAAAAAGTTGGTTATTCAAAAAAAATTAGACAAACCTCTAACTAGGATCACAAACAAAAAAAAAAGAGAACACTTCAATAAATATAATCAGAAATGAAAGAGAAGTTATAACAGACATCTCAGAAATACAGAGAAAATAAATACAGAGATTATCATGAGCACCCATATGCCAGTAAGTTGAATAACTTAGAAGAAATGGACACATTCTTAGAAATATGTAGGCTTCCAAGACTGAATCAGAAAAATATGAAAAACATAAACAGACCAAAACCAAGCAAGGAAATTGAAACAGTAATCAAAACTCCTCCCCGCCCAAACAAAAGCCCATGATTTCACTACTGAGAGGTCTATTCTAGAAATCCCACTGTAGAATTGAGGCCTTCCATAGGATGAGGGAGTTGGTGAGTGCAAAGAGTGGAGAGCACCCAAGGGACTAGGGTAGAGGACCATGGATGCCTTGATGATGGTTGAGGTGTGGTAACACATCCTAGGACATGTGATCCTATACCTCTGAATCGTATACAGTGTTGTAAACCAGTGTTATTTCAATAATGAATAAATGAATTGTGGGAAACCAATGTCACCCTAACAATGAATGAATGAATTTTAAAAAGATATGTGGAAACACAGTTTATTAAACACAGATTCTGTCCTGGACATTAGATACTCATTTAACTCTCCGGTTCGCATAAGATGATGTTTATCAGGCATAAGCAATAGGTGCTCATTTTATTTTTTTTTATTTTTTTTTTTTTTTAAATATTAAATTTTATTTTTATATTCCCCCATACAATTGCAAACGCCCCATTCTGACCCCAATCCTTCCCCTCCCGCCCCCACCCCAAAAAAGTGTCTCTGGTTCATAGTTTTTTTGTTGATTTTGATTTTCACTTTCTTATATTCATTTTCCTGGTCCCTTATTTAAGTTTTCTAGATTCCTGCTATGAGTGAGACCATCCGGTATTTTTCTTTTTCTTTTTGGCTTATTTCGCTGAGCATGATCCCTTCCAGTGCCATCCATGTTGCTGCAAATTGCATGTGTTTATCTTTTTTGAATGCTGAGTAATATTCCATGGTATATATGTACCACATCTTCTTGATCCAGTCATCTATTTTTGGGCATTTGGGTTGTTTCCAAAGCTTAGCTATTGTAAACAGTGCTGCTATAAACATAGGAGTGCAGGTGCTCTTTGGAATTGATGTTTCTGTGTCCTTTGGGTAAATACCTAGGAGTGGAATTGCTGGATCATATGGAAGCTCTATGTTTAGTAGGTCCAGAAATCTCCACACAGCTCTCCATAGTGGTTGGACCAGTTTGCACTCCCACCAACAGTGCACAAGAGTTCCTTTTTCTCCACATCCTCGCCAACATTTGTTGTTGCTAGTTTTTTTAATATGTGCCATTCTCACTGGTGTGAGATGGTATCTCATGGTAGTTTTGATTTGCATTTCCCTGATTACAAGTGATGTTGAACATTTTTTCATATGTCTGTTGGCCATTTTCATTTCCTCTTCAGAGAAGTTTCTTTTTAGCTCTTCTGCCCATTTTTTGACTGGATTATTTTCTTTGTTGTTGCTGAGTCTCATCAGCTCTTTGCAGATTTTTGTGATCAGTCCTTTATCATTAGTGTTGGGTGCAAAAATGTTCTCCCAGTTGGTGGGGTTTCTCTTTGTTTTTGTTATTGTCTCTTTTGCTGTGCAGAAGCTCTTTAATTTGATGTAGTCCCAGCTGTTTATCTTTCTCTTCACTATCACTGCTTTGGGTGATGTGTCTGTAAAGATGTCTTTGATGTGCAAATCCCGTAGTGTTTCGCCTATATTTCCTTCTATGTATTTTATGGTTTCAGGTCTTATGTCTAGTTCTTTAATCCATTTTGAGTTGATTTTTGTGTATGGTGTGAGGTAGTGGTCAAGCTTCATTCTTTTGCATGTAGCGACCCAGTTTTCCCAGCACCATTTATTGAACAAACTTTCTTTGCTCCAATGCATAGTCTTTGCTCCTTTGTCAAAGATTAGTTGACCATAAATCTGTGGGTTTATTTCTGGATTTTCTATTCGATTCCATTGGTCTGTATGTCTGTTCTTGTTCCAATACCATGCAGTTTTGATGATTATGGCTTTGTAGTATAGTTTGAAGTCTGGGAGTGTGATGCCTCCATTTCCTTCTTTTTTTTTCAGTAGAGCTTTGGCTATTCGGGGTTTTTGGTGATTCCATATGAATTTCATCAATAATTGTTCTATTTCTTTGAAGAATGCCATTGAGATTTTGATTGGAATAGCATTGAATCTGTATATTGCTTTTGGTAGGATGGAATAGGTGCTCATTTTAATGATGTGACCCGGTCAAGGGTCTCAGACTTTCTCAATGGAGATAGTCACTTTCACAGAATAAAATTAATTTGAGTTTACATGTATTTTTTATGTACTACTTACCTTTCTCTTCTAAAGTTTTTTTCAAAAACACCTCTACATGGAAAATCTTACATTATCTATATAATAATTCTATGAATGAAGTAATAATAATAATGAAGGGAAAATAATATCAATCTCATTTTAAAGGTGAGCCAACCAAGGCTTGAAATAACTAGCTTTGCAGCTTAGTCACAATCTTCCAAAGGTGACTTGCCTTGCTCTATAGATTGAAGGAGTTGAAAAAAATCATCCCTTAAAATCTCAAACTGACATTTCACTTTTAACTAGCATTTTTTCAACAGAATGCAGTTTAGTAATAGGACTGTGGCTTAGGATTCAGACTCTTATCCAGGTTTTTTGATGAGGAGTAGAGAAATTTCATGAGATCAAACAAAAATAGGATGGTACAATTTCAAATTTCATGAGATCAAACAAAAATAGGGTTTGAAGTTGCTCAACTAGAGAATCCATTTCTAAGGTTATGACAATACCCAGAATGACAGAAGACAATGTAAATTATCCTAAGTGAAGCTCAACTTTGATTTGGAACAAGTGGAATATTGAAGCAGAACCAAAAAAAAAAAAAAAAGTTTATCTTTCAAGTCGTAATGTGGATATGTTGAAAAATTCCATCCATTTTCCAAGCAAATGGTCCAAATAAAGTTACAAATATAGGTGGACCTAGAGCAATTTTTCAAAATGGAAAGGTTTTTATACAAGTAATGTATTTTCATAAAGATCCTTTTTGGATCATGGCTTGTTGCCTGGGCCAGATTTAGCTAACAGATCAGGGGCAAAACACTCTAAGCTGAGCACGGGACTGCTGAAATTCCGCCCTCAAGTGTGTACTTGAGCTGCAGTGGGTGCTTACCCTTTGAGCTCAGGGGGTCCAATCACTCAGAGGCACTGAGCTTCTCAATTCAGAAAGCATGTCACCGAATGACTTATTCTCCCAGACCAGCTGTGAACTTGGCATTGCTTGGCAGAATCTTTAACCATCATTAAGTAAAAACCCTAGACGAACTTACAGATCTCTACTCCTATCAATATTTCCAATTTGGAGGCTCTGACCTTGTGATTTCTATTATAGGCTAATGATTAAAATCTATTTTTGTCTGTCCATAGTATTTAAAAATCAGTCGTGTAGAGATGATTCACACATTGGAAAATGCACCCATTTAAAGTATATAATGCAGTGGTTTTTAGCATTTTCAAAATTGCACAATCATCACCATAATCTCATGTTACATTTTTATCATCTCAAAAAGGAACCTCAAATCTATTAATGATCACTCTCTAACCCCTCTCACACCCCTAACACTCCATATATCTGTCTCTATGAAGCTGCCTGTGCAATATATAGTCTTTTCTCACTGGATTCTTTAATCAGAGTGTTTTTAAGATTCATCTATATTGTAGCATGAACCAGTACAATCTTGAGTAGCTTAACCACAGGGAAACATACTGAGATTTGGATCATTAGGCAATTTTGTTGTCATGTGAATGTCAGAGTGTAATTTACACAAGCCTAGATTGTACAGCACACTAAACATCTAGACTGTATGATATAGCCTGTTGGGACCATTGTCATATATGCTGTCTGATGGAAACATCATTGAGGGCTGCATGACAGTAGTTTATTCTTTTTTATTACCAAATAATATTCCACAGTATGATTAGACCATTCATTACTTGATGGATATTTGAGTTGTCTCCATTTTGGAGCTGTTATAAGTAACACTGCTATTTACACTCACGTACAAGATTTTGAGTCAACATATTTTTTCATTTATCTTGGGTAGATAACTGGGAGCAGAACTGATAGATTACATGGTAGCTCTGTGATGGACATTTTGAGGTCCTGTCGAACTATCTTCATAGCACCTTCACTATTTTACACTGCCACCAGTACATATGAGAGTTCTAATTTCTCCACATCTTTACCAACACTGGTCATTGTCTGCGCTGCCCATGATGTCTTCATATGAATGGCATGTCTTTTCCACTTGACTTTTCATTGCAGCTGTTGTGACTCGCCATCTCTGGGAACTCCCAAAGTGCCTATTTTGTCCAAGTTACCAAGAGTTTGACCACCCCAAACATAGCCAGGAGAAAAGATCCTCTACAGTTTTTGGATTATGTAATATCAACATCATCCAACATAAATCAACATCTAATTTCATTACTACAGCTAAGTTAGAAGCATTTAATACCTCTTGGTCCCCTTTCTGTAAATCCTCATGACTCATACATATCCAAGTGTAGAGAAGAGTTTCAGACCTCTCCAAAACCACAATCAACTCAGAAACTCACAGTACAATCACTACTTATTTTTAAAGTTAATAAAATACTACTAGATATTTTTAAGTAAGGGTGTAACCAAAACACTGTAAAGCAACATTTCTCAAAATGATGTCTGTGCAAGACCTATTTCAAAATCATCTGGGAGGGAAGTGGCTAATTATCAGATGCCCTGCCCCACTTCAAAGCTATTATGTTGGGATGCCTAGAAATTGAATAAAGGATTATGTTATTAAAACAAAAAAGTCAGGGAGTCCAGTGCACCCTAACACTTGAGAATCTCTGCTTTCAAGCTGGAGTGTGCATCTGAACTTTATCATCCTCTGGGGAAAAGAATAAGAGAGCTCAGAGCAATACACCCGGGAGGCTGTTTGCTTATATATACTGGCTAGAGTAGTAAGGGAGGTTGCATGGGGAAATTTAGCCTAGCAATAAATCAGCAATAATTTCATAGAGCAGATTATTAGTCTCTTATTAAGAACAATCTTTCGAGGCACATCTCCTTACTTATTTGAGGTGGGTCAGGAGTTACAGACCATACCTAGTTTAAGGTTGGGGACTACTATGTCCATTCCATTGAGCTGAGCCCCTGTAGGAGAACTAGTGTTGAGGCCCTTTGCATGACTGATAATGAAAGATGCCTTGTGAGACCTGGGCATGGGTGAGACACCTAGAGGAAACCTAAGACACTGGCCAGTTCTACCAGGCAGGACTGGAGAGAAGTGTTGGTGAGGTTCTGTCCAGGTGGAGTAGTAGACTCTGCTGTGGTGAACCCAATGGAACAATGTTCCCTTGTCTCTTGGGGATTTACTTCTCTATCCCTAATAGAAAGATTTCAACAGTGGACAGGAGAGTCGCACCCAGAGGTCCTTGGTCACTATTCCAGGGCACTCTTCTCACTGATGGCGAGCATGGTGACTATTAGGTAGCTACTCCTGGTGGAGTGAACTCTGGAAGGGGCCTGGAGGGACAGAAGCAGCTGGAGTGGTGTTACCAGGAGAACATTGTCTCCAAAGCCCTCAGCTGCTAGTGGCAGTGATAATAAGAGTATGGCTTTCCACTGGAGAAAGGACTTACTTCCTTTCTCCTAACCCCACACAAGACACCAAAATCCCCCCTCAGCAGCTGCAACCAAGGGTGGGTTCTAAGTCCACAGGGCTGGCCCAAGGCAGAAGGAGCCAATGAGGGGAAGTGGAGATAAAATCCCACTAGAGGACCCTAAAGAAGCTCTCAGGTCAAGTTTTCAAAGGCCTGATGCACAGAGTCAGGTGTCAGATGCCAGATGGTGCCCAGATTGAAAAAAAAAATTAAGCAATTCTGATGACTGAGGGCTCTCTCAAGGTGAGGGTGTTCTTTATGCACTGGCAGCTGAAGGCACATAGGCAGGGGGGATGTGCCGGCAGATGGGGGGTTGTATACTCCTGGGACTGGTCCAGGTAAGGGCTTACTTGGAACAAGAATCATCCAGGACTGAGATTTTCTCCAAGCCTGAAGTATTTCACCCAAAGAGTGAGACTGAGGGTTTGTTTTTGTTTTTGTTTTTGTTTTTTGGTTCTTTCTGGAAGGAACCAGCAATGTTTATCTGAGGGGGCAGGAGGGAGTTCTCAAGCTGCTGATAGCTTGGGTTGTCAGTCAGTAGATGCCCAGGGTTGTATTACTGACTGTCACCTTTGAATTCCCCACCAGGCTTGTTGGCCTAACCCTAGTGAATTTAGAAGATTCCCAAACAGTCTCAGTCTACCTATACACATAAATACTCAGCCACCCACCCATAAGCATACATGCCTGTAATCACACACCACCGACCACATTTACAACATAGTTCTGGAGAATCTGGAATTGTCCAAGCTGATCCCTTTGAATGTGACCTGAAAGAAGATTCTTTTTTCAGCCACAAGACAAAGGGAGGATGTAGCTTTGTCCTCAACAAGGCTGGTGTGGGCTGGGATACTCAAGAGAGATCAGGTTCCCTCACCCAATTTGAAGTATTTCCTGGTCTGAGCTGACTCTAAAATGCCAGAAGTGCTCTGGAGCTCCTGGCATTTTGGTATTTCCAGCAATTAGTGGTGTTGAAAAACCCTTGAGGGGAGAAAGAACGTAGGAAAACAAACAAACCAACCCCCTGGAGAGGGTGAGAAGGTGAGTCAGATTTCTACTTTAATTTTAGGAGAAAGTTCATATTTCCTTTGAGTCTGCTCTGGTTGGCTCTCAGGCAACTAGTGTAGGACACACAGGTCATTGTCCCTGAGGTCAGGTGGTGAATCCCATTTTTACCTTCTCTCAGTTATGCTCTTTCAAGTTTTCACTCAGACCTAAAATCGTTAGTTGGGAATCTTAATGTGAGAGAGGCCTTCAGAGCGGCCTCCTTGTGGTGTTACCCAGAAGGCTGAATGGGGACACACTTGAGTGGTGACCAAGTGCTGAGAACTGGAGAGGGGTGAATTTATGAAGTGAGCAGCTCATCAAAAACACAAGTCACTCAGAATTCATTGAAGCAGGTGCGAAATGACCAGGTTTCAACAGCTGAGGTAGGATGATGAGACTTTGTAATAAGAGAAGCCTTTCCTGGGACAGGGTCGAGTGAGACCAAGACGAATTGGGGCATATGCTGTGACAGAGGCCAGCACTCCGGAGCTGGTGAACCCACGCGGAGATGACAAGCCAGGGGCTCAGGCGGGAATGCAGGGCGGCCAGGAGGGAGGTAACCACAGACCCCAGCAGCCCCCCCGGGTGGCTTAGAGAGCCTCACCCAGCTGTAGAAGGCAAGGCCTGCCATGTGGTCATACTGCAGCCTGGGAGCTTATTCAATACAAATACTGTAAATGCAATTTTAAATATTTTGCAAACCAAAAATATCAGGTTCAAGGAGGTGGGAATGATTCTACTGATAGTTTTTGTCTTTCCTGCAAAAGATGGAGTCCATGATGAATCTCTTGTCTTTTGTTTTAAATAATCAGTTCCATAGAAGTAATTCAGAAGGAAATGTAAACATTTCATTGTTTTCTCTTTATGAGTGTGTTCTGCCAACAAACAGGTGAATTTTATTCATACATGTATTCATTTATTTATACTTAGCAGGGACTTTTTATTATTGAGAGAATATTAGTTTGCATCATTGTTTGTGAACTAGAGATAGAGGCTTCCCCTTTCAGGTATATGTCACCACACCACATCCACCACCCAATATCCATTGTCCTCCATCACTGCTCCCTTCCCACTTTGCTCTCCTTCCTCCACACCCCACCCCCATCATCTGGTAGCCTGTTTCTAGGGTTTGTTATTGGTTTGCTTTGACACTTTTTTTCCCCTCTGTATTCTACATTTAACTAACACCATCAGTATTTTTCTTCTCCTTCCAACTTATTTCACTGCATTATTCTCTCCAGTTCCATCATGCTGTTGTAAATAGCAAGAGTTTATCTCTCTCTCTCTTTTTTTTTATAGCTGAGTAGACTTCCATTGTGTATTTGATGGCACTTTTTGGAGCGGAGGAAATTCACTCTTTTTCAAAAAAATAATAAAAGAACATTGTTGTAGGGTACAAATCTGAAGGGCATAAAGCATGGAGAGCAGGGCAGCCTTTCCCAGAGTCTGACACTCCAAAATCTTTGAGGGGACACACATGGGCCATGCCAGCCTTCATCACGGGGGGCTCATGGTCAGGAAAGCACCCCAGGAGAGCTGCACTCCAGAAAAATGACATAACTGAAGGGGATTCACAAGCTGAGTGAAAGTCAACATCAGCCTCCTACATTGTTGTGGAGGTTGTTTGCTTTGTGTTTTTAATAAACAGCAATGGTGTGAAATGCTATGGAGGAATGACAGCGTTCCAAGTCAACTCAACTGGGGTGGCATCTTACAGACCAGACATTGGAAACAATGGAAAATGAAGCTGTTGTTTTCCTACTTTTGTTTTTCTTTTATGATCTTCCACTCTGCTTCTGAGAGGTCAGACTTTCAGGCAAGTCCTGGTGAAAAATGACAATGAAAGTCTCTGCTCAAAAATTCAGACTTTGGACATGGTGACAATAGTCATCAGCCCAGTGAGGGGCCCTTCAGAGGCAGGTTCTCTTCTTCCAGGGTTCTCTTCACCTTTCTGCCTTCAGGTCCAACATCTCATGGCAGGCAGGCCTGTATCTTCATTGGACCAGGTGGTGCTGCTTGAGGTGAGTTTTTGAGCTTTGCCATCTTGCCGCAGGGGTCACCCTTTGGCCCTGGCTAAGGTGAGGCTTTAGTGGTAAAACCAAAGAGCAAAGCAGCATAATCACTGACCCAAAGTCACAGAAAACTATGGGACTTCTACATCCTAACAAGAACATTTGTTATGGATTCCTTTTCCTTTCTGATTATAGAGAATGTTTATTGAAGAAAATGAAAAAAAAAAAAAAAACCCCAAAAACAGCAAAGCCTGAAGAAAATTAAATCAGTAGTGAAAGCACTCAGACATAACTATTGGATACATATTGTTAAATATCCTAATTTTTACTGTGTGTTTTTTGCCTGTAATTGTGTATGTGTAATTTTTTTTCTTTTTTTTATATTTTATACATTTTTACATAATTTTTCATTTTTGCACAATGTATGCCTTTTCATCTTGGTTATAGTTCCCAAACAATTCCCACCCCCCTTGTTTTGATCCTACTCACTCCGCCCCCCACATAGTGTGTCTCTGGTTTATAGTTGCTTGTTGATTGTATATGTGTGTGTGTGTAATTTTACAAACTAGGATTATATTGTATCACAACTTTTTAACTTATTATGTTATATCCTTTTGTCATATTTCTTATCTAATTGTAGGTGTTTTACAATAGTTACATGTATATATATATATATATATATACATAAGACGATTATTATGTTTATAGCACAAGGTATTTTACACAAGGTATTTTACACATATTACTTATATAATCCATATTTATATTTTAATACATCCGTACTTATCTGTGTAGACATGCACCAAAATACATTTAAAGTGGATTTTATCGATTTGGTCATTAGCACAAGACAACACAATCTGTCTGGCCACACTGTTCACACTGAAAATAAAATTCCCTGCTATGCTCACTTTGCAGTGCTTAAAAACAAGGAGTCAAATTTATTTTTTTCAAATATAAATTAAAAAGAAAGTTAGGGCATCCCCCAGCTCTGAAACAATTTTATCCCTGCATAATTGGCACATTATGTCAAATAATTAGTTCACTGAGTGCAGGTCCATTGGGTCTTATGGGTAAATGGCATTTCTTGATATTCCCAAGCAATGCTTCATTTGGGATCCACAACATTTGCCTAGGAGATAACCAGCAATATTCCTGCTCAGCCAAGTGGAGCATTTCCTCATTCACTCACGCAGGCGGGGGCGGCAAAGAGCCTCCAGATTACAAAGAATAATACTAATAATACACCAAAATGTTTCTAAGCATGAAGAGATGTTTCAGAAGTGGCTTTGCATTTCAACATTCTTTCAACAGTTCAGTCAACTTCTCGTAAAATGAATAGTAAATACTTTTTTTAAGGGGTGTGTGTGTGCTGGTATTTTTGTGTGATTTGTTTTGTGTTATTGAAATAAGCTACCCTGGAAAATGCTCAGCTATAAATGCCATTCTTCATAAACATGAGCTGGGTTGCTGATACATGGCTTTGCAGTTCTATTTGAACTGCTGTTTTGCTGTTTTCCACCGCCTTCTTCCCTCGGAACACGTGTCTGGGAATGCCAAGGTCATGAAGTTGTCGTGGAGACAGAATCTCTCCCGTAGGCAGAACTGGCAGCCACTCATCAGTAGTTGCCTTGTGCCAGGCTCCATGCTGGGCGCTGCCACCCATCTTTTCTCACCAACCCTCTAGTGACCCATAAGTCTCACTGTCTAATTTTTACACTATCTAATTTTTACAAATGAAACCCGATTTATACCATTTAAATATCTTGACTAAAGTGACACCACAGTTAGGTGGCAGAACTGAGATGGGAATCAAATCTCTTTCTCTAAGCAACACTTTCCCCAACTAATCTGCCTATGGAGGGATGAGAACAGGGACACACCTAGTCTCATTTCTCTGGAGTATTCTGAGGGCAGTTCTGGGCAAAGATAGTATGTGGTAGCTTTCAGAATGGTTTTTCCTAAGTTTCCATACTTGTCAGTATTCACCACTGTTGTGCCAGCAAGCACAGGGCATGTTCACTATCGATTTAGGCAGACGAATAAAGGAGAATCCCAGAGTGCCCAGTGGATTTTTCAGGCTTTAATGCTCTCTCAGGGAACAAGTCACACTGGCACACTAGGCAGGGAGGCTGGCATGCAAGGAGGCAGGCACAGGCCAAGCAGGAGGGCTGGAAAGCAGGCAGGCAACTGAGTCTCCCAGCTCCCCCACAAATCATTACATTCTTTCTCTGGACTCTTTCACTGTCTTGCCTATGCTATAGTCACTCTGCTCCCCCTCTCATAGCCACACCCTGTCTCTGAGAGAAGCTGCCCTTATATCCCTGGCCTCCCAGCTCAGGTGTGCACCCTTACCCATGCCCACACCCATACTCAGGTGTTCACACGTGTGCCCACGCTCCCAAGCACCTTCTGCATTAACACGATCAAGGCCGCAGGTAATAGCCACAGAGGCTAGTGGTGCAAAAAGCCTGATCAATCCATTTACCCTATAACTGTGGACAGTTCCTTGTTGTAAAGATGTATCCTGGGTTAGACAACCGCAGAGGAATAAGCCAATATTTGCTTGGTGATCTTAACCATGACCTGAAGTATATTTTGTGTGTGCGCATGTGGGGACAAATCACATGAAGCCATGTGGGAGGGGGAGGAGCTGGGTGATAGGAAAAAAAGCCTCTGGAAACTACTCAGTCACATGATAAACCTGAGCCCTATAGACCCCCATTTGACCTATTTCTGCAGATTTCCCAGAACCCTTGTATCCACATCTATACCCCACCATCTGTTTCACATATATGCACCTCTGCAAACACCCCGTGATTTTCTGCAGGGCTACAGTGGATACGCTAAGGGGTGGAAAATCCTTTCTGAATCAGATTATTTCTAGGGATCAAACTCCAGCTTCAGATCAACAAGAGTCAGGTGTAACTCTCAGAGGGCAGAGACAGCAGCAACAATACTCTCCACTCCCCAACAAATACTCTCACCAAATGCACACATACTGTGTTTCCTTCTTACAGCCAGATACCTCATTTACTCAAAGAGGAAATCATTAATTTAGTAAAAAAAAAAAAAAAAAGGTGGACCAAGGAACTGGTCATCTTACCTTGCCCTGCTGCACTCTAGTGAGGGAAAGGTCTGGAAAATGAACCGAAATCCTGTAGGCAGTCCTGGAAGGTAAGATTGGGGAAAGGAGGGGATATTCTCTCGATTAAAAAAGTTGTTTAACCCTACCCAAAGGTTCTCACAAATATTGGTTCAACAAAGAACTCTCCAGACCTGTGGAACCACATCCCCTGAAACTCCTTGGAAATGCAGACTCTCAAGCCTCTTCCCTAGACTACTGAACGAGCACTTAAACAAATGAAGGTGATTAGATAATATGCACGCTTGGGAAGCTCTGCTTTTAACTCCAGAGAGCAGATTGTCGAACCATTAGAGCCACCTGGAGAGTCTTCACCAGACCGAGAAATGAGCCCCAGCATTTTATTTTGATTTGTCAGGGCTGTGGCCCAGACAGGGGTTTGTCTTAGAAGTTCCCTAGGTAAATTTGCCAGATTTAGCAAATTAAAAGTACAGACTACCAAATTAAATTTGAATTTTAGATAAATAACAAATTGTTTTACTATAAGCATATTCTATGCAATATTTGGGATTTAATTACATGAAGAAATTATTGGTGATTGGTGTTTATCCAAAAAAAACCCTGTAACTATGCATCCTGTACTTTTTCTGGTAACCCGATCCTGAGAAGACACACACAGGGCTTGAGGACCTCTGCTAATACATGTCCTGGAATGATCCTGATTTCAAATATTCTTCCCATAGTAATCATGGATCATCATACTTTTTGAAGCAAAGTCTTTCTCATCATGGGCATGAGCAGCTACTAGGCCCGTGCAAGTCCGGTGATGTCAGTGAATGGAGAGAGCTGCTGGGGGGCCTGTATAGGTGGGATCTGTCCAGTGTTTAATGACTCTGTCCAGTATCATTTATTGAATTTATTAGGTCTCCTGAAATGTCTTGTATTCAGCTATTTTTTGATAAATTACAAAAATTTGGCAGTCAAAGTTATTTCTCAAATTTAATTGGGTGTCCTATATTTTTATTTGGAAAGTCTGGCAACACTACGGAGAAATTACTCTGCTAGAACTCTGGGGGATTTATCCTGAGAAAGTTGTCCTCCCAGAATTTCACTACTTCTCTCAACCCCTGTTAAAGGTTTTTACTCCAGACCTCTGAACTTGAGCAGGTCAAGCCCGGAAAAATGTGGCTACTCTGCTAGCCAAGAATTTCAGTTCATTCTTTGCTGTTCCTGTTGAATTTAAGTTGAACTTAATAGTTGGCACTTATCTCACTCATATATCACACATGGGATAAATTAATATTGACAGACATTTGTTGCTAATAAAACGATCCCAAACTTCTTGGTATTTTTCTTCTTGCATTATTTTGAAGGGAATAAAATTAAGACAAGCAGTGGCTATAAAAATAGGGAACTAGGGCCCACAGATAAGCCAGGATAGACATGAAATGACTATTCATGAACTGCTGGCTCCCTTGCAGCTCCCAGGGTTATAGATGTTACAGAAGAGATGGAGAAGTTGATAGATCTCAGGAGTGCTTAGCCAAATAACACAAACATGGGGAGAAGCCTGGGGGAGGAACCTTTTATTGAGACTCAGTTGGCTGGAGGTGGTGGTACGTGTGCGTGTGGGGAGGAAGGTGGATGATGATGACCGTATGCTGGAGAAAGCCTGGAGCATAATTATGGCGCCAATCTCCAGAAAACAGATTTCACTGGTGCCATTTTCTGTCCCCTCATTTTCCCTGGCTTGATTTCTACCCCATTCTTATTATGGACCAGGAAATGGCAGATTCAAGTCAGAATCTGCAAGATGTTCAGTTGGGAGAATTATCTCAGTCGGCATCAAGCAAGGCTAATGAGAGGAGAGTTAAGTGTTCTGAAAAAGAAACACAGACGTGTCAACATCTTTCTAATGGAAATCTCCGGAAGACAAATGAGAGTTAATAGAGGGAAGGAAATAATTGGGCAAGCAAACAACAAACAAGCACACGTAGAAAGTTTTTTAAATCATATTGGTTTTTTATTGAAGTAATATTGGTATTGTAGAGGCAGGAGAGGACCACAGTGCAGGTTTTCTAAGATCTAGTAGACCGGGTAAAGGAGTCAGAGTCCTCAGTGGTTTTTTGCAGGTCTTTTATTGGGGTTCACCAGGCATATGGCAGGCAAGGGTGCTGGGGGGCCGGGAGGCTGGCAGGCCTCCCGGCCCCCAGCAACTCTTCACTCTATCTGGGCTCTCCGGCCTTCTCTGCTTCTCTCTCGGCTTCTGTTCCTTCTTGGCTTCTTGGCTTCTCTTGCTGCTGCTGGTGTCCCCGTGACGCCGCCCTTAAAAGCCCAGTCTTAGGCCAGGTGAATCCCATCTACCTATGCCCACACCCCACTCCAGGTGCCCGCCATCAGGTATGCATTCAGGACCTCAAGGATCCATCATCTATCCTGACGGCGGGAGGGCAGAAAAGCCTGACATTTTCTTTACCCTACAGTATATGACACTGCATATGATTCAGAGGCATAAGGTTCACACCTGCCAGGTGTATGCTACCACACCAAATCCGCCACCACGGCACCCATAGTCTTCCACCACAGTCCATTGGGACCCTGCTACACTTTGCTCTTCACCCTCCCCCTGTAGATGATTATAATAACATAACAATACATGCTTATATAATAATGTGTGTAAAACATATGCTAAATAATACTAACCCTAACACATATACATATATGGCTTCATTCCCAACAAATTAAAATCACACGCTTTTAAACTCACATGAACATCACAAAAATAGGACATGTTCTTGGCTGCAAAGAAAAAAAATTCAAGGTGTTTCAAAGCATCAACGTCATGCAGACCTCAAATAGGTCAGTATGCCTAGGGCAGTGGGCTCAGATACTCTGTACTGGAAAATGAAGTTAGAAAATTAGAAAGGTCAAGAGGGATGGTATGGGGGTAGATCCAACTGCACCTAGATCTGATTTCCTTACTAGACCATTTCCTAGGGCATTTCCTGGATGCACTTTGGTGGATCGGCTGATCTTCCTTAAAGAATCCTGAAGTGATGTGCCACTGCAAGAATTTTCCTGGTGAATAAACAAAATGTGGTAGAAACACAGAGCAGAATATTAACAAAGTGTTGATACACTACTACATGAATTGTGCTACAACATGAACTGATCTTGAAAATTCTATGGTAAGTGAAAGAATGTACAGTGTACACAAGTGATGCATGCTTCTACTTCTATGATTCAAGGGTAAGTATGATCCTACTTATGTGACATATTCTAGACTAAGAAAATTCAGAGAGACAAAATGTACATCAGAGGAGGTTACCAGGAGCTGGAGGGCTGACTATAACTGAAGATCTTTGCTCATAGGAAAAGAGTCTGAGCTTTGGGGAAGCTGTGTTATGTATGAACAAACAGTGAGGAGAGTCTACAGGATGGAAGCATGTTGTTGGGTAACAGAGGAAAGGTTTCGGCAGCTGCTATCAGGGGAAATCTTTGGGGTGAGGGCAAGATGTCAAAGAGGTTATTGACCCCTTTAAGAAAACCATATTAAAAAATGGATGTTATTCTTTAAGGAGGGTCTGAGAAGGTTTGCTGTTTCTTTCAATGCAATGCTGTGTAAGTAAGGACAGAGCCATAGGCAATGTCAGATTTTGTGCCATCTACATGTGCAACAGAAAAATGGTTATTGTCCCAAGAAGGAGACAGCACGGCCCCACCTCTCATCAGTAACACTCTCAACCAATGAACTGAGGGTCTATATCTGTAGGCATTAGAGGCAAGATTGTGATGCCAGCAATAATAAAAATGTTCCTCCTGGAAACTTCGTAAAGCAAAAACCCACCTGTCAGATACCATTTTGCTCTCAGAGGTGCACTTGTGAATCTAACATTCCATGAATTCTGCATTCAAAGACATTCTAAATCTGCTCCAAACTCAGGTTTCTTCACTGTCAGACCTCCTACCCCTAACTCACATTCATTCTTGTTGTAGCCTTTGATGGGCCTTTCCCCAGATACGCAGAGTCCCCCCAGCTGAAATGTTCTCTCTACTTAACTCTGCACATCTAAATTCCACTCAGCCCAGAAGAAACCGACTACTTTCTGGAAACTCTTTGCAGATTCCAATTTGCACTGAAATTTCCACACCATGATCTTCTCCCTTGAATTTTGGTCCATTGTAATGTTCTGATTCTATTGTTCTCTCACTGGCACAGGAGACAGTAAGCCCTTGCAGATAAGGCCCATATTTGTGGGCTTTTGAATTTGTCACTAGCTGACCACTGGGCTGTACATCAGAGGTACTTAGTAAAAACTTGTTTCTTTGCCTGAAGTTGGTCCACATGATCTTCCCTTTTCTTAATCCCCACCCACCTCCACCCTTACATACTTTCGCTCTCTTGATTTCTCACTTTTAGTTGTGTAGCGTGAAATCATAGCACAAACTAAAATTTCTTTGTGATTTCCCAATGGAAGGTGTTATTAATTTTGCCAGGACAGTCCCTAGAGTTTGAATCTCTGACAGCCAGTTCTTCACCTCTTGTTAGCAGAGTCCCAGTTTCATCCAAGTAGCAATGTGTTCAACAACAGATGAAAACAACGCTCTAAACTAATGATGCCAGGCATACTCAACTTTACCGGGAAACAAGTAATAGTGAAGTGACCTAGTTGAGTCAGATGATCCAATGAAAACTAAAAGGAAGTCAGCTGGGGTGTTCTAGGAAGGATTTTCTTTCCTGATAGAAAGCAGCCAGTCAAACAAGAAAGTCTTTTTCCCTCTTCTCTCTTTCTGTTTTAAAGCTTCATATAAGAATGTGATTTTGGATGTCCTGCAGCCATCTCGTGGCCATGAGGGAAATATTGTTCACAAACACAGATGGCAGAGAACAAAGAGAGAAGAAGTGTGGGTCCCTGACAACATCCTCAAGCCTCCGATCTTACCCTTGAGCTTTCTGATTTTGAACTTCTGATGTTAGGAAAATACATGACCAAATTAATTGCAAATGCTCATAGTGTTGCTCTCATTTTTCACTAGTCCTTTAAGGACAGCCCAGGAGGACCAAGCTTACAAAGGCAAGTTCCATGGACAGCTCTCTTCTCTCTCTCTATCCCCCTCCTCCTCCTCTACCCTGTAAATAAAGCTAAAAGATAGAATCTTGGGCTGGAAGAACATGAATTCAAACAGAGCCTACCTCTATATTGTTCCTGACAATTCACCTATTTTACAACAATGATTCCAAGAACTCATGAAATCACCAGGAATGTTTTGAGACCTCAGACTGAACAAACCTGAATTTTTTCCTGGACTTATCAACCCTGTTACAAAAAGAATGTTTGTGATAAGCACTATGAATTAGAACTATCTGACCACATAAACTTACAGAATGGTAAGAGTAGAAAAGAAAGTGCAAAGACTTTGGCATTGTTTTCATTTGACCCTTGATGCCTTCTTTTGCTTAATAATCATTAATTGTGAGGTTCTTTTACTTCTCAGATGTGTTCTTCAGATTAAGGTAATGATCTTGAATTGTAAGGAGCCAAGAACTGCTTAGCCTTAAACAATTTTTCCTTAGAAACATAAAACTAGGACCTCCTGACTTGGCACATTGAGTTATTTGATGATAATTAAATACCTCATAATTTTGATATCTTCCTGACTTAGCCATAAATGACCCAGATTGTACACCCTGTTAGCTAATATTTGATAGGTTTATTCCTCAGCCTACATAAGGGAAGTATTTTTCTTTTAGTACTAATCAACTAGCAGCTAATGAAAGACTCCCACACAAGCCAAAGGGATTTTTTTAAATACTTTACAAATCACAGCCCTTTTAATCATGTCTAATAAGGGGAAATTTTAAGACTTTTATATAAAGTTTTGTGTTTTCTTTTAGCATTCTTTTGGAATAAGATTCAAATCTTTGGCATACTGCGGAGGTACATAAAGTATAAACTAAAACCATTTGCATTATTTTTCTTACTTCTTCACTATATGGCTATTTCCAAACCTAGTAAGAAGTTTTGGTGTGAAGGAGTAGAGATGGGTGCTTTTGAATAATTTACCTACTAAGATTCCAATAAATGAATGATTCATTCCAATAAATGAAATAAAGATTCAGCTCATAGAAGAGCAAATGCAAGTATTTCATTACTAATGTGTTCAAAACCTTACAAAGTTAAAAAAGAAAAGAAAAATAACATTATAAAATGAGGAGTTTTCACCTATCAAATTTTGAAGGAATTAAATATATGTATGTATTATTATATACATATTTAAATACATATTATGCATACATTTAAATCATATAAATAACTTTATAAAATATAATAGATAACAGAGATAACATGTTTAATATGGCAAGAAGTTTGGCCATATTTATTTATAACAGCTGGCATATTGACACCTTTTAAATACAGAAATTTCAGGTTTAGTTAGATGCTGTTTGTGTGGTCCTTACCTGCTGATCGACCCATGGTCTGAATTTAGCCAATCACAAGCCATCTCTTGCCAGAGATCAGAGATTCAAGCACCTGAAGAGCCCTGTGGTCCTTCCATCCTGTCTTGACGTCATCTACCATGTCCTTCAACTTTAAGAGTTACTCCTAGCTCCTGCCAATAATCCCTTTTTTTTTGCATCATTAGCTAGAGTTGTGAATATACTTTTAAAATGTTCATACTCCTTGATCCAGCATTTCTACCTTTAGGAGTCTGGCTTGTGGAATTAAACAAAATGATGGACACTTAGAATACCAGGATCATTTATAACATAAAAAAAACAAAAATCATTGGTTCCTTTTGATTAAAGCTGCAGGCTTAAACCCAGCTGAGTATGCTGGGATCTAACTGAATGATTAAAACCGATAAAAAATGAATGATCTGTTCGTTTCAGGCATGTGAACCCCAACTTCTGTATTACTTTATACCTCCTCTATGACTGTAACTATGACTGTACTCTATGACTGTACTCCTAGAACAAGAACCATTTCTAGCTCTCAAGCTCCCGGGTCTATTTTCGTGTGCCAATGACCATGTACAAATGTGCCCCATGGGTCTCTGAACTCTACATATCCCAGGCTGGATTGTCCCCATCATCCATATACTCTCTGATTCATTTTGGACTTGTTTGTTTATCCCTAATATTAAATTCTAAAGAATAGGGTCACAAATCTGTTTGCTTTCAAAACTCAGGCCAGAGAAGAAGTGTTAGGAAGAGTCTGGGTGTAAATGGGGAAACACAGTGCATCCTCCACACACACGCACTCACAGCTTGGCTTGGACAAGCTGTGCAAGTAAATTGTCCCTATTACAGTCCTTGGACAGGGGGTGGGGGGACCTCCATCCTTGTATCTATCTCCCCACTCCACCTGTCCCTCATCTTCTCAGCCACTGGCCTAGTCAGTGGCTTGTTTTCTCCCCGAGCCACTTCCATGAACCACATCACTACTGTTCTGAAGACCCTGGAGTCCTAAGACATTGGAACACGCCCCAGTCGGGATTTGACTCCCACCTCCACATTCTTAGTAGCAGGATCTTGGACGAGTTACCTAACCACTCTGCTAGAGTTTCCACATCTGTAAAACGGGAATAGGGATAACAATTATGGTACTTACTTCACTACTTGAGTTGTAGTGAAGACTAAGCAAACCAAAATATATATAAATCTCTTAGGCCAATTCCTTACACAAAATAAGCACTACATGTATTTTCATTGTTCATGTGAATTCTGTTCTTATTTTTTTAGTTGCAGTGACACTGATTTACAATCCTGCCTATGATTTAGGGGACTAGGTTCACTCTTCTTCAGATGGACCTTACCACACCACACCCACCTCCAAGGTACCCACAATCTTTCACCATAGGCCATGAATACTAGTCTTTCTTAAATAAAATCCTGCTCCTTTAAAATAGCTCCCAGGCCCTCCGTACTTTTTTCCTTGCTACCTTTACTACGTCAGTTTACTACCACACACCAGCTCTTGTCACACGGCATCATTCATCCATAATTTCCTGCCTCCTGGCCTTTGCTCACCCTTTGTTTCCTGAGATGCCCTCACCCTCTTTGGTGGCTATGAAATTCTGTGAATTCTTCAAGACCAGCTCATAGAAAAACTTACTCTTGACCCTTTACTGGTGCCTTAGCTTGGAATTAGTTCCTCTCTCCTAAGCACCGCATTTCCCCTGCACTTTTTACACTTAACAATCATGCCTAACATCGTGGAGACATCTGTGGCCTCCTTCTTTCTCCGGCCTTCTCTACAACACCCTATTGTCTAAAAAACTGTGAGTTCTCAAGACTGGGTTCTTGTCTTGTTCATGTTTTAAACACTCCCAGCATTTTAAATTTATATTTTATGACACTGAACTTAGAAAACTGTCTGGTGTAAAGGAAATTTTGCTAAAGCTTGTTGAACAGAATTATTAAATGTGTATAGACACTCTCATATCTATTCCAAGCTGAAATAGACACTTGATAATTATCTGGTGGCTATAAATAGGGTGTGAAATTGGACACCCAGGACAAAATTGTCTCTCTAAGATCCAAGTGGTCTGACCCAGTGTCATCACTGAAACTAGTGCTACAAATATAAGATTCCATTGTTCTTTATGTGTCTGTTCAGACCTTTTCAGTTGCAAGTAATATAAAATCTGAATCAAACAGATTTAGACAATAGAGAAAGCTTGGTGCTACCTGACAATGAAGTACAAAGATTCACCAAGGCTTGCTCCAGTAGCTTAATAGTATCATTGAAGGCCCAGTTCCATTCTATCCCTCTAATCTGTCTTCTGTATTGAATCCTAAAGTGGCACTGACCCCTAAGACAGCCTGTCATTGTGGACATGAGCTAGCTGCCAGCAGCTTCTGGAGAAAATGTGCTCATGTCCACTGGCAGGTCCACCACATGCATTCGAGCACTCATGGCACTGACTCAAACTTAGTGCCAACAGCGCCCCCTGGATTTGTGCAAGGCAATGATTCTGACCATCAGAGAGACTCTCTCTGGGTGACTTCCATGGAGAGGAAACTTCTTCAACAACAGCCTTCAGGAACCATCTTGTGACACTTATAGATCCCATCTTCTCTGCCAATCAGGGTCATCAAGTGGGACTATTTGGATGGATCATACCAGGCTCCATGTGAGAGACTCAAAGATGACCAGTGACTCAGGTGATAAAGAACAGGGAAGGGAGAGTTTGTTCCATCCAGCCAAATACATATATTATATAGGTATATACACTTGCATCTGTTGTTTACTATATCCATACATAGTAACAAGGCTGTAATTTTCATTTACTGAATCAATAACTGTCACAGTCTCTGATTTCAAAAATGCTTACAGTGCTTTCTCTTTTCCTCTTCAATATCAACTCAAAGCGGTTGAACCCTCTCATATCCTTGATTCAATCTCTTCAGAATCTCTTTCCAGTGTGCACATTTGTTCCTGAGACAACAACAATAGATCATATTTAACCATCGACATGTGTTTAGAGACTGTGGTTCTGTAAGGAAGTTGTGCTTGTGGCCAAGTCGCATCTTTCTAATGCTGGACATAGAGAAGTAATTTCTCTGGCTGACCAGAAAGCACCTTCAACCCTCTGAGAGGCTCTGGAGAGATGGGAAGGTGTTCACAAGGAAATGCCCTCAGGGATATTTCAGCCCTTCTACCCACGTCCTACTCACCCAGGAAGAAAAAATCAGGCCTCTTTTTAAATGAATGGTGTATTTACATTGAATCCCAGACATTTTGAGACTAAATTAAAAGTCATTTTCCCATGTGTAATGCTATTTCTGACCTCCAACAAAGTCCATATTTCCAGTTTTATTGGTGTTAGATCTATCAGATGAGACTGAGGAGACCCGAAGTCTGGGCTCTGTCATTTATTAGTTATCTTACTCTGTACAAGTCACTTCACCTCTTTAGGCTTCAACTTCATTAATCAAGAACAGGGTGCCTGGTATGTGCCAGATTCTGAGCTAGGTGCCCAGGATGTAACCAGGAAGACAACTTCCTCACTTTCAAAGTGAATGGGAGACCTCGATCAGGTCAACCTCTTTCTTGCTCTAAAGACTGCCTGCTTTGGAGATAGAGACTAAGGCCTGCAGGAGTTCCTCAGCAATGGATTGTGATGAGCATGGAGCTCATCCACACCTGCCATAACCAACTCTCATCTTCCTCTCAGTACTAGGACTGCATGATTGAGGTATAAACTGCATTCTCCCAGGGCCTGCAGACCTCTGATGTTCAGTAATTAATCATTTAGTTTATAGATTAGTATGTTATAAATATCCTATCCAAAATAAGTCATATATTCTCCTTTCCTTAAAGTATATCCCAGAAGAACAGGTGTATTCTATCTCCTTTCATATAAACATGAGAGTTGGCCCTGCAAGTTCATTATAAAAAAGAATCCTTTGGTGGGTGGTAAAATTCCTTTTGGATTCTCTGGCTGTTCATGGAGTTGTTCACAGAGTGATCAGTGATCATTTGGGCAGCAAGGAGAAATTAATCACATTGTCTGCTGCTATAAACTGACCAAAGATAATGGTGCCTGTGACTGTGAGGCACAGGGGAAGAAGGAATAGGATTGGAATTGGAGGAACTAGATTTGTTTAATTCTTAGCTTAGCTGATTTACTGGAAAGCTCTCAGGTACATCTTGAAGATCTCTGAGTCTCAATTCTCTAATCTGAAAAATGGGTATATATACTGCTCAACGTTGTTACCAAGATCACAAGAGACCCTGTGTGTGAAATTTACTGAACAGGTGTTAATAGTCACAGTCTGTATTTCAGGATTTTAAACACTTAAAAGGAAGATAAATCCCTTCCAGAGGACTACTCATTGGTTGGAATCATAGAGATTTAAATCTGGATAGAATCATGACAACCATCCCGCTTGCTTATGTCATAGAAAAGCTATGTCATAGAAATCGAAGACTAGAAATACCAAATGACTCACCCAAGAGAACAGTATTGGACACCATTAAAATAAACAAAAAACTACAACTGAATTTTTTTTTTAAGATTTATTTATTTTTATTTATTTATTTATTTATTTATTTATTTATTTATACAAGCACTGGGTACAGTCAGAAGCGTGGAAGGGTGAGAGAATTCACCAGAGCCAGAGCGGGGAGCAGAGCAGGCAGAAGGACCGAGGTACACTGCTGAGGGGAGCAGCGGGCAGCAGGAGAAGTCTGTGTGCCATGCAGGACCCTCCTCCAGTGGCCAGGGAGCAGCCAGGGATCGAACCAGCGCTGCAGAGGCTGCAGGCAGCTTCGCAACCTAGCACTCAACCGCTGCGCCACCAGGGAGGCCCTGAATTATTTTTTTTTTAATAGGAGACTATCACCTCACATAAAAAGAAGTGTAGAGTGGACTTGTTCAAAGTCAAGATTGTTAAGACTCAGACCTTCCCCTCATGTTGATGAAACAGTTGCCACAATCCCCAGTATCATATCTTCACATGATAATATTCAGAGGCAGGAAAGTGTGTGTGTGTGTGTGTGTGTGTGTGTGTGTGTGTGTGTGTTTGTGTATGTGTGTTGGGGAAGGTAGGAAAGGACACTCTCCTTATACATCTTTTTCCCTAAGAGTGTAACTTTCCCAGAGGCCTCTCAGGAGATGCCCTCAGGTCCCTTTAACCAGAGCTAAGTTACATGCCCACCTCTAAACTAATCACTAACCAAAAAATGAACAGGATTGCCAACATTCTGTTAGATGATTCAAGACATTTGCCCTGGGACCACTTTCCCTGAGCATGTTGCTAACCATGCCTAACTAAAATCAGAGTTTCTATTACTAGTGAGAAATGAGTAATAGTTATTG
Source organism: Talpa occidentalis (assembly GCF_014898055.3). Taxonomy (NCBI): domain Eukaryota; kingdom Metazoa; phylum Chordata; class Mammalia; order Eulipotyphla; family Talpidae; genus Talpa; species Talpa occidentalis. The sequence continues at coordinate 120,545,966 of NW_023604972.1, forward strand.
AGTAGGCAGCCAGCAGGGTCTGCCGTCCTGCCAAATAGTCACATTCTTCCTAGGATTTGTTAGAGGCAGTAGCATGTTTGTTAACAAGTTGCTCTTGTCACATAAAGAAGTGACTCCATGATACCCACGATGTAGTTGCTTCTATAAATAGGCGAATTTCTTCAAGAGTTGTGATCTTTTATAATATACATGAATATTTCATTCTCCAAATATTAGGAAATGCTAAGTTAAACTCTAATAAATTAGTTTCTAAATAAGAAAGTTAGCTAAAGTATTTATTCATTATTTCCAAACATTTTTTTTCGATTCCTACTATCAACCAGGAACTATTTTTGGTGCAGTTTAAACATGGTACTAGGATAAATGGCCAACTATTTGGAAAAGCAAAGTAAATAAGTGCCTAATCTATTAAAGAATTAGATAGTTTAAAAACAATATATATAGAAACAAGATTAGTAAGACATAATAGAAATAAGGCAAAAAAATCAAAAAGGAAAATATTAAATTGCAGAGTTTTAAAATTTTTACACATACAAAAACTAATATGTTAAAAAATAAAAGAACAAAATGGAGAAAATAATTGTAATATATTTGAGAGGACTTGATCCTTTCATATATAAAAAGCTTTATGAATCAATAAGAAAAAGAGGAAAACCTAAAAATGGTCAAAAGACCCAAGTTAATAAGTCATAAAATGAGAAATATAAAGGCTCAATAAACAAATTTAAAATGTTTCCTTACTAGTAGAGTGCATATTTAAGCAATACAATACCATTTTAATATATAAAGGTGACAAATAACATTAATAAGTATTGGTATGAGTGTGTGAGGAATGGATAATGGGTGGTTGTGCAAAGGCAGTGTGGAGAAAATGCCTCTTGTTGGCTGCACCAGTGGGCATCCCCGGACTCCAGTCAATGAGAAGCTCTAGGGAGTGAGTGCCCACTTCACAACACCTAGATGTTTCTCCAGGCTGAGGGATGGGTCGGTGGGTTCTCAACTCAAAGACAAGGGGGCTCAACACAAGTCAGAGCCCCAAGCACCACACAAAGGACTTCTACTCCAGAGACGGCCTGCAAACTCCACATGAGGGCTGTGGCATAAAGGAGAGTGTGGCCAGCCTGGACGGAGACCCTGTCAGGGGAGAAGCAAAAATCAGGAAGTTTCTTTGACCCTCAATACCTGAGAAAGATATTAGTGCACTGCTCCCACAATATTCACAAAATTCAAAATAAAAACCAAAACAAAACAATAAAGGAAACTCAACAAACTCTAAATTTTTTCCCATCAGCATGACTTCATGTTATTTTCAAACCTCAAACAGCAATTGCCTTTCAACTGCATTTTGTCTGCACTGGGGCACAGGCTTTTAATCATCACTGAGGTCTCATTCTGCTACATCCTTGCCTTCAATTAAAGTTCCCTTTGTGCTAAATCATGGTTCATGTGTTTATGTGGGATGGAGGGAAATTTCCTGCCTCAGTTTAGACTCAGGTGTCAATATGATAAATATCTGGATAACACGGTAGATGTGAGACAGATTCTTACACACACACACACACACACACACACACACACACACACACACACACAGTCTCTCTCCTCTCCTCCCCCTCCCCCACAATGGCTCTAGAGACCTAGAACATAAAATAGGAACAGAGAATGGCAAGAGAACGTGAAGAAATTTTTGGAGAAAACAGTATTTTGAACTCTTCCACTCACTCTCTGCTATGGTGGGGGTGTTGGGAAGCACCTAATGAGGATTCTTTTTTTTTTTTTAATTTTATGTATCTTTTTACATCATTTTTCATTTTTGCACAATGTGTGTATTTTCATCTTGGTTATAGTCCCCATACAATTCCCACCCCCCTTATTTTGACCGTTATCCCTCCCCCCCATAACGTGTCTCTGGTTTATAGTTGCTTGTTGATTTTGAATTTTACTTTATTATAATTAGTCTTTTTCCTGGTCCCTTATTTAAGTTTTCTAGATTCCTGCTATGAGGGAGACCATCCGGTATTTTTCTTTTTCTTTCTGGCTTATTTCGCTGAGCATGATCCCTTCTAGCTCCATCCATGTTGCTGCAAATTGCATGAGTTTATCTTTTTTGAATGCTGAGTAATATTCCATTGTGTATATGTGCACATATAGTCATCTATTTGATCTATTTGATCTAGTCATCTATTTTTGGGCATTTCTGTTGATTCCAAATCTTAGCTATTTGTGAATAGTGTTGCTGTAAACATGTGAATAGTGTTGCTGTGAAAAGTGTTGCAGGACTCTTTCTGAGGTGATGTCTAAGGAGAGTTGACACTGTCCCTGCAGTGGAAGGTCTGAATTACCAGGGCTGTGGCAGAGTCCTGGGGGAAGCAGGAGGCCTCAGAGAAGAAGGCTGAAGGTGGATGGCCACTACCTGGACTGAAAGAGGTAGCACAGAGGAGCCCCACAGCAAACCACAGATTCCTTTGACACAGAAAAGAACCCTCTGCCAGGTTTCTAATCCTAATCTGATTAGGAACTACCAGCCCCCTATCCCTTATCCCTACCCAACCACTCTGGAAGTGGAAAAGAAACACATTGGTAAGCAAGGAAGGAGGAAGACAGCTTTGAGGGGAGGTGGGGTTAGGCATCAAAGGTGGAGGGAAAGACTTGCTGCCAGTCGGGTGTAGAGTATTCACCACCTCCAGTGTAGACAGTTTCTTACTCAAAACTACACGAGGTAAAGGGACTCAAGCTGTCACGTTCCTGGAAATGAGTATGAAAGCCACAGACTTGCCTGATTTGTTATCTGGGTTAAGAGAATTTGATCCTCATGACCCTCAAATAAAGTCAAAAGGTACCAAGGAAAGCAAAAATAAAATTGGGTCTTGAAAGTATATTTCACGAGTTAGATTTATTCAATACACTGATCTCACTAATGATTATCAAACACCAAACACGGTTTGTTTGTTTGTTTGTTGCCAGGTACTATTCTCAGAGAGGTGAGGTGACTGAATTGAAGTTTGAGGCCAGTGGACTGGCTCCACTCCAAATGTCTTTGCCTTTATACCAAAACGTCCTGATCTGGAGCACCTGCAGCCTCTTGTATTTAGAAAGATTCCCACCCAAGAAGGCTTGGAGCAGAGGCCTGTTGATGATTCGCTCTGCACTCTGCATTGAATGGCCGAGAACAGCTTTGCCATCCAGGTATAGAGACAGCAATGCAGCACTCCTGGGAGGTCATCTGATTTGAATTGCATGTCAGGCAGCAAGCCGGGGGCAGATAGACAAATGTGGGAACACTCACACTCACTGGCCCTGGCCAGGTGGCAAGGAGCCACACAGCCCCACACCCCTGGTGGTGGATAAAGCAAGAAAGTAGGAACCAAACTTGGCCCCATTGACAACCTGCTGGAATAGACTATACAAACCATGAACTTCCATCGTGGAAAGATAACTACCCAGCAGGGTGTCTAAGTCAGCAGACCAGAAAGAAAAAGGATAGAGAGAATTTAGAATTTGACAAAAAGATGTGTCTGAAAACCAACATTAAACTTGCGGTGATCACCAGGGTCTTTCGGTAATCAGGGTCAGTGTTTGAAACAGAAAAACCTCGTTTTCATCAATATTTAACCTAATGTGTCAGGAAACTGGATAAGTGACTTCTTTTTTTTTTTTTTTTATAAAGTCTCAATAAATCAGGTTCAAACCGACTAGTAAATTTCCAGGCAATCTACCTGTCACTCCCCAGCCCCCTCCACCTCGGGAAACCACATAAACATATCAACAGAAGCAGGTTCCTCTCAAGGACAGGCTGCTGCATTCTTCAGATTACTAAATCTTCATGAAAAGCCACCATTGTCCTGGCAAGGCATTCAAGCCACCCAGATCGACTAGTCTCCTACAGAATCGGGTTCAGACAGCAGGGGCTCCCTGCCCTGCTCTGGGAGGTAATGGCACCAGTGGATGGGGGCAGGGGTGGGGTGGGGGGAAGGTCACTCATTTATCTTAGTGGGGTGCTAACTTTGAAGCACATGGAAGGCTACTTAAATGTTAACATTTCGAAGGGGAAAGCACAAACACCCAGCTTTCAAGCCATCAAATTTTTCTTTTAAGAGATAACCACTTCTGACTCAGAAGACAAATATTAAAAATAAAAATACCCAATCCAAACAAAAACCAGACCCGCTCTCCACCATGCATACGATCTTGGTGGTCTCCAGGTGAAAGAAAAGTTGCGTGTGTGTGTGTGTGTGTGTGTGTGTGTGTGTGTGTGTGTGTGTGTAAGTACAGCATAGCACAGATATTTTTTCAAAGTTTCTCTTTCCCACCTTTCAAAGGTTAGCTAAGTTATACAAATTCATCTGACCCAAGCAAATCCCATTTATAAGTGATGAAACATCGTCTTATGAAAGATAAACAGAGAGATTTCATTAGCAAGAAGCAAAAAAAAAAAAAAAAAAAAAAAATAAAACCCTGGATTCAGTAAAGGAAAAATTATCTTAAAAAATTTAAACAATGAGGCTTAAAGTCAAGGCACTATTGCATGTCTTAGCAGTTAAGAGTTCCTGGCCTTGCTCCTCTCTCGCTCCACAGCCCCACAAATGCAAGAGAATGTTGCAAAGAAAGAACAAAATTGATATTCTTTCTTTGCATTCAAAGCTAAGATTTTAGTTGTTTAAGCTGCGTATAAGCTTAAAACAGGAAGTTCCAAGGCCAGGATTTCGGATTTTGACTTTTCCTCCTGCCAAGATCTCTTCATTAGAAACCACTTCTATCTCCCATTAACGGCCTTCAGTAGGGGAAGGTGACTCACCCACAGGGATGGGTGCTGCTCCAGCCAGCTTCCAGAGGTAATACTTTCGCCCTGGAGGAAAGCTGCAAAAAAAAAAAAAAAAAAAAAAAAAATCAGCCTCAGCTTTCTGGCTCTACCAGGACAAAGAGAAGAAAGTAGGACTAGGATGTCATGCTAATTCCTCTTCCACAAGAAAATCTTCCCCAAAGACTTAGATTGGCATAAAGGCTTAGAAATTGTACAAAATGAAGCAAGTTTTCTATTATAAGCAGGTTTATTAGCCTAATGAAGCATCTTGGGGGTGGGGGTGGGCGTGGGGAATCCCCACAGAGGGTGGGCGACCATGTCAAGAGGGATTTTGAGGTGTAAAGAGTTGCTTTCTTATTTGGTAGGTTAGCAGCCTCCCACATACAGAATCTCTGGTTCTAGTCCTGACTGCCCGGAGTGTAGAAAAAGCAAAACAGAAAGATTGTCTTTTGCCTTTCTCTCTTAATTCACACCCTTGCCCAGACAAAATCTTGCCTTTACTGTATGCCTTTGCCTCCTAAACCCACTTGAGGAAGAAAAATTCCAGACAAACAAATAAAAACCACCCAGTCTTGTGTCTGGTTTGATATAATTTTCAAATGCTTGAAGCACAAATAACAGCATCCACAATGGTTTCAAATCTGCCTGCCTGCCTTCTCTCTCATCCTTCCTACCTGAAGTCTCTCTTGCTTCTTTTCCTTCCATGTCCTTTTCGCTATTTATTTCAGCCAGTGGAATGAACTTTGCATTGGAAATTTGGGGCAAGGTGTGAGTTATTTAGATTAACCTTGGCAGAGATAGCAAAGATTAATTTATGGAAAATAGAAGTTGGCAGAAGACATAGCAGTAGATGTTTCCCCAGGAACAGGATTAACAAAGAAAAAACAAAAGGAAAAGATGTTACATCCGGCATATTTCAAGGACATAAGAAAACACATGGGCTGTATAAAATAAGAGTAAGCTCCAAGTTGGCTCAATTCATGAAGAATTAAGGAGGCAGCAATATAAATGTGAAAGACAATATAAAAACAGCAATGAATTTCTTTATTCTGCACCCTGTAAACCAACATACACACACACACACACACACACACACACACACACATTCGATGGAGGCTAAGAGTAGAAAATTTAGGATGGAGGTGTCACAAGACCAGAAACTGGAGGTGGAGAAAAATGCTGAACTTAGTTAGTCATTAATCCAGCTCCAAAAATGAAAACTCCTCAGTCGCCAACTGCTGTAGCAAGTGTCAGACTCTATAGAAAGTATCACGAGGCGCAGACCAGAAATAAGGGTAAGGAGATGGGGGGCCATTATAGAGAATCACCTTACAAAAATTCCAAAATCCATCTACAACAAGACCCCAGCCTGCTTTTCTGGTTTCATCCCTCCATAGTCTTCCATTCTTTGGACAAACTGGAAAGTTTTAACAGCTCTACACTTTTGATCAATTCCTGCTATCCCCTGTATGTTTCTCAAAATTCTGTCATCTTTCCAGGCTCTTCTCAAATGCATTCTCTTCCATGAAGTCACAATGGCCCATCTTTCTTCCCTCAGACTCCATGGTAGGTGTTGGTCATGCAGGGCAAACTCATCGCCACTCTGCCTTGGGTAGTTTACTTATATAGTTGTCTACCCCAGAAACTCCCCAGGGAGACTTATTTTTAGCCTTGTGTTCTTAGAGGGCTGGTAAAGTGCCTTCCATAATATAGGAACTGAATAAATATTTGTGAAAAAGGAGAGTAAAGCAACCAGCTGGCTCTGGCACTTCAGTTTTCCACTCTGCTCTTAATTACTGGGTGCTCCAGCAGGTCCTTCCACCTCTCTCTGCTTCTTGTCCTCTTACTTGAAAAAGGAGAATTTGAACTTAAATGTCTCTAAGTTAATAGTCTAACTCAAATGCAATCTAATTTCTTCTGCTAGCTGAATAAATTTGGAGAAATACTGACAGGTTTGTTTGGCCACATCCAAAGGAAAACCTCCCCAACAAGGTATTTCCAGGAACTTCCGGTCATAGCATTGTCACCATCAGGACTGACTGCATAAAATCATATTTAATGGGGAAAGGTCTGGGGAGCAAGGTTGTGATCCCAGGGCTGTCTGGGATCCCAGGCCTGTCTGACCACTCCCCCCCCAACATTTTTATGTGCAGATATTTAAATGGCATGTTGTTTCCCCAAGACTTAAAATTAATTCCACAGAGTTCTCCTTTCAAAACCTTATTGGGTCTGGTGAGAAATGATGACGGGATCAAGGTCTGCCATTATTTACTTTTTAATTTAATTTCCTGAGTCAGTCTTACCTCTCCCTACTCACAGGATCCCAGGGTAAGTGGTGACCCCTATTTTGAAGGAGGCATTTACTTATTAATTTATTTATTTATCCATCCGTTCACTCTTTCATTTATTTTAGGCAGCTCCTATTGCAAAGACCATTCTCTAGCTCTGCCATTTTGCTAACTAAAGGGAACATGTTTGTGCTTTATCCTTGTGATAAACTGTCATACATCAACTGAGAGAGTAAAGGGTATTTTTGACTCCTGGAGATGATATTGAATATTGTGGTTCACTAATGAGTTTGTAGGATAAATAATACTAAATATATATATGCACATATATGTGCATTTTAATATATAATGTTAACCCTACAACATTCATCTAAAAGAACAGGAAGGAACTATAAAAAGTAAGACTCTCTGGGAAAGCACCACTTTATTGCTGGTCAACACTATTACTAGCTGATATTTTGCAAACTACTTCATTTTTAAACCCAGTGTCATTTAATATGGGTGACATCATTGTGAAACAAGCAGAGATGGTGTTATTATTCTTATCCCCATTGAACAGATGGGAGAACTGTCTTCCAAGCTAGTCAAATGGCACACTGGGGACAGTCAGAGTCTCCAGCTAAAAGACCTGGGTCCTGGTACCATCATCTTGCCACCATATTGTCTGCCCCGGAAAAGCACCTGGAAAACATTAATTCCAATGCCTGCCTTTTAGAAATGAGAAAAAGAAGACACAGACTATGCCAAGGCCTCCCAGCTAGCTGGGTAGAGGCTGACTGAGCAGCAGGCCCTGTGATCCCAGTCAGCAGACAAGTCCCCTGCTCACCAAAAGGGAACAAATGAATAAAAACTCAGTGGTTTTGTATTAGGCAGTATTAAATCATGTGATAGCAAAGATATCCTATACTTTTCAATAGTCTGTGTAAGTATTAAAACAGTGACAAAATAATAGGGATGCTTGGACAGGAAGAAAATAATAAGTATGGTGCTTAATGCTACATTCCAGTCAAATTTATAATAAACTTAACTTGCAAAGGTAGTGACTTTATGAATTATATATTTGCTGTACATAAAGATATGCATCGTATATTATCAAATATCACAATCGATATGGTATATATGCACAATGGAATATTATTCAGCAATCAAAAAAGATAAACTCATGCCATTCACAGCAACGTGAATGGAGCTAGAAGGAATTATGCTCAGTGAAATAAGCCAGAAGGAAAAAGAAAAATATCGGATGGTTTCACTTATAACAGGAATATGGGGGAACCAAATAAGACATCAGTGTAAAAAGAAAAGAACAGTACAAAACACATTAAAGCAAAAACAGGCAATTATAAACCAGAGACATACTGCAGGGGAGGAGGCAGGAGAGGGATAAGAGGGAAGGAGGGAGGAGCACAGAGGACTGTGGTGATGGTGCATGGGTGCCTTGGGGAAGGAAATTCTATGGGGACTCGATCTGAGGGGGTGGGGGGAAGCAAATATTGTCTAAAAAATGTAAAAAATGATAAATGTTAAAATAAAAAAAATTTTGTGATCACATACACTTATTTATAATCAAACAATTTAGTGATTATATATAAGTTTGATGAAATATAATTTACATCGGTACTGGGGATATATATATCCTGTTAGGCAGATAAATTAGGCAAAAATAGAAAGCAGGTGATCTGAATTATTTAATTGGTATCCTACAATCCAATGTGTATTTTTTCTCCTGTTTGTTAGTCTTGCAGTATCTGTTTTATGAATCAGTAACATCCGTTTACCCTGATATCCTGTACCATTTTATTTTGATCGTTAACACGCTTTTGCCTTCTGTTAGAGTTCAGGTCACCCCAGTGTACTACCTTTCCCCCGGCAAGCCTCCACATGCACACCATGTAATTCCAGCTACAGTGGTGACTTTCCTCTCACTATTTCTTCTACTCAGAACCTCACCCCACATTTACTTGCCTGGCTTTATAGCACCTATCCTGTGAGACTGGATGGAGCCTGATCGCTAAAGACAATGACCTAAACTCTCAGAATAATATTCTTCCTCTGGGTTTTAACCAGGATACCCACCTGCCTTAGTCCTCACCCTGTTTCATTCACATTTCCTGCTTACATCTTCTGTCCAATTCCCCAAATGCAGTTGGTCAAGGATTTTCACTAGTCCTTAAAGTGACAAAGCGTTGATAACTAAAGTTGGAGCACTAGAATCCAGGCTGTCACTACTGGTGGTGACTCACTTCTAACCAGCAGCTCTTGCAGAAGACTGTTTAGCTCAGCTGTTTGAACTCCATTCAGCAACATCATCTTTATCATTTCTCCATTTATGTAAAATCCCCCCTCTTTTTATTTTTTCCTTACATTTTCATGTAAATTATGCCTTTCTCACATTTGGTGGATACTTTCATCTCATAATGTATGACAAGAGTGGTTTTTTTTTTTCTTTAAAATGTATAGGAGAGTTCCTTTATAATAGCTAAGACTTGGAAACAACCTAAGTGCCCTAAAATAGATGACTGGATCAAGAAAGTATGGCTTATATACACAATGGAATATTATTCAGCAATCAAAAAAGATAAACGTATGCCATTTGCAGCAAGGTGGATGGAGCTAGAAGGGATTATGCTCAGTGAAATAAGTCAGAAGGAAAAAAGAAAAATATCGGATGGTTTCACTTATAGCAGGAATACAGGGGAACCAAATAAGGCATTAGGGGAAAAATAATAACAATAAAAACATAATAAAGCAAAACAAAAATAAGTGAACAGCTGTAAATCAGAGACACCCTGCAGGGGAGGGGGAGGGAGAGGGATCAAAATAAGGGAGGGAAGAGCACAAGGGACTATGGTGATGGTGCACGGGTGAACGGTGGTGGAAATTCTATGGGGACTACACCTGAGAAAAGAAAGCAAACATTGCAAAAAATGAAAAATGATGTAAAATATAAATAAATAAATGAAAAATGTATGAGCATTTCAGATATCTTTAACATTGATTTGGTTAATAAAATCTATTTTACATATTATGAAATTAAGAGTCAAATATTTGAATATCCAGCCTCAATATTTCCCTTAAAACACTTCATGCAGTGTTTATGATGCAATAATGACAACAGCATAGATTCAGAGTGTGCCTTATTTGATGGTTAATACAGTATTTTTAAAAAAGAATAAATGAAAGGGAAATTATATTTGATAGACTTCTTCAACATTTAGTAATTCTTTTCCCTTCTTCCTCTGTCCCAAATAAACTTTCACAAATACATTCCACAATGGAGAATATATTTTTCAAATAATTTTTTGACACACTTTTTTCTCTTCTACCACCAGGGATCTCACAATTGACAGGTCTGCCAAGGCTGCTAAGCTGTAGGTTCCTTGCCCCTGTCTTCAGTGCCCAATGGCGAGTTACCACCATGGCCTACACTGTATCTGCTGGGACTGGTGGCCTCTGCCACACCTTCTAGATCTGGCTCCTATCCCAGGGCACTGCATTGCTCTCATTGAGCATTCTGCATCCATGGGTGCTGATGTGTAGATGTTTTAGAGGTGACAAAGCTTCTGCTGTGGAGAGATGGGGAACACTGCCTTCTCCATCCAGTGTGACTTTGCCCTAAATGTCTCCCAGAATTTTGAATCCCAGTCTCCTCTGCCCCTAAGATTTACACACGATTTCATGGAGGGACTGGTTAAGAGCTGCCACCCTTAAATGAACTGTTTCTTACTGGGACACACTTGCTCTGCCTCCTCCTACCCTGAGGATAAATTCTTCCAAAGAAAGTGTCCCCATTCCTCGTGCACATAGGCTCTTGCATATGTAGACTTAGACACAATGTTTGAAGCATTTAAATCAGGAGTCTAGCTTAGGTTCAGTCTAGGACAAGGGATGCTATACACATTTTCACTCAAAATTTTGTCCAGGTGCAAAATGAATTGAACATTGTTAGACAGTGTGAACATAGTCTTCAATTTACCACCTCACAAGCAGGGTTTCAGGATATATATTTGGCTTGTAGGATTCCTTCCAAAAGGACAGTTTTCTATATAATATGATTATTTTAATATAAAAAATAAGAATATTTTTAAAACATTTGTTCATGTGGCTCTGGAGGGAAAGCAGGAGAAGCTGGCATGGAAAATCTGAACATTTACAGGATTTGATCCAGATGATCTCAACTATTAAGGGAATTTCTTAATGACCATTCTCATTTACTTTTGTCACTCTCTATTCAGCTTTCATGTGGATACCCCAACTTTGCTGTCTTTGATTATAAACGGAGCACTACTGGAAAATTGGGAGTTTGGAAAAGAACAACAATGGTGATTGAATGAATGGCAACAAAGACTATATAAGGAAACATTTAAGGAGATAAATGTCTATATTTACATGAAATATATTTAGCATAAACTCACATCTGAAATGTATATGTGCATGTATATAAAATAGCTACTGATAAACAACTATTTCACTTTTACATATGACATCGATTATGTGCTGTTCTGTGAAAGACTAGACGTCAAGAGTTAGAAGGGACCGGAACAAACCATTTAATCCATTTGCCCCCATTTAGGCAGGTCCTCTGTAGCATGCATGAAATCTTAGATGATGCACTTAAGCAGTTCTCCAGCTTGGAAAATTGCTGGCATAACCACACAAATTATCAACTTCCTCTATGCTAATCCTTACCTATTAACATTTCGTAGGCAGGCGTAATTGCAAATAGATATATTTTATGCTTTTCAATCAATAAACATGTTTTTCACCCTATGTGTAAGCTATGAGGACTAATGCTGTGGAGAATTTCAAGAAAGTAACAGTGATGTTTTAATCTATATACCTATTGAGCTCTCTACACAACAATGTATATAATGCACCTTCACAAAAATCCTTTTTAAGGATGAAAACAGTAAAGTTCAAAGAAGACTTGCCCAACCACCCACAGTGGCAAAACAGACTGGATGGAGATTTTATAATACTTAAGTCCAAATGTACCATGTCACAACTTTCCCTAAATCTCACAACTTCCCATAATCAGGCCCCACAGGAATTGACAAACTTGGGGCAAGCTAAGCCATGTTCAAAATGACTGAAGGAAGCTATGAAAGCCAAAGAATGATAGGAGTCCAGAGGAGGGAGGACTCAATCACTTACAATCATGGACTAGGAAGAGCTCATATGGGAGGCAAAATTTGATTTAGATTTTGAAAAGCTGGTAAAATCTTGAGTGCTAAAGTTGGGAGAATGGGGATTCCATGAAGAATTGTCAACATTGGGCCTCCCCGGTGGCGCAGTGGTTGAGCGCTGGGTTGCGAAGCTACCCAAGGCCTCTGCAGCGCCAGTTCGATCCCCGGCTGCTCCCCGGCACCGGAGGAGGGTCCCACATGGCGCACAGACCTCTCCTGCCGCCCGCTGCTCCCCTCAGCAGTGTACTTCGGTCCTTCTGCCTGCTCTGCTCCCCGCTCTGGCTCTGGTGAATTCTCTCACCCTCCCGCACTTCTGACTGTACCCAGTGCATGTATAAACAAACAAACAAACAAATAAAACATGCCTCTATAAAAAAAATTTATTAAAAAAAAACAAAAGAATTGTCAACATTGGCTAGAGCAGAGTGTGCTTAGTGATTAGCCTTGGGTGGAATTTAGCTTTGTGAAGCAGGACAGTCGAAAGTAAGTTTCACATTAAGCACTGGGTTCAGATCATGGAGGCCCTTGAAGATCAGGGCAAGGTGGTAGGTACTTTGGAAGGATTTAGCGGAGGATATTGCTAGAGCTCTGTGGAGCATTTCTTAGAGGAAGAGCCTATGAAAAGGGGAAGACCATTTGAAGGTCTATTATGAAGTTCAAGTGAAACAATACAAATGTATTCAAAGGAAATGGAAGTGGGAAAAAGGAGGAAAATCCACTAGAAAGATTCATTAAGTAATTGGATAAGAAAGAAAAGAATCAAGAAAGAAAAGAATCAAAGAAGACTTTAGACTTTTGTGCCTGTAAAGGTGAGGACAAACCCGATAGGGAATGCATTGGGTTGGAACAGAATACAAAAAATTTGTTTTAAAATATTTTCATTTTAAGGTAAGTAGGATTGTCACATAGTAAGACAAGACAGGGGGCTGAAAATAAAGCCAGCACACAGAAGACAGGTCAGGGCATGAAATAGAAAATTCAGTAATATCTACCTAGACATTAATGGGGCATGGAGCCAAGGAGGAGGTTATAAAAGAGCATGTGAAGAGATTAAATAGAAGGACAAGAGAAATGAAGAGATGGGGAGGGGAAAAGGGGATACAAATGGCTTTGGAAAATGTCTCAATTTTAATGGCATAGACAGAAAAAGCAGAAAAGAGACTAAATGAGGGACAACAAGAAAGAGGAGGAGGACATGAGAAGCAGGAAAATAACCTGTACGTGAAGTCAAAAGAGCAAAGAGGAGGCAGGTCTTTCAGGTTGCACGAGTAGAATGAAGCCACGTGATAAGAACCTCCCTCCCCCAGCAGCTCTTGAAATCTACAAATGACACAATTAACAAAAAAACAAACACCAGGTCCCCCAAATTCCACAGCAGTAACTACACCAGAGAAGGTTATAACCTTATGCCATAAACTTCAAAAGTGCTGGCCAATGAGAGAGACAGGAAATTCTGCAGTGGAGTGGCACAGGTCGCCCTGGCAGGCTCCTAAATCTGTCACCGTCCCAGGAGCCAAATAACATCCAGAGATACTTCATTAATATCCTCAGATTGGGGGGCCTCCCCTGGTGGCACAGCAGTTTCGCACTGGGCTGCGAGGCTGCCCGCAGCCTCTGCAGCGCTGGTTCGTTTCCCAGCCGCCGGTGAGGGTCCCACAAAAAAAAAATCCTCAGTTGGGGGTCTCCCTGGTGGCCTGTGGGTTAGGTCTCAGCACCATCACTGCTGTGGCCTGAGTTCGATTCTGACCAGGGAGGTGATCCACATGGTGCAGCAGATCTCTTCTGTCGCACCCACTGCTCCCCTCAGCAGTGTATTTCAGTAAAATCTACCTGTTCTGCTCCCCACTCTGTCTCTGGTGAATCCTCTCACTCCACATACCTCTGGCCTACTCCGCAGTTCTTCTACGCAAAAATAAATAAATTCTTTTTTTAAAAAAATCCCCAGGTTGGGGAAAAGCTTACCAAGAACTTAATTCTCTGACCACAAAGTCATAGAAAATGTTGGCATATTGGATATGAACAATGAGTTCTAACTTTGCTATGGGCTCCAAGACAGAACATGCAAATGGAGATAGATTCCAAATTTGAAGGTAACCTCTCGTAAAACTAGAACTCATCCCTCAATGTAGTTAAGGTTGTGGAGGGAGCTTTTGCATGTTTAATAAACATCTAACACCTTTGGAAATAACTGCTGAGCCCCAATGCTCTGACCATGTCTTCAGAACTGTGACTGGGCAGGACCCACCCTATCCAAGCCCTGCCCAAAGCTGGAAGGAACAGGAACAAATCCATCCCCACCCTGCGACTTGTCAGGAACTCAGATGCAAACCAACTGAAAATACGAAGCTACAGAAAACTTATTAAAAAGATGAATTCAATAAAATAAGGGCCACTGGTCAAGATGATCAAATAACAATAAAATAAACAGGGAAGTTACAGAACCAAAAAACAAAACAAGGGAGAAAACAGCATCATCTAGGATTAAATTGGAGACAATAAGGAATAGACTAGATCCTCCGATAAATAACTTAGCAGTACATAGGAAAGTGAGTACAAATGCAGGAGAATAAAACAAAACTGTAGAGAGACATTTAGAATTATTTGAACCTTTAAGCTATATTCACTTTCTATTTTGAGAAAATTACACAATCTCACCAGGGGAGTTTAAAATGCAAATTCTTGGGCCATTTCTCAAGATTTGGATTCATTTAGTACAAAGGGAAGAATTTTCATTTTATTTTTCTATATTTTACTCAAAAAAGTTTTTCTAGTTTACCATCAATTTACAATACTATGTAAATTTTTGGGATACATCTTCACCTCTATGTGTATAAATATCAATCATGTTTTAAATAAAAATCTCAATTCTGAGAAAAAATACAGACGCAAATGCAATATCAAGGAGCTAGTTGGTATTAAGAACAAAATTAATCAATGCAAGAATAATATTCCTGAAAGAATTTTAAATATGGATGGAAAAAGCATTAAGTGACTTCACACAAGCAAATCTTCCTGAAATGAAAAAAAATTCAGCCTGCAGATTACATCTAAAAATATTTTTTAATAGAAACTACTTACATTGCTAAGATCATGAATTTCTAGATAATACTTACATATAAAGGCAAGGAAAAAAATCACCTCAAACCAATCAACCAATATCAGTCTTCTCCACAGGAATATCTGGTGTGAGAAAATAATGTTGAACACTGTGTCTCTAGGATATCAGAAATGGGTAAGACATTACATAATAATATCCAATCATTTCCAAATATGAGTTTCTACAATAGGAATTTTATAAGTTTCTTATTTTAATTTTTGAATGCTAAGAGTATATGATGGAGAGTTAATTTATACAGAAAAAATAATATTGTTGTATAGCTCAATGAATTTCACCTGTGCAACCATCACCCCGGTCAAGATTTAGAATATCTCAGTCACCTCCAAAAGGCTCCTGTCCCTTTCCAATAAATATTCCTATATCTTTTTCTGATTTTTATCATCATTGATAATTTGCCTATTTTTAAAATTCATCTCAAGGAAATAATACATTATCTTATCAAGCTTTTTAGCTTCAAATAATATTCTCTGTGTTTCACTCATGTGTATGTCAGTTGCTCATTCTTTGTTATTACTGAGTAGTGCACAACAGCTTTTCCATTCCAAATGTTGATGGACATTTGGGTTGTTGCCCATTTGAGACTCACATAAATAAGATTGATATGAATATTTTAAACAAGTCTAGTTGTAGAATATATACATTCTTTTGGCAATACAGTTAGGAATGGAAATACTGGATCATAGGATCGATGTATGCTTAACTTTATTTAAGAGTGAGGAAGTTTTCCCAAATATATGATTATACAGTCTCACAAAAAATGTATGGGACTTTCCACTGGTCCTCATCCACAACAGCAGTCATTTCGGTTGTGATTATTGTGGTATCTCATCATTATCTTAATTTGCAGTTTTCCGATGGCAAATAATGTTCAATACCGTTTTTTTTAAGATTTATTTATTTATGTATACAAGACCTGGGGTACAGGCCAGAGGTGTGAAGGGTGAGAGGATTCACCAGAGACACAGCGGGGAGCAGAACAGGCAGAATGACTGAAAAACACTGCTGAGGGGAGCAGTGGGCGAGACAGGAGAGGTCTGCTGTGCCATGTGGGTTGCTCCCTGGCCAGCCAGGGATCGAACTCTGTGCTGCAGTGGTATCTGAGAGCTTCATAGGTTGCGTCTTAACCTTTGCATCTCAATACATTTTCTTTTTTATTATTTAAATACTTTATTTTATATAATTCTTACATCTTTTTTCATCTTTGCACAATGTATGTATTTTCATTTTGGTTATATTCCCCATACAACTGCACCTCCCCCTTATTTTGACTTTAGTCCTTCCTTTCCCCACCTCTCCCTCCCCCCCACTCCCTGTGTGTCTCTGGTTTATAGTTGCTTGTTGATTTTGATTTTTACTTTGTATTGATTAGTCTTTTTCCTGGTCCCTTATTTAGGTTTTCTAAATTCCTGCTATGAGTGAGACCATCCAGTATTTTTCTTTTTCTTTCTGACTTATTTCACTGAGCATGATCCCTTCTAGCTCCATCCATGTTGCTGCAAATTGCATGTGTTTATCTTTTTTGATTGCTGAGTAATATTCCATTGTGTATATATACCACATCTTCTTGATCCAGTCATCTATTTTTGGGCATTTGGGTTGTTTCCAAAGCTTAGCGATTGTAAATAGTGCTGCTATAAACATAGGGGTGCAGGTGCCCTTTGGAATTACTGTTTCTGTGTCCTTTGGGTAAATACCTAGGAGTGGGATTGCTGGATCATATGGTAGCTCTCACACCAGTGAGAATGGCACATATTAAAAAAAAACTAACAACAACAAATGTTGGCAAGGCTGTGGAGAAAAAGGAACTCTCCTGCACTGCTGGTGGGAGTGCAAACTGGTCCAACCACTATGGAGAACTGTGTGGAGATTCCTCAATACCTTTTCTTAAGCTATTGGTCATTCATGTGTCTTCTTTTTTGTGAAATTCCTGTTCTATTTTTTTATGTAGAATGTCTTTTAGAATTTTTACTGGTAGTTCTTTCACATTCAGGTATCCATTCTATATCAGGCACGTATTTATATATGTTCATGAATATTTTCTGTGGCTTGGCTTTTCACTTTTTTAATGTCTTTTGAGGAATGAAAGCTTTGAATGTTGATAAAGTCTGATTTAGCAGCATGCATAATTTTTTTTATGATTGGTGCTTTATGTGTTAAAAAATCTACCCAAGATTGTAAAAGTGTTTTCTTATCTTTTCTTTAGGAAGCTTTATGGTTTAAAATTTTTCAGTTGAATTAATATTCATGCATTGCATAAGGTAAGAGTCAAAGTTCCCTTTTTTCCATACAGATGTCCAGTTGTTCCATCATCAATTATTGAAAAGACTTTTCCCATTGAAGCAACTTGGCACTACTTAAAAATCTGATGGATTGTGTATGTTCTGTCCCAGATTCTCTTCTCTGTTGCATTAATTAATTTGTCTACTCTTATATCAACTCTGCTGTCTTCATTACTGAAGTTTATAGTTAGTCTAGAAATCTGACAGTATGAGAACTTGAATTTTGTTCTTTGTTTTCAAGGAACTGATGGCTATTATAAGTCTTGGCATTTCTACATAAATTTTAGGATCAGCTTTTTAATTTCTCTTGAACACCTGGAATTTTTGATTGGCATTGCACTCAGTCAATATATCAATTTAGAGCCAGTTAACATCTTACAATTAAGTTTTCAATTCATAAGCATTCATAATTCTTTGCATTTGTCTTTTAAATTATTCTATCAGCATGTTTTATAACTTTCAATATACAGGTCTTACACATATTTTAATAAATATATTCCTAGGTGTTTATAGACTGCATTTCCTTTCAGTTTTGAATTGTTTGTTGCTAGTAAACAGAGATGCAAATGATTTTTACACATTGACTTTGTATCACTTTGAACCTGATGAATTTGGTTTATAGTTGTAGTGTTTTTAATTTTTGCTAACTCCACTGGGTTTTCTATGTAGGTCAATATATTACCTGTAACTATAGTTTTACTTTCCCCTTTCTATGTTTAGGTCCTCTTTTTTTTTTTTTCTTTGTCCTCCTGTACTGCCTGTGACCTCAGTGCAATGTTGAAGTGATTAGAGGAAAAATTTTGTCTTAAAGGAGAAACAATAGTTCTCAATCAGTTTATATGTTAATTCTAGTTCCTTTCATGTTTTCAGATTGGGGAAGCTCTATTCCTAGTTTTCTGAGAGTTGTATCATGAACAGGTTTTGAGTTTTATTAAATGTTTTTCCTTCATCTATTAATATGATATCATTTCCCCTTTATTTTTTAATGTGATGAATTACATTAATTGATTTTGGAATGTAATGTCAAACTTGAATGACACAACTTGGTCATGATGCTTTATCTTTTTGTATAACATATTTAGAATTTTTTCATTAATGTTCACAAGTTCATGATGTTGATAGTTTTCTTTTTTGTATTTTCCTTGACGGTTTTAGGATCAAGAATTTTCTGTTCTAATAAAATGAGTGGGAAAGTATTCCCTCTCATCTTATTCTCTGAAAAGGTTTTAATATTTGTATTATCTCTTACCTAAATGTCTGGTAGTATTCACAAATGGAGGCACTTGGATGTGGACTGTCATTTGTTGGAAAATTTATAATTAAGGATTTGAAATCTCTAATAAATATATTAACATTCTCATTTACTATTTTTTCTCCTGATAATTTCAGAAAATTATCCATTACTCTAAGTTATCAATTATATCTTCATAAATTATTTCTAATATATCCTCTTCATATTTGTGGAACCTAGACAGATGTCATCTAACTCATGTTTTTCTCCTTTTACTTAATTAGTCTTCCCTCTGGTTTATTAATTTTATTAATACTTTAAAGATATTTTTATTGATTTTACTAATTTTACTTATTGTCTATTTCACTCATTTTTATTCCTTTCTGTATTGTTTGCTTCCCTCTGCCTCTTATGTTTTACAAAATCAATGAACTCTTTCATTTTTGAGAAAGACCAAATGAGTGAAAAAATGAAGGAAAAAGATATATCCAATAATGTCAAGTCATCATAGCTATTAACAAAAAAAGATGAGAGACAAAGTCATTAAAATTTACAAAAGAAGATCATTAATGACTTTTAAGAGGTTTCACTATATAAAAGATAGACTTGAAGTCAGATACATTTGAGTTCTGATAGTGAATTTGATTTTCTTTTTGGTATCCAATATATGAAGCCAATTTCCTTTATTTGAAAGTCTCCCTGCCCAGTAAACACACACACACACACACACACAGAGAGAGAGAGAGAGAGAGAGAGAGAGAGAGAGAGAGATCAGTCCTTGGAAGGAGGCAAAACCCATGTTCCTCCATGGACTTGGGAAATTGCAAAAACTGGCTTTTCAAGAAAACTTATAACCTGGGTACAGTCCCGGGCCTAGGTTCTGCCAGTCAAACATCCTACCTCGTATCAGGAAATCACAAGAAATTCTCCCTGGTAGTAGAAGTTGCTATTAAGTTCCTGGAGTGGTGACTAAAATGGTGTTATGGGGCACCCCATGTCCCACGGGCTTTGTCAGCAGTATCAGCACTGAAACTGCAATGTCCAGAGCTGCCAGGAGTGTTCTCGCCCATCTTCCTCTGGTTAGGTCAGGATTACTCCTGGCTATGCAGTCCTAACTCTGTAACTAAACTTGCCCTAGGTTTTATAAACTTCTTAACAACATGATCAATTTATTCTCTGCTGACACCAACCAGTCTTAGTTTCTGATGCTTGCCCCTCGGAGTTCTGACTATTATAGGCTAAATTCAAGCTCAACAATTGTTAGGTGTGTGACTTTGACTAGGTTGCTCAGTGTTCTTGAACATCTTTTCACCAATTACTAAATGAAAACAAAAGCACCCACCTCAATGCAGTTATGATTATTAAACAAGTCACCTAGCATATAGTTGGTCCTGAATATAATGAATTCTATGAAAATAAAGATTTATAAGCCTCTAAAACATTGATTCCACATCACTGAAGATATTACAAAATCATATTTTGTGAATTACTAAGGTTAATAAGTAATTTGAGGGTGAAATAAACTTTACCTTCAAGGTTTTAAGAATACAGAAAAGGGAGCATGAGATGCAATCTCAAGTAGATTGAAATGAGACTATTTCATCTTTTTAGGAGTTGGAAGACCTGAATTTGCTTATAGGATAAAAAATGGTAATGAATGAATATAGGACAATTTGGGCAGAAAAATACTTGACAATAGTGTTCTAAAGATATAAAGATTTTGGATTAGAATCATCTTTGGTTATAAAAATAAAGAAGATAGAGAGTTTTATATAGCAGAAACTATAAGACAAAGAATAAGAAGTATTATCCAGGTGGGGGGAAGTTCCTGTTTAAGTTAAATCTATACATACTCTGTATCTTGTCATCATAAAATTGAATTGTTTATTGAAAAAGGCAAGAAACTCTCCTGTGATTTTTCTGCTTTTAACCACAAAAGTTTTATAGTTATCTTCTATGGAATGTAAACCTTGACTACAAAGCTATGATAACTGCAAATCGTCCTTTACATAGTTGTAAAAATTATATTTGGCCACTTTATGGTATTATAAAGTAATTTTTTTGCTAGAATAGTTAGTCATAGTAAATGGAACTTACTCTCCTAAATTGCAGGGCACACACCAGCTTTGTGTTGCTGATGACCAATCCTGAACTCCTTAATGGAACCCTCTAAGTCACTACTATGTGGCAGTTGTCCTTGCCTTGTTTTTCTCTTCAAAAGCCTATTTTTAACATTAAATTTGTGATTCTAACAGATCTGTTTCTAAACACAACATGCAGTTACTTTCCCTGCCTTCTTCTCCTTCCTCCACTCAAGAGAGCAGCTTTGGTAGAGACGGGGGATGACAGCCAGATTCAAAGGGATTAGGGCGAAAATAGCAGTGAGGAAATGCAGGTGGACAATTAGACTCCACTTAAAGCATGGGAAGGGAGAAGGGTAATCAGTAGGGCATGAGATAAGATGCCAACTCAATGGAGTAGAAGGTTCACATTTAAAAAAAAAAATTAGATAGAAGAAGACCTGAATTTGTTTGAAAGATAAAGAGCAGAAGTCCCTGAAAAAGGAGTAATAGAAAACTCAAGAAGGAATAAAAATAATGAAAATGAAATCCTGGGGGAAACTAAGAAAATACAGGATCAAAAACACAGAGTATGGAACAGATGTTTGAAAAGAGGAAGATACTTCTTCCTCTAAAAAAAAAAAAAAGGAGGGAAAGATGGAGCAGATGATGGAAATTTTAAGGTGCATATAAAAAGCTCATGTTCAGATAGTTTTAATCGTTCATTGTGAGAAAAAGACAGAGAAGTTAGTGTGAGGGCTGGAGGAAAATGGAAGGTGTTCAGAGGAGAATGGTATGGAGAGGCATCAAGTTGAATTAAATAATTATTGAGCAGCAGTGCAACGCAAATGAAATGCCAGTGGATCCAATTAGCAGAGTTCCTTAAAATTTTCTAGCTACATGTGGTATAAAGAATGTCTAACAGCAGTTGAAGTATTAAGACCACAGAGCTTTTGAAAAGACACAAGAATAAAACAGAGTCACTTAGAATCAAAATAATAGAAATGGGGCCCTCCCTGGTGGTGCCAAGAGTTAAGTCTCAGCACTGTGAAGCTCTCCACAGCCACTGCAGCACGAGTTCAATCCCTGGTAAGAGAGCTAGCCCTCGTGGCACAGCACACCTCTCCTGTCTCGCCTGCTGCTCCCCTCGGCAGTATATTTCAGCCAATCTACCTGTTCTGCTCCCCACTGTCTCTGGTCAATCCACTCACCACACAGCACCTCTGACCTGCACCCCAGCTCTTGTATACATAAATAAATATTTTTTTAAAAAAATAATGGAAATGGGAGAGATACCTAAGAATGGCAGGAGGGGGGCATACATTGACCACCACACTGATGAGTGGCTGGACCACCTGTTGGCAGTGCTTGATGGCAGGACAATGTGCCCTAAGAACTAGGAAATGAGAAAAATGAAATTTCCTAACATTTACATTTTTGGAATCAATACACAACAGAAATATGCATTGCCACCTTAATGATCAGAGTGACTTCCAGGTCTGCCAGCCCAGATAGTGTGATCTGACTAAAAATGTCAGCATATCTTAACAGTCAGCCTGCCAAAGAAACCAAGAGAGTGCATCCAAGGGGGAAGGACACCCTTACCAGTCAGCTTTCAGTTATCTCTTCCATGGGCAAGATCAAATGGAGTGAGGTGTGACAGGCAGTATTGCCTCATGCTACTTAACTGTCCAAGCATCCAGTTTGGAGCTGAGCTCGAGATAGCCTCATTCCCATCAGGCTCCCTTCAACTGTACATCTTCCTACAAAGAGATTATGCACAAGAATATCCTGAGTATTCTTGACATGAATATTTTTGTCCTTGCGAAAAATTTCATTGCAAGGTATTTAACCAGTTTTATATGTCAGTCATATGACCGTGGCTAACCTGAGTCCACGTATGAAATCACTGATCCTGGGTCACTGAGCTCACAGGGCTGGGGTTGTGCGGGATTCCCCAGAACAGGGTCTTATCATTCAAGTTCACACGGGAGACACCAAGCTGGCCTCTCCTTGGACAAAGTTCATGTCTGCATAGCTTTTTCTGTTCTGAAACAAAATTTAGTATATAATAGATCGGACAGGGTCTGGTGTGTTTCACCCCTATTCGCCAGATGGGTGTCCTTTGCAGGCCCTCCAGATGGCCCTGGCTGATAAAGTTCCTAAGTGCCAATGGAAAATGCCCTGTTGCTGGCAGGGCAATTGCAATCCTGAAATTGGGTCAATATCATGGTGTGCAACCTTTAAAGAGCCAGTAGTCAGCAGTTTTATGTTTTTCCCCCACTTTTTTTTTTCTCTTTTGGTATAACTCCAAGCTGTGATTCTAGATTAGGTATTTCTAACTTTGCCTGTTAACATTTTGCAGGTAATATAGAAAAGAGGAAGCAGTCCCTGAAATGCTCACACCAGCTATGCTCCTGAAAGGGCTCCAATCACAAGGTACAAACTTCTTTGCAGGATCTGGGAGGTCTTGCCTACTTTAAAAAACTGTTTGCCAGGCAGGTGGGATGCCTCGGGAAAAGGGTTCAGTTTTAAATCTTGAGTGCTGACATATTTGTGCATGACAGCTCTCTCCAAGTCCTCTGCCCTGCTAAAAGATAAACAGAGGGTGTTTAGCATTTTCAAATATGTATATCCATCTGGACATCCTCTCATTTTTCTCCCCCTCCAATGTTCCCCCTGGAGTTTTTATGTGTGCTGTAGGGTCAAGTGTGGGAAAGAAGGGATGGAGGGACTGTATTTTTATTTCAAGATAAAAACAGTGATTTATCTACCTGAGGTTCTCGCTAGCTATGTAACAAGAAAAGGGATAAATGAGTACACTAATGGAAATAATTGGATTGTAGGTAGCCAAAGGCAGGGCTGGTCGAGGTGACCAAGCAAGGACTAAAGATTTGACAAGGGTTATGGGAGGCAGAGCAAGAACTATGATGTGGGAGGCTGAGCAAGAGCTATGATATGTAAAATGGCGGGGGCAGTTGTTTCCAGGAGACAGTTAATAGAAATTAGACACTAGAGAAACAAGAAAAGAGCTTGGAGCGAAGGACATGATTGTTCAAGGAAGATATGCTGGACACAATCCCAGCAGACATCCCTGGGCCTAACTGTGAAGAGACAATACCCAGTCAACCCAGTGCAAAATCTGCTATGGCTCTTCAGTGGATGTAAAGTCTACTTTACTTAATTTTATCTATATAAACAAAGATATCCTATTAATAACAAAAATAATTTTGCAATAAAACAAATATTTTTTTAAAAAAGCCATTTAAGGAATCAAGACAATTTGAAGGAACTTTAAAAGTTAAAACAAATACAAAAAGATTTTTATTTTTGACCCAAGGAATAAGTCACTCTTTAGGCAATAAAATTTACAAAGCCGCTACCTCTTCTCAAAAATGGATGTCATGGAATCATTGCCAGCACACATCAGCTAGAGTCCCTTGTTTGTAACATAGCCAATCGGAAACCTGCCTGCCATGCCCATCTCTTCCCCCTAAAACAGAAAGGGTCTTGTCCATGTTTTCTTCTCATCCCTTCTGCCTCCTGAAGACTTGGCGCTTCCTCATGTGGCCCCATAGACATGGTGCTCCCCCTCTTCTTAGGAACTGTGAGTGACAAAGTATCTTTTTCTTTTTTTTAAAAGATTTATTATTTATTTATGCATACATGAGTTGGGGTATAGGCCAGAGATGCAGTGGGTGAGAGGATTCACCAGAGATAGAGAGGGGAACAGAACAGGCAGACTGACTGAAACACACTGCTGAGGGGAGCAGCCAGCGAGGCAGGAGAGTCTGCTTTGCCATGTGGGTTGCTTCCTGGCCGGCTGGGGATCTAACTTGTGCTGTAGAGGCTGTGGATAGCTTCATAGTGCAGTGCTTAACCCCTTGCGCCACCAGGGAGGCCCCTACAAACTATCTTTTCAACAGCCTTTGTGTCTTGATTTGTTGGCTTCATCATATCTGACTAATAATAAAACCTACATTTTAAAATAGATGAATATTGGGAGATTTCATTATGAGGGCATCTACACTAGCAGCAATCAACCTGCATTTTTTTTTTTTAATTTGTTAGTCTTCTATTGCTTGCAAACTATCTTTTATACATTGTCTTTAATTGCTTTAATTACTTTCATTTTAGAGACAATCACTTTCATTTTAGAGACAACAGTTGGAGATATTTGAACAATGGCAATAATACTCAAAGAAATATATGCTTTTTCTGAGGCCTCGTGTGAGGTATAGAGGACAGAATACAGAAAAGTCTCTCTAGAATTGGTTTAAAAGTAGTCCCCAAATACTATAATCTATAGTATAATCAATACTATAATCAAAAACTATAATCAACAAAACTATAATCATACCCTCTAATCATTGAGACTTCCTGAGCATGTCATATATGCTAGACTCCAGTGTAGATAATTTTCTTGTGTTTGCTCATTTAATCCTCATGTCATATATCAATGCTGAGGTTGACACCCAAAATCCGAACTTTAGAGATCAATCCTACCTATTTTACAAATGAAGTAAATATGGTTATGTGTTCCATTCCACCAAAAGATTTTATTTTTAAGCACAACCTCCAAATAAGGTATATGTATCCTGATTTTGCCAATAATGAGTTCTGATTCCTATCACCTCTAGCCCAGGGGAAATGACACCTATTATAATGATCTCAAAAATCTATAATCTAGAGCTTCCATACGATCCAGCAATTCCACTCCTAGGTATTTACCCAGATGACACAGAAACATCAACTCCAAAGAGCACCTGCACCCCTATGTTTATAGCAGCACTATTTACAATAGCTAAGCTTTGGAAACAACCCAAATGCCCAAACAGATGACTGGATCAAGAAGATGTGGTACATATACACCATGGAATATTACTCAGCATTCAAAAAAGATAAACACATGCAATTTGCAGCACTGGAAGGGATCATGCTCAGCGAAATAAGCCAGAAAGAAAAAGAAAAATACCGGATGGTCTCACTCATAGCAGGAATCTAGAAAACTTAAATAAGGGACCAGGAAAAAGAATAACTATAAGAAAGAAAATATCAAAATCAACAAACAACTATGAACCAGAGACACTCTATGGGACGTGGGGGGCGGGGAAAGGAGGGATTGGGGTCAAAATAAGGGGGTTGTAATTGTATAGGGAATATAAAAATAAAATTTAAATAAAAAAACAAAAAAAAAATCTATAATCTATCATGCGTATCTTGGAAAGCACTAAAAGGAAATGTGTTACAAAAACTAAACATACCTAGTGTATATTACAAGGTTAGCCTAAATATTTCCCATTTATGCTATTTTGAGAACTGGCTTCCAGCCCATTTCCGACAACAGTGTTCAAGATTAAGTAGAGGCCATATGAGCTTAGTAATTGAAAGTACAACACCCCCCACTCTCACAAGGGTTATGAATTATGAGTTTACTTTCTCTGTGTGTGAGATCCCTTTTTGAGTATTCAGAAATATGAATTTTACAATTGTCTCATTTACTGGAGAAAATGTGTGTCCTATTAGGTTTCACAAGTACAATGGTATGTCGACTCCAATCAGCCTTCCTTCACAAGATTCTGCAGAAGCTGGGCCCAGAAGCCCATTCTTAGACTACCTCTGCCATAAAACCCCCTCAATCTTGGCAATGACACAGATATTTTGCTCTATACAACCATAGTGATGTCATTCTCATTAATAAGTCAAGGGTCCCAGACAACAACACTTATGACAGAGTCACCTCAAAGGCAGCTCAAGGGGCACCTAGATTTCTGTTCCTGAACACATCTCCACTCTTGTGTTATAGCTGCACCTTCAGGCACAGCCCTTACTGAGATCAAACTCATTGGATGATGGATTTGCTGATGCATTCACTTGACTGAGATGTTCTGGGCTAGGTGATAATCAAATTTTGATAACTTCCTTCTCATTCCTGCATGCATCTGCATCAAAGCTAAACTTGAAAGGAAAGTACAATATTTGGGATATGGTATTTCCCACCTCTGAACAACTTATTTGGAACTATAAAATTACAGCTTTAAATTAATGTATTCTATACTTACCCCATAAATCAATAAAAACAACATGCACCAAAAACTTGGAAGGAGGTTTTTTGAGCATATAACTTGTTCCCAAAGGTTTCTAGTTCTAATTTTGAAGACGGAAAGGATCTTAGTCGAAAGTCACCATATTGCTCAATATGCTGAGCAATTGTGTAAAAAGTTGAAACAGGTTCTAACCTGCTGAAACCAGTCTGACTAGTTCAAACTGGTTGAAAGCAGATGCCATTAGTTTCAGCCACTTGGGACAGGTTGATCTGGTTGGAACCAGTTTCAACCAATTGGAACCAGCAGAATCAGTTTCAGCTGGTTTGAGTAGTGAGAACCAGTGTCATTTGGT
Organism: Talpa occidentalis; assembly: GCF_014898055.3. NCBI lineage: Eukaryota > Metazoa > Chordata > Mammalia > Eulipotyphla > Talpidae > Talpa > Talpa occidentalis. The sequence continues at coordinate 120,573,328 of NW_023604972.1, forward strand.
TTCACTTTCAGTTGGTTTCAACAAGTCAGAACTGGTCACAGCCAATGTGAGCTAGCTGACACCAGTGTCAGCTGGTTTCAGATTATTTGTTTTCAGTTGCTTTGATCCAGTCAGAACCACTTTTTGTTTTCAATTCCAACCAGCTCAAGCAGCTCATATGGTCTGACCATTTCAAACCAGTTCCGAGTGGCTGAAATTGCTTCTGGCCGGTTCCAATGGTTTCTGACTGGCTGAAACTGGTTCTGGCTGGTTCAAAAAAAAAAAAAAAAACCCTGAGAATAACCATCTTTATTCCTTTTGAGAGTTCTCATAATCACATAGCCCCAGAGAGCTGGTAACTAATCTCTGAACTGCTATAAAGAAATAGGAGTTGGAGAGGTTGTGGAACTGGCCAGAGTACACGTGTTTTGCCCAAAAGCACTCAAATTCAAAAAAATGATTAACCATGAGGATTGTTGAGCACTGTTGGACTAGGCCTACAGGCCACCATTTTACAAGCCCTACTTCAACCCTTCTTCCTTCATCATAGTTTCCAGAACCCTCGTCTCTCTCCTATGGAAATATTTCAGTGTGTCAATGTCCCTCTTAAGGTTTACTTAATTGAACAGGAGTAACAGCACATCAAGTTTAGAGTACATGGGATTATTACCTTCTGTGGTCTGGAGAGTAAACGGCTCTCCCAACACTCCAGAATGCCTCAGGTCTCTCAGCAGATGTCCGCATTGTTGTTGGCTCCAATTGAGTTTGCAGTCAATACGTCTTTTTTTCCCCGTGAGCTGCTGACAAGCCACTTAATGATAATAATATTTATGAAAGAGCCTAAACAAAGATCTCTGGCCTTGGAAGAATTCAGATCATACATTTCTTGATGATGCTTTCCTTCAGCACAAGTCTTGACAGGAAGAACAGGATTCCCTACTTGCCCTGATCTCCCACAAACAGATGAGACCCAAGCAAATCAATCCAATCCTAAAGGAACAATACAGTGAGCTGTTCTCCCATCAAAATATATTTAAATTAGATGAATAGTTCAAACACCTGGCTGTAGACAAGATTCATCTATGGTCTCATCCCTGCAGATTCTGACAACTATGTCTGGAGCATCAGGAATCTAGTTCCCTAGATGATGTGACACATCCAGGGGCCCAAATTTGGGAACCACTATCTAGACTAGTAGAATCAATATGATTTAAAATCTCAAAATGCTGAAAGTGAGGTTCTGTAACTAACAAGTACAACCTATATTTGAGAGTCATTGATCTAGATCAGAGTTGACAAACTTTTTCCTAAGACCCAGATAGTTAATATTTTAGATTTTGTGGATCAAGAGACAAAATTGAGGACATTATATCAGTACTTACATAACTGTAAAATGTAGCCATTCACAAAATATTAAAAAGAGATATAACATATGAACCAGCAATTCCACTCCTAGGCACTCACCCAAAGAATGCAAAAACACAATTTAAAGGAATATAAGAACTCCACTATGTTCATTGCAGTATAATTTACAATAACCAGGCTATGGAAATAACTTAAGTGCCCCAAAACAGAGGAACAGATTAGGAAGATGTGGTATAGATATACAATGAAATACTACTCAGCTATTTAGAAAAAGGATGAACTCGCCATTTGCAACAATATGGATGAATTATGCTAACTGAAGTAAGTCAGCAGGAGAAAGGCAAATACCAGATGGTTTCATTCATATGCGGAATATAGAGAAACAAAACAAAGGAGCTGAAAAAATATTCAACCAAAACAAACCCAACAAATATGATTTCAAATTAAGGCTACTAGAAGTGGTGGCTGGGAACAAAATAGGGAGGAGGCCCAGTGTTCTAGGGTAAAGGATTATGAGTACTTTGATGGTGGAAGTGATGTGCAATATACATCTGCGGAGGTGTGACTCTATTCCTCTAAATCATATATGGTATAAATCAATGTTATCTCAATAAAAATGAATACGCAATAATAAAATATAGCCATTCCTTTTGGATTAAATTGTGTCCTGCCATCTCCTTCCTGAAAAAGATATGTGAATGTCCTAATCTCTGTACCTCATAAAGAAGCCTTGCTTGAAAATAGGGTCTTTGCACAGGTAATTAAGTTAAGGTGACATCATTCAAGTGGGCCCCAATCCAATATGACTGGTGTCCTTATAAAAAAAAGGGTAAAACTGAACAGAAAAAAAAAAAAACACATAGAAGGAAGACAATGTGAGGAACAGAACACCACATACAAGTCAAGATACACATGAGGCTACCATAAATTAGGAGAAAGGGAGCAGATTCTCTGTAACCCTCAGGAGGCACCAACCCTGCTGACACCTTGATTTCAGACTTAGCTTCCATAACAATAAATCTATTGTTTAAGCCTCAGCTCATGGAACTTTGTTATGGAAGCCCTAGAAGACATTTCACAATGTAAAAATAATTTGTAGTTCAAGGCCTACACAAACAGACAGCCAGCTATTCTATGCCCAACTCTATTGGCCCAACATCTGGTAATCAACACAATGTTGATAATCTCATAATAGACTCAGTCTCAGTTCCCCAAATCCCACTCAAATGTGATCTTGTTAGAAAGATTTGCCCTAACTTCTATGAAATGTTGACCCTATACTTCAGCAACCTTGCCAATCTTGCTCACTGCTATATTCTCAAAAATGAATGCATGGAAATTTTCAATAATTATTCAGTGAATGAATTAATTTCTTCATCATTATTCTTAATGCATTATTACATTATATGTTTCAGGTGTAAATCCTTAAGAAATTTTTTTAATTTTTATTTATTTTTATTTTTATTTTTTTAATTTTATTTAAATTTTATTTTTATATTCCCCATATAATTACAATCCCCTTATTTTGACCCCAATCTCTCCTTTCCCCACCTTCCCACCCCCCATAGAGTGTCTCTGTTTCATAGTTGTTTGTTGATTTTGATATTTTCTTTCTTATAGTTATTCTTTTTCCTGGTCCCTTATTTAAGTTTTCTAGATTCCTGCTGTGAGTGAGACCATCCGGTATTTTTCTTTTTCTTTCTGGCTTATTTCGCTGAGCATGATCCCTTCCAGCGCCATCCATGTTGCTGCAAATTGCATGTGTTTATCTTTTTTGAATGCTGAGTAATATTCCATGGTATATATGTACCACATCTTCTTGATCCAGTCATCTGTTTTTGGGCATTTGGGTTGTTTCCAAAGCTTAGCTATTGTAAATAGTGCTACTATAAACATAGGGGTGCAGGTGTTCTTTGGAATTGATGTTTCTGTGTCCTTTGGGTAAATACCTAGGAGTGGAATTGCTGGATCATATGGAAGCTCTATGTTTAGTAGGTCAAGAAATCTCCACACAGCTCTCCATAGTGGTTGGACCAGTTTGCACTCCCAACAACTGCACCAACAGTGCAGGAGAGTTCCTTTTTCTCCACAACCTTGCCAACATTTGTTATTGCTAGTTTTTTTTAATATGTGCCATTGTCACCAATATTTCCTTCTATGTATTTTATGGTTTCAGGTCTTATGTCTAGTTCTTTAATACATTTTGAGTTGGTTTTTGTGCATGGTGTTAGGTGGTAGCCAAGCTTCATTCTTTCGCATGTAGCGACCCCGTTTTCCCAGCACCATTTATTGAACAAACTTTCTTTGCTCCAATGCATATTCTTTGCTCCTTTGTCAAAAATTAGTTGACCGTAAATCTATGGGTTTACTTCTGGATTTTCTATTCAATTCCATTGGTCTGTGTGTCTGTTCTTGTTCCAATACCATGCAGTTTTGATGATTATGGCTTTGTAGTATAGTTTGAAGTCTGGGAGTGTGATGCCACCATTCCCTTCTTTTTTTTTTTTTTTGGAGAGCTTTTTTTAATTTTTAAATTGATGTTTTTAATCAATGTAACACTGCATTGCACCATTAACAATAAATGAATTTAAAATGGATGATCAGAAGCTACTGCAGCTGGAAGACACTGTAGGTTTCATTAATCACAGTCCTTCAGTTTTCAGAGAGGCAACTTAAATCCATAGGGTGTCCATGATTGCACAAAGTGATACAACAAAAAACCCAGGATTAGAATCCGCTCATTCAAAATCCTCAACATGTAGCCCTGGAACATACCACTCCACCTCTTAAGCATACTTAAGTCTTTCCTGAAATATTGGCACTTAAGACACAGCACATTATCTACACTTGTACATAAGAGGTAAGCAAATAAGATGCAAGGAACTCAGTGATGTCAGCAGCTGGCCATAAAGCACTCACAGGTAAATTGAGCAGGAGGTACACTAGAGCATTCCCTGAGGAAATTTTGTAGACATTTATCAGGACTACCTAGTTCCCATCACTTTTTGTGAACATACCCTGCTCTTTAGCATATTGAGTAATCATGACAGGAGATAATTCTTAGAGCCTCCCTATCAACTACAGCGGGAAGGACTAGTCCACACAATTCCTACCCCTGGGTCTGCACATAGCTCTGCTCACTTATCGGGACACTGTCTCTCAGACTTTTCATCTCCCAAGTGACACAGGACAATGTGTTAAAGATTACCATGTAAAAAATTACCACCACTAGCATTTTCAAACAACAGTTTCATAGATCCAAACTCTAGGATGTTGTGACTGAGTTCTTTGCTCAGAGTCTGTGAAAGTTAGTTTGGACCAAGGGATAATGCCTAGACAGCTGGCAAATCATTTTATCTGGGTGTGTCTATGAGGGTTCTGGAAGAGAGTCACATTTGAATCAGTAGATTAAGTAAAAAGATCACCCTCACCATGGTGTACAGACATCGTCCAATGAGGTTTCAAATAGAATAAAAAGATGGAGGATAAATACCACATACACTTCTTTATCAGATTCTCGTGTTATTTCCATATCTTGGTTATTGTGAATAGTGCTGCAACAAACACAGGGGTGCACATATCTTCTTGATTTAATGTATTTATATTCTTTGCATTAATATCCAGAAGTAGGATTATTAACTTATATGGTAGTTCTACTCTTAATTTTTTCGAGGAATAGCCATACTGTTTTCCAAAATGGCTGCACCAATTTACATTCCAACCAACAGCATACAAGGCTTCCTTTTCATCCCTCATATATATGTGTGTGTATATATATATATATATATTATATATATGTATGTATGTATGTATGTATGTATATTTACTTTTTTTTTTTTAATTTTTATTTTTTTTTTAATAAATTTTATTGTTATATTCCCCATACAATTGCAGCCCCCCCATTCTGACCCCATCCCTCCCCTCCCCCCCGCCCCCTAAAAGTGTCTCTGGTTCATAGTTTTTTGTTGATTTTGATTTCACTTTCTTATAGTTATTCATTTTCCTTGTCCCTTATTTAAGTTTTCTAGATTCCTGCTATGAGTGAGACATCCGGTATTTTTCTTTTTCTTTTGGTTTATTTCGCTGAGCATGATCCCTTCCAGCGCCATCCATGTTGCTGCAAATTGCATGTGTTTATCTTTTTTGAATGCTGAGTAATATTCCATGGTATATATGTACCACATCTTCTTGATCCAGTCATCTATTTTTGGGCATTTGGGTTGTTTCCAAAGCTTAGCTATTGTAAACAGTGCTGCTATAACATAGGGGTGCAGGTGTTCTTTGGAATTGATGTTTCTGTGTCCTTTGGGTAAATACCTAGGAGTTGAATTGCTGGATCATATGGAAGCTCTATGTTTAGTAGGTCCAGAAATCTCCATACAGCTTTCCACAGTGGTTGGACCAGTTTGCACTCCCACCAACAGTGCAGAAGAGTTCCTTTTTCTCCACACCCTCGCCAACATTTGTTGTTGCTAGTTTTTTAATATGTGCCATTCTCACTGGTGTAAGATGGTATCTCATGGTAGTTTTGATTTGCATTTCCCTGATGACAAGTGATGTGAACATTTTTTCATATGCCTGTTGGCCATTTGCATTTCCTCTTCAGAGAAGTTTCTTTTAAGCTCTTCTGCCCATTTTTTGACTGGATTATTTTCTTTGTTGTTGCTGAGTCTCATCAGCTCTTTGCAGATTTTTGTGATCAGTCCTTTATCATTAGTGTTGGGTGCAAAAATGTTCTCCCAGTTGGTGGGGTTTCTCTTTGTTTTTGTTATTGTCTCTTTTGCTGTGCAAAAGCTCTTTAATTTGATGTAGTCCCAGCTGTTTATCTTTGCCTTCACTATCACTGCTTTGGGTGATGTGTCTGTAAAGATGTCTTTGATGTGCAAATCACGTAGTTTTCGCCTATATTTCCTTCTATATATTTTATGGTTTCAGGTCTTATGTCTAGTTCTTTAATCCATTTTGAGTTGATTTTTGTGTATGGTGTGAGGTGGTGGTCAAGCTTCATTCTTTTGCATGTAGCGACCCAGTTTTCCCAGCACCATTTATTGAACAAACTTTCTTTGCTCCAATGCATAGTCTTTGCTCCTTTGTCAAAGATTAGTGACCATAAATCTGTGGGTTTATTTCTGGATTCTATTCGATTCCATTGGTTCCATGTCTGTATGTCTGTTCTTGTCCAATACCATGCAGTTTTGATGATTATGGCTTTGTAGTATAGTTTGAAGTCTGGGAGTCTGATGCCTTCATTCCCTTCTTTTTTTTCAGGAGAGCTTTGGCTATTCGGGGTTTTTGGTGATTCCATATGAATTTCATCAATAATTGTTCTATTTCTTTGAAGAATGACATTGAAATTTTGATTGGAATAGCATTGAATCTGTATATTGCTTTGGTAGGATGGCCATTTTAATAATGTTTATTCTTCCAATCCATGAGCAGGGGACGTCTCTCCATTTCTTTGTGTCTTCTTCTATTTCTTTAACAGTGTTTTATAGTTTTCTTTGTATAGGTCCTTTACCTCTTTTGTTAGATTTATTCCCAAATATTTGATGATTTTTTTTGTTTTCAATAACAAAAGGGATGGTCTTTTTGATTTCTTCTTCTTCAGATTTATTGTTTGTGTATAGGAAGGCTACTGACTTTTGCGTGTTGATTTTGTATCCTGCCACTTTACTGAACTGATTGATGAGTTGAATTAGCTTTTCTGTGGAGTTTTTGGGGTTCTCTATGTATAATATCATATCGTCTGCAAATAGTGATAGTTTGACTTCTTCTTTTCCTATTTGGATTCCTTGGATGTCTTTCTCTTGTCTTATTGCCCTGGCTAGGACTTCCAGTATTATATTGAAAAGCAATGGTGAGAGTGGACATCCTGTCTTGTTTCCAGATCTTAATGGAATTGCTTTCAGCTTTTCACCATTGAGAATGATACTGGCTGTTGGCTTGTCATAGATGGCCTTTATGATGTTGAGGTATGTTCCTTGTATCCCCAGAATTTCAAGGGCTTTTATCATGAATGGGTGTTGCACTTGTCGAAAGCTTTCTCAGCATCTATTGATATTATCATATGGTTTTTATATT